>NC_137791.1:120220050-120768050 GCF_963383645.1 Muscardinus avellanarius | reverse complement strand
ATTTCTTCATGCTTGACACTCTGATTGGGGTTAGATGGAATCTCAGCGTAGTTTTGATTTGCACCTCCCTGATGGCTAGTGATGTTGACCATCTTTTCATGTATCTATTGGCCATTTATATCTCTTCTTTTGTGAAGTATCTATTCATTTCAGTTGCCCATTTCTTGATTGGGTTGTTTGTTTTGCTAGTGTAGAGTCTTTTGAGCTCTTTGTATATTTTGGATATTAGCCCCCTATCAGAGTGGTGGCTGGTAAAGATCTTCTCCCATTCCATAGGCTTCCTCTTTAGGTTATTGATGTTTTCCTTTGATGTTAAGAAACTTTTTAGTTTGATGATTTCCCAATTATTAATTCTTGCTTTAATTCCCTCCACTTTGGAAGTCTTACTGAGAAAGATACTGCCTGTGTCTTTATGTTGGAGTATTGATCCTATGCCTTTCTTTAATAACTTCACAGTCTCTGGTCTAATTTCTAAGTCTTTGATCCATCTCGAGTTCATTCCTGTGCATGGTGAGAAGTAAGGATTCAGATCCAACTTTCTACAAATGGATAGCCAGTTCTCCCAGCACCATTTGTTGAAAAGGCTGTCTTTTCTCCAGCATATGAGTTTGGCCCCTTTGTCAAAGATCAACTGACTATAGATGTGTGGGTTTGTTTCTGTATCTTCTATTCTGTTCCAGTGGTCATTCTGCCTATTGTGCCAATACCATGCTGTTTTTATTACTATTGCTCTATAGTATAATTTGAAGTCCAGAATTGGGATGCCTCCTGTCTGGTTCTTTTTGCTGAGAATTGCTTTAGCTATTATGGTTCTTTCTTTCTCCATACAAAGTTCATAACTGATTTTTGGTTCTGGAGTCTGCTTCTTTTTTCTTCTTTATGGTTTATTTCTTTAAGTATTTTCTCTTGTGTTGGCTTTGAATTCATGAATTTTTTGAAGTTCTGCTTATCTTGAAAGACTCTTGTTTCTCCATCAAATTTGAATAATAGTTTTGCTGGATATAGCAGTTTTGTTTGGAAGTTTTTTGCTTCCAGGGTCTGGATCACATCATACCAGTCTCTCCTGAAATTTATGACATGGGATGTATAGTCTGGAGTGATTCTTATTGTTTTGCCTCTATATGTCACCCATCCTTTTGTTCTCACTGCTTTTAAGTTTCTTTCCTTGACATCTATGTTGGTCATTTTGATTCTTATATGGCGTGGGGACGTTCTTCTTTGATCTTGTCTTAGTGTGTTCTGTATGTCCCCTGAAGGTGAAGATCCAAGTCTCTTTCCATGTTTGGAAAATTCTCTGAAATTATTTCTTTGAAGAGATTACAGATGCCCTTGGTCTGTACTTTTAGCCCTTCTTCAATACCTTTTATCTGTAAGTTAGGATGCTTCATATTGTCCCATAGTTGCTGATGTTTAGGTTTTGTTGCTGTATTGAATACTGTATACTGTATGCTGTTGATTGTTATTTCAGTTTTGAATGAACTGTCTTCTAACACTGATATTCTACATTACATTTCATCTAATCTTCCAGAATTTCTTTCTATTGCTGTCTTCATTTATTGACTTTCTTTTTCTTTTCTTTTTTTTTTTTTATGGTACTGGGGTTCCTGGAAACCCTTCTACTTCCGGGCTACACTCCCAGACCTATTTTTATATTTTTATTTGGGAACAGGGTCTCTTAAGCCAGTGCAGCTGGCTTAGAACCTGCACAATCCTCCTGTCTCCACCTCCCAAGTGTAGTGATTACAAGTGTATGCCACCATGCCCAGCCATTTATTGACTCTTTCATTTCATTCCAGACCTCTTTCTGATTCTTTCTTAATGTTTCTATTTCCTCTTTCATTTCTTGTAGACTTGTTTTAAAGCCTTTTATCATATTGTAGATAAAGATTCTGAACTCCCCTTCTTGCATTTCTTGTAGGTCAGTATTCGCGATTTCTCTTATCTCTTCATTCTTCCTGGTTCTAGTATTTTCAATGTTCTCAGTCCTGTTTTTCTGATGTCTAACCATCGTTTGTGAGTATTAGGTCTAATCCAATCTTAGTATTTGGAATTTAGAGGTATCAACAGGTCAGCAGTCCTTTTTCCAATGTTGAGGGTTGGGTGATGGGGGAGGAGCCTGTGTGATGGGTACAGGAGTCAGGTTAGGTAGAGGATATGTCTAGGTTGAGTAAGAATTAAAGTATGATAAGGTAATATCTTGTTGAGAATGAGAGAGAGTTAAATAGTAGAACTCGTAGTAGAGTATTTAAGTATGGAAATATGAAATACTTTGAATATTAAACAAGGAGATATAGTATGAGAAAAAAATTTGAGAGAAGAGAGTAAATAGGTTAGAGTGGGGAAGCTTGTAAGGGGGGTGGGAGAGGAGCAAACAAACACAAATAAAGTATCAACACAAGATACAAAAGCTAGCTAGTATATAATTAAAGAAAGAAAAGTTTAAGAAAACAACAGAAAGAGGAAAAAAAGGACAAGAAAAAAAAATAAAAAGAACTAGCGACTCTGTGAGACCAGAAAACAAAGCAAACTATCCAATATATTTTAAAAATCCAAATAAAAGTAAAAAAAAAAGAAGGGAAAAAAAGAACAAAACAACAACTAGTACTATAAAAAAAAGTACTACTAATTTACAAATATGGGGTTGAGTCTATATATTTGAATATCTGATTATTGTGGTAGCTTTCAGAGTATAATCCAATGCACTTAATTTGCTCTATACTCTATTGTCAGCTTCTTAAGCCATTCTCTGGGTGTTTGGACACCTTTCTTTCCTCTGACAGCTTTAGGTTTAGGTTTCAGGGTGTCTGGTGTCACTGTTAATAAATTCTGTACAAGTCCCGGGTGCTGTGTATTTCCAGCCTGTAGTCAGTGCCTCTGCACTCTCCACCCTAGACTCAGTCCTGTACTTCCCTACCACAGGGGTGGAGGATGTCCAAAGTAGTCTTGGAACCTCTCCCTGAGGTCCTGTGTAGGTATCATGTCTTGATGACTTTTCCTGTGTCTCTGGAAATTCTAACTGGGATAGCCTATGCGGTCCCAAGATGAACCCTGGGCAAAGGGTTGCTGTTGGATCAAAAGGTTGCTGTAGGGTCTCGGGACACACACAATTACCGCCAGAGTGCTGGCAGGTCCCAGGGCGTGGGCTGGGTGCACAGCTATCACTGGACCCGGGCGTGGGTGGGCGCAGATACCTAGCACCTGGTCCAGGGCTCGAGCAGTGTGCAGAGAACTTGAGCCAGACCCAGGGCATGGGCTGAGCACTCTAGGCTACTGCCAAGTCTCAGGCTTTGGGGCAGGCACAGACAGCCAATGGTGGGTCGGGGGTGTGGGGCAGGCACAGACAGGTCTGGCAGTGCGGGCGAAGCACAGGGTCTACCAGTGGTCTCTGGCTCAGGCAGGGCCGCGAGGGTAGCTCTAGGTCCCAGAGTGGGGGGAGGCATACATGGCTCGTGCTGGACCCAGTGCGCGGGCTGGGGCCCCAAGGATAGCTCCTGGTCTCGGGATGCAAGTGGGATGCACACAGGTATTGCTGTCCTGGGGAGTGGGCTGGGCTTAAGAGGTTAGCACCCAGGCTCAGTCAGGGTTTTCGGGCTAGGCACACAAGGTGAGTGGTGAGTCTAATGGTGCAGGTGGCACAGAAAACTAGCGGGGGTCCTGGTGCATGGGCAGGGAGCAGGAGGATAGTGGTGGGTCCTGGGGTGGGGGATAGGCACCCAGGGCTAGTGTCAGAGCTCGGGAATAAGACCCGCAGCTTCTCTGGATGCCTCAGATACCTGGCTTCCTTGATCCCGGTGTGTGGAGGATTTTCTGTGCCACTGTGGTATCTTCTTTGGTGATCACACAGGCCTCTGGCTCAGGAACTGCTTGCTGCTTAAGATGTTGGAGCTCAATGTCCATTTTCAAACTCTTGAATTATTTTACCATGGTGCTGTCAGTCTGTTCCAGGAATTGCAGTTTGGGCCCGCAACCCATGCTGGTGCTGGTGGACGGCCCGGTTGTGTCTGCAGCAGGTCCGATGCCCGAACTTTTTTTTTTTTTTTTTTTTTTTTTGCATGGATCTCATAGTTCAGGGTTTCTGGATTCCATTCCGCCGAGGTTCATGGATCTGTTTTAGTTCCTGAGATATATTTATTTTGTTGGTTAAGATGCTGCCTTCTAGGTAGTTGAACTTTATTTCAGCTACTGAGAAGTGCTGTGTCCCGCAGTCACCATTTTGAATCCTAAAGTAATTATTTTTATGTGATTTTAAAAGCATTCATTGGAGATATTTTTCAAATTTGCACATAATTGTAAGTTATTCCCCATTCATCAGGAATGGGATCTCAGCAAGGAAAGAAGCTGAATAACTATATGAACAAAAGAAGAAACCCTTCAATCACCAACTGTGTGACTGAGTCTGGTTCCTTAACTTCTGTCATCTTTAAGCTTTACAGTTCGTTTGAAATCAACATAGTTGTGCCTAGTTATTTGAGACTGACATGAAGCAAGGTGATGTTTATGATATATGGTAGTATACAACATGACTTAGTAGTTAACTCAGTCCTCTTGAATTCAGGATTCTGCCTGACTTTTCCAATACAAAATTTTCTTAGCAGTGTTTTTTTTTAAATTCCATTTTATAAGAAAGTAAAGTAAAACTCAAAGAGCTTCTAATTATACTTATAATAAATGTGCATTGGAAGATACTGGGAATTGAACCCAGGGGCCTTCTACTCTAATCCCTTTTTAGTTTTTGAAACAGGCTTTTTGTAGTTTGCTAAGATTCATTCTGTCTCAACCTCCCAAATACTAGGATTATAAGTATATGTGCCACCATATCCAGCTCAAAATAAAAAATTTAAAAAGTATTAACTAAGAAGTTCATTACATAATTTTCAACTCACTAAATTTTTATTTTTGATATCACATTTGGCTGATCTGAGTGTTTTTAAAAATTCCATTTTATAGGAAATTTACTTTCCTATAAAACTCAGAGAGCTTCGAACTTATTCATAATAAATGTGTGTTGGGGGTTTACTGGGAATGAAACCCAGGGGCCTTCTGATTCAATCCAAGGTAGAATGAGCCCAATCCTCTTTTCTTAACCTTATCATGAACCCCACACAGTATTTTCTATCTACTGAATATTTTTGTGCCCTCTAAAATTCATATGTTATATTCTAATTCTCAATAAAATGGTATTTAGAGGGGCAACATTTGAGGGGTTATTAGGCTCTGAGAGCAGAGTCTCATAAAAGGAATTAGCATTAGTGCCCTCATTGGAGAAGTTCCAAAGATAATCCTTGCCCTTTCTGCCAGGTGAGGGCAAGAAGAGGGCCATTAATGAACCAGAAAGTGGGCCCCTGCTAGACATAAGATCTATTCAACCATGATTTAGGATTTTTCCAGGCTCCGGAACTGTGAGAAATATTTTTTGTTGTTGTTTATAAGCCTCCCAGTTTATTATATTCTTGCTACAACAACCTGAATGAATAAAGACATTGTCTTTTTTTTTTCTTTTTTTTTTATTGGTGCACTGTATTCATACATCATAGTAGGATACATACTTTTGTAGACATACATGCACACTTTTCCCAGTCAGCCCCCACCCAATCCCCACCCCATTCTCTCCCTATCCCTCCCTCCCATGCTTGGCTTAGTAGTTGACATCTAGTATTATGGCAGTTTATCTAAAATTAAAAATGATAATCTCACATAACAGTTTCATTTGTCTGATACCAAGCTTTTGATGACTTAAAGATAACATTTCAATATTTCTTTTTACTTTCTTTCTTACCAGAGAATATTTTTTTCTATTTTTTAGGTGAAACTATCATATATTTATATATTTATTTTTCAGAAAAAAATCTATCCTAATATGGAATATGGAGTCTAGGTACCCAAAACGATCTTGAAAAAGAACAAAGCTAGAAGATATATATTTTCTGATTTCAAACCATATAAAGCTACAATAATTGAAACAGTGTAGTACTATTCTAAAGGCAGATATATAAACCATTGGAGTTAAAAGCCTAGAGCTAAATTCTTCCCTATATTGTCAAGTTATTTTTGACAAGGTTTCCATGAACATTTGGTAGTGGAAATGATAATCTTTTAACTAAATATTGTTAAAAAATAATAATTACATGGAAAAGAATAAAATTGGACCCTTACCTAATCCCATATACAAATATTAACTCAAAATAGATAATAGACCTAAATACAAATCTTAAGACTATAAACTTTTAGGAGAAAATCTGGGTCATAAAACCTCACAACATTGAAATTGGCAGTGATTTCTTGGTTATGATTTCAATGACACAGGCAACAGAGGAGTATACAGACTCCCTAAAAAATAAAAAAAAATTGTATATCCAAAGACAATGTAAACAGAGTTAACAGTTACTAATAGAATGGGATAAAATATTTCCAATTGCTATATCTGAAGGTATATTAATATTCCAACTAGAAATCCTAAAAATTAACAACAATAAAGGCAAACAATACCATTTAGAGATAAGTAAAAGACTAACATAAATAATGAATCTCCACAGATAACCAATCTTAATTGTCTGTTGGATGGAAACTCTTGTTTCTCTGGTTCTGGTGTGTGTTACCTATTTCTTCTTTGTAGTTAATCTCTTTGAGTATTTTCTCTAGCGCTGGTTTTGAAGACATAAATTCCTTCAGTTTCTGTTTGTCATGGAAGCTTCTTATTTCTCCATCTAATTTGATAGAAAGTTTTGCTGGGTAGGAAATTTTTGGCTGGAAGTTGTTTTCTTTCAGAGTTTGGAATATGTTACTCCAAGCCCTTCTGGCTCTCATAACTTGGTTTGGGAAGTCTGGAGTGATTCTAATTGGTTTGCCTCTGAATGTCACTTGGCCCTTTGCTTTTGTTGCCTTTAAGATTCTCTGCTTGGCTTCCACATTGGTCATTTTGACAATTATGTGGCGTGGGGATCCTCTTCTCCGATCCTGTCTAAAGGGAGTTCTATAAGTTTCCTGGACCTGTGTATCAACCTCTTGCTCTATGTCTGGAAAATTTTCTGCTATTACTTCCTTGAAGAGATTGTTGATCCCTTTGGTTTCACCTTCTTTTCCCTCCTCTATTCCAATTATTTTTAGGTTAGCTCTCTTGAAATGGGCCAATATTTCTTCAATATCAGATTCCTGCTGTCGGTTATTTTTTTCTAGATTAGAAACTATGAGTTCATTTTTGGATTGCTCATCTTCTAAGAGCGAGATTCTGTTCTCCATGTGTTCTAATCGGTTGTTTGTGCTTTGAATTGAGGCTTTTACTTCATTAATTGCTTCCTTTATCTCTTTTTGGCTCTCTCTGAGTTCTTTTCGAAGCACCTCTATTATTTTTACAGTTATTTTCCTGATTTGATCTTCTAGAAATCTCTGATTTTCTGTTTTATCGGGTTCTGATGTTGTGGGGTTGTGGGCATTAATTGCTCCAGTATTATTCCTCTTTCCCATGATTTCGGAAGTTTGTGCCTTCTCTGGGTTCTTCCCTTGGGTCACTATGACTTCCCTTAAGGTGTTCTGGATCTCGAGTCAGTAGTATCTCAGACCCCACTACTCCTTTACTGGGTTGTATCACAGAGTCTCTGACCCAGAGAGTCGATAGAGGCTGCTTTAGACTGTGGGGGTTGCCAGGTTGCACGTTCTCCTATGGTGTGATATCTCTGCCACCACCCCTCCCCCACTGGGTCAAGTCCCAGGGAGTACAGTACTGGGATTTCTCCTCTGTGGCCCGCAATTTGACTCACTGTTCTTGAGTACGCAGATGTGGCTGTACTGGCCTCGCTGAATTCACTGCTGCTGCCGCCGGTGGTAATATGGCGCCGCTGCTACGCCCTCGGCTATGGGGCTGGCGTTTTTCTTCTTGATTTTGATTTCTACTCTGAATCCCTGCAGCGTGTGCTGAGCTCGGCCACTGGGAGCTTTAGATGCTCTCTGCGCGGAGAAATCCCTCCTGGCTGTTCCGCAGTGGCTCACCTCGGCTTGCTGTAGCCATCCCGTGAATTCGCAGGTGCCTCCGGCAGGATGGCACTGCTGCCGCGTCTGCCGCGTCCTCGGGCGCGAGGCCGGTTATCTCCTCTGTGGCTCTGTTCTCAGTCCGCTTTCTCTCTGGAGCCTGGTGATTTTTTGTTTCACTGGTGATGGTGTTTTCTGGCTATGAAAGGCGCTGATTTTGTGGTAATGGAAATTTGTTGTTAGCGGGGCTCTTAAGCCCCGCTTTTCTCGGTCGCCATCTTCCCAGAAGTCCTAAGACATTGTCTTTTAATTAGTACTGTTAATATAATTATTGTCCATGAGCTTAACAGCAGGGCCATCTATATGGAGTCAGACCTGTTGCTGAATCCTTTTCTGCTCTGAGTTTCACTTATGTATGTCTAATTTACAGGACATGTGGAATTAAGCATCATTTGAACGTGAAGACACCTGTGAGGTATTTTTCTTTTCTGTCACTGTGTGAAGAACAAGATGCTAGAACTTGCCCTTTATTTTGGAAGACATTTTGCAGCATGTCTCAGGCCTCTGAGATTTCCAAAATTTCCCTGATATATTGGTCTCCTTAATCATCATCTTTATCTCTTCTTCTATTGAGCACTTATATCTTACTAAGGCTTTTAATACATTTGCTAATTTTTCTCATTTATATCAGTTAGCATGATATCTTTATATAATAGACAAGTGTGAGTTCAGAAATATGGCTGATAACCAAGCATTCTTGTGTCTATATTTTGACAGAACCGAAGAGAGCTTTCATGTGGTTCTAGGAAAGACTGCAAACCAATTCTTTTAAGTGAATGAATGCAAACAGGTTTTGAACAATCTTTTTAAATAAAGATAAAAAATTTTAAAAATATTCACAAGATTAATGCCTGAATACGATGTACTGGAGGCTGCTTTTATCTGCTATAGCAAATACACCGCATAGGTTAGTCAGCTTTTTTATCGCCATAACAAAATACCTGAGATAAGAGAAAAGATTTATCTGATCTCAAAGTTTTAGAGACTCTAGTCCATGGTCGACTGGACCTATTGCTTTCGGTCTCTGGTGGGTGTATAGACTGGCAATAGTGGGGAGTGAGTACATAGTGGTATAGTCTGCTCATTTTATGGTCAGAACACAAAAAAGAAAAAAAGTAATGATGAAGTGAGGTGGGCGTACCCCAGTCTCCTTCAATGCACATCTCAGTGACCTAAGACCACCCATCAGGACCCACCTCTTAGGGTTTCCACCACCTCCCAATAGCATCACAATGGTGACCAATATTTTAATGTATGGCCATTGGGAGTCATTACACCCCAATCATAGCGCCACATACCGCATACTATACCTTCAGTCGGGATACTACTCAATTGAGGTGAGAGTAGCCCATTATTATCTTTCAGAATTCAACTGACTGTTATGAGGTAAAGACTGTTGACTAACTTGGAGATGTGATAGAAACTATTATCCTTATAGTCTTTAGATCCTAGTAGGTCCTGACTTCTGCCATTTTGATGCTATTTTACTTTTGTGGCTATCGTGGTAAGAAAGCCTTCCGCACTGCAATAGCTCTTAGTCCACAAATGAAGGATCTAATATGAGGGTGTAACTACTAAGAAGGTCAATTCGATTTATATACTTATGGGACAGGAAATGACCGGCAGGAGAGTCCTTGAGAGCATCAGACACATTGTGAACTAGACCCAGGTCATAACACCATTTACTACTTGGCTGCCACATATATTGTTTTCACCTTGAAAGCCATTACAAGGCTGTGGACCCACACATTTCCATGTTACCTGTGATTCTCTCTTCTTGCAATGCTTCTATAGTCCTCTTCCCTACTGTAAATGGCCAAGGGTCCCTTGAGAAACCCTATATACGTGTGATAGTTCTAGAATGCTTTCTCCTAAAGTTCTAGCCTCTTCTTTAGTCAATGGATTCCAGATGTGAAAACTGGCTCCAATCCAAAAGTGAAGTAAAAGAATATGCCTTTTATTGGGTGGCTACCCTCGGTCTTCTAATCATCAATTTTTTATTTTTTATTAGTATAGATTGTGAGATATGCCTGGTTATTTTATTACTTATAATATTCATAGCTCTTTGTAGATCAAGTCATCCTGGCTGACACTCCAACCGCATTTCTCATTGTAATAATTATCTCCACTTGGCTCCTGAGACTTAAGCCAAGCTCCTGATTTTTTTTAAATCCTATCATTTCTAAGGCTATTCAAAGCCCAATTTGTAATATCTCTCAACTTTAAGTCTAGCCCTCAGCAGGAAACCATCACTCAGTTACTCTGTGATGTCTATACACTTCTCATCAGTGACATCCTTGCTGATTTGATTAACAAAATTTTGTTTGGATTTTCTCATAAAGCATATTTACCTGGAATTTTTTTTTTTTTTTTTTTGGTGGTACTGGAGATGGAACCCAGGAGCTTTTCTACCTCCAGGCTATACTCCCAGACCCATTTTATATTTTTATTTGGAAACAAGGTCTCACTAAGTTGCTGAGAGCCTCACTAAGTAGCTGAGGCTGGCTTCGAAACCATGTGATTCTCCTGTCTCAGCCTCCCAAGTGCAGGGATTACAAGTATGCACCACCATGCTTGGCTACCTGTGAAATTTTGGAACTTACATAGCATATCTATTCTAACATACTCACTTCTTGGAGCTGCTGAATTCTCCATTTATACTCTACCATGAGAATTATAATATTTCTACTTCATTTCATGTGAATCACAACTTTTTCCAAGCTTCTAAGGGTTATTCAGTTTAGCCCTGATATATTTTTCTAATTCATAAAAATAAAAAATAAAATTTAACATCGCTTTTTCTAGGAATTGATTAATGTTGTGTTTTAACACAAGGTCTTAGTGAAAGTGCTGGTGAATTTTTCCCAAAAATGAAGAAAGAACAGTGAGTACAAGAACTCTTTTCTTAGCTGATATCTGTCAATTGCCATCACACTCAATGGGAAACTATGATTAAGGAAACATTTTTAATAAAATTTAGTGTATTTCTTTTAATAGATCATCCAAACTAGATTGATATTGGTTTTGTAGACTAAAATGATTAAGTAATCATAATAAATCATTGAATTTAAAAGTTATTTGTTGATATTGTTTACTGATCAATATTAAGCATGAAGAGTAGTGGCTAGAACATTATACTTTTCCAACAAATATTTGTTAAATAAATGATCACTAAAAATAGTGTTTATATGTTTACAAATGTATGTATATATGCATGCATATACAGAAATTTAATTTATATTATTGTAATAAATTAAGTATATGCTCATTTAAAATATTTAGTTTTTTCTGTATGTGAGTGGCAATCAGTATTGAACTCAGGGACATTCCACTTCCAAACTATACCCTCAGCCCTTCTTTAGTATTTATTTTGAAAACAGATCTCTCTGAGTTACTGAGGGTGGCCTGAATCTTTGATTCTCCAAGCACTGAAATTACAGGCTTGTGTCCCTGTGCTCAGCTTAAAAATATCTAAATAATATAGATTACTATAGAAAATTTGAAAATTATGTTTATCCCCACCTCAGTTTATTTGGTTGATTTATTAAACAAATAATGACTCATTTACATGACTGATCATGGCTCATGCAAAAGATAAAATGGTTAGCAATAACTTATCTTCATCAGAATAACAACTGTCATTATACTAGTATTTATCTATTTCCTTGTCTATTTTCAAACACACATACACATATACACATGAGAAAAACTACAGAATGAGAGAAAATCTTTACCAGCCACCACTCTGATAGAGGGCTAATAACTAAAATATACAAAGAGCTCAAAAGACTCTATTCTAGCAAAACAAATAACCCAATCAAGAAATGGGCAACTGAACTGAATAGACACTTCACAAAAGAAGAGACACAAATGCCCAATAGATACATGAAAAGATGTTCACCATCACTAACCATCAGGGAGATGCAAATAAAAACTACAATGAGATTCCATCTAATCCCAATCAGAGTGGCAAGCATAAAGAAATCAAACAACAACAAATGCTGGCGAGGATTGGGGAAATAGGAACTCTTTACACTGTTGGTGGGAGTACAAGCTAGTTCAGCCACTATGGAGATCAGTATGGAGATTCCTTAGAAAACTGAGAATAGATCCACCATATGATCCCGCAATTGTACGTTCGTTAACATGAACGAAATCGGTTGTTACATGTGATTTTGTAGTATGCATACTGGGTAAACTAGGGTGTCTCAAACTTCATTATGCAATGGCAAACACAGAAAATAATATTATAAAACTCACAAGAAGAGACTGGTTATGACTTAAAATATAATGGACGTTTTCTTTTTAAAAATAATTCTCCATTAATATATTATCAACTCATGTAATTTTCTTTTAATAGGTTAGTAGATCTAGATTACTAATTGTTTGTGATACTGAGAATTGAATTCAAGGGTGTTCTACCTCTAAGCTATATCTCCAGCCCTATTTTATTTTGAAACACCATCTCACTAAGTTGCTGAAGGTTTTGCCAAGTTGCTGGGGCTGACCTTGAATTTGTGATCCTTCTCTCTTAGCCTGAGTATTAGATTGCAAGCCTGTGTCACTGCTTACAAGACTAAATTTTAATGTAATATTTTGTCTACATATTTATAATTTGACTGAATAATAATTTGAGATGTTAATTTTTTAATCTATCCTTTTTCTGATGGTGGCATAAGGATATATAGACTGGTTTGAAAAACTCTGAATTCTATCCTAAAATCTGTGACAGCTTTGACAAAAATTAAGGCTTGTTTGTATTATACTTCTGTCTCTCTCTAATGAAACTATTTTGGCTTATTTCCTTTGGTAGGGAGGGGAAGGATAAGATGGTGGGATGATGACTTCACTGTTTTCTATTATTTCCAGTCTGTTTAGATTATTTCTTTTCTTCTGAAGTCAATTTTGATCATTTTTGTTTTTTATAAAATGCATCCATTTTCAAATTCTGTTTTTAAACTTTTTTTTCTGTGTAGTTTAAGTTTACTTTCTCACCTCAGGGAGTGTGTAATATCCCTCCTTTCCTGTCTTGGATGGACTGCTGTGACCTCAAGCTTCTCCCCTGAAAGAGGGAGCTGGTTCAGTGCTGTATTTGAAGGCATTGGCTTATGGACAGGGACTTCCCTGAGAGTCAGTGGTGTGAAAATTGGCCCCTCTTTCACAATTGCCAGGCAAAGGTCTTCTGACTTTCCTCTGGATGGAACACATCAATATTAGGTGGCATTGCTGTTTCTTTTTCTTTCACTATGACTAGGATTACTTTCAGCCCAGATGATGCATGAGGATGGTGTGAAATCCTAAAGTACCGGGTTAACCACCCCTGCCTAGCACATAGCTAGGAGCTCTCACCAGCAATGCTTTTTAGTGTTAGCTCAGATACTTGTGCTGCAAGAGGCTCCCATTCCACTGTTGGAGGATCATACCTGGACCCATCTGCCATGGCAAGCCCTAGGACTTCCCCCATATACACCCACTGACTGGTCACACTCTCCCTGCACTGTCTGTCATTCTGAGCTAAGCTTTCTCCTGGTCTGCATTGGCTGAAACTGCTCTTTGGTCTGCAGCCATGATTGTCTCTGTTGTAATTTTTTTTTTTTTTTTTTGGTGGTACTAGGGATGGAACCCAGGGGCCTTCTACCTCTGGGCTACACTCCCAGAGTTATTTAATATTTTATTTGCAAACAGGATCTTTTAAGCCAGTTGAGGCTGTCTTCGAACCTGTGCGATCCTCCTGTCTCAGCCTCCCAAGAGTGGGGATTACAAGCATGTGCCACCACGCCTAGCTTCTGTTATAATTTTTATATTGATCTGATTTCAGATATTTTCTAGGCTTCCAGAACTTTTCAGAATTTCTGCTCTGTGATGGCATCCTTTCTTCTGTGCTAGGTTTATAATAAATTTTTACAATTTATATAAACAATTTACAAATTATAATAAAGTTTTACAATTTATATCACCCTTGGCAATGACTAGTAATGGTTGTTTTGCTCTTTGATGGGCTGAGACAAAGAAATTCTTTGGAAACAGAAGAGTCACTAATTATATCATGTTTTCTTTTCTAAATGTATGCATTCATGTGGGAAATATATCATTTTTGTCATATTCATAAATCCATGTAATTTACACCTAATATCCAAATTAATAATTATAAAGACATTTGGGGTTATCTATGAAGTTGTCCTCTTTGGGCTTTGTCAAGTCCTTTTCAAAATCTCCTTTTCAGCAAGAGCTGCCATTTTGGGAGCCTGCTGTGGTCCTTGTTCAGAGATGGTAATTGGAAGGCGTTTCCATGGCGGCCGTTCAGAGTTCCCAATATATGTCAGCACTCTCTGATTTTAAAGTATGTGCATCTTTCACCACCCAGATGGTAAGTGACATGTGGACTTTTAGTGCTCCCTGCACCAGGGACTGTCTTTCCTAGTCAGATTGTGAAGTCCTTTCAGAATTCAGCAGCATTACTCATCTTGATTATGCCACCAGTCTCTTTGATGGGAGGCTCACCCACTTCCTTGAAGAATAAGGATGCGATTTAAGGTTTAACTTCCACCATTTAAGGCACTTAAGGTGCCAGGTCCAATTTATTTACAGTGTCTGATCGATGCCGACTCTTTGCTTGGTGCAATTCACTTGAGATCGGGATCACCTCTCTCCAGTGTCCTCACCATCTCTCACAGAAGGGAAGTGGGCCTCCCTTCCCCAGAACGACCCGGGGCCATGCTCACCCCTGGGTACCTGATCTCACCAAGGTGTTTTGGCTTTTTTACTTGTGGAATTATAATAGTCTAACTGGGGATATGATTGGACAGTCTACAGAAAAGATGTTAAAACTAGAGCCCCTCAGGAGAACATGAGGGCACATTTATCACTGGGAAACCCAACTTTTATTAAAGTTGGTATAATCCCTAGATAGTTTTTTTTGGAAGCAGTAAAATGAAAAACCAAAGGACTTTGTGGGTTGTTGCTCAGTGATAGCGCACTTGCTTGACATGCTCAAAGCCCTGGGTTTGATACCCAGTATCACACACACACATACACAATTCTCAGTGGAGAGGTAAAATAGTTTTCCCCTTTAAACAATGATGGTTGTTTTGGTTATGCTGCTTACCTTATTCATTTCAATGAAATTGTCTTGGAAAGAAAGAAGGATGGTGCTTTGTGGTAGAACAATGTCCGGGCAAGGAGATGTGTGATATGGCTTTTAATCTTCCATCTGTCACCAGGAAGTACCTGACCTTTTTCATCTCACCTATCTATAGCCAGGGGCTTCCTCAGCTCTGAAATAATCCTTAAGTCTCCTTTCATTTCTAGGAACCTATTTTCTCTTCTACTGATTGTGTTTTATGTTTTATGATTAGGCTCTGAGAAAGTTATGAAAATTCTCATACAAGTAAATAGACAATCATAATAATGACAAACACAAAAATTAGAATCCACAACTTCATTTTCCCCCTAGCAAGTCTGCAGTTATTCCAGTATTGTCTACAGGTATCTGATTTTATGGGAGTGCCATATTTAAACATTCATTATCAACTCATGCAATCAGACTTAAGTGCACCTAAGTACACCATCTGTCTTTTTCTTTCTTATATATTCCTCTGTAGTCACACGTGGAGATCTGCTATTCTAGTAGTGTCTGGAGCCTATTTAGCTGCACCAGTTACACTGTAATCAGCAGAGAAGGCATTCCCTTCCAAGCGCTGATTTTCGGAATTTAACAGCACCAACGTTTATAATGGCTCTACCCTTAAATGCCATACATTCCTGCTTTTCTACACAGGTGTCTGTTTTGCTTCCCCCCCAGAGCTCCAAAGGCAAAGTGTATCTTTGAGGGAACAGTTCAAAGCTTGGGCATCTTTTTCAAAAGCCTGAGCATGATTAAAAAAAAAGGGTGTTTTGCAAATGTAAGATGATTCTGGTCAAGCTGCACAGCCATGCAAACCATTCTAAGGCCACCATGCCCCCAGAGTGGCTGGAAGGCTGCTGTCTGTTTCATCACTGTTGTTCCTGAAGCAAAGGCCTGAGGTCTTTTGATTGGTTTCTTCAACCCTGTTATTCAAACAGTGTGCCTGCTCTTGACCCAAAGAGGCATCGGTTTATTCTCTGCAAAGCAAACCAGAACAAACCTTTTCAGCACATCAGTGATGACTTGATGGCTGTGAGACCCAACTGTACAGAGCGCCCACACTCAGCGGCAGGCTTTGCATCTGAGCAGTGGAAAGCATAAAAATGAATAGGACACAGGTCTAGAGATGAGGCTTCATGGAAACCAAGTAAGATCTGAGGATGTGTTCTAGGATCATCTACCACATGCCATTGAAATAAAAGTTTCCAGAGGATGCCGGCTTGCAACACTCACCTTCCACACTCTGTGTGGTCTCTTAGGACAGAAATAATTCTGGTACAAGAGGAGAACTGTGCTTTGAAATCAGTTGGCTTTCATTTCAAGTCCTAAGTCTGCCACTTACTAGCTTTATGGTTAGGATAGAGTAGCTTAACTCTTGACAATCCTGGTTGTCAGATGGGTGCTTTGGTAATTACAGTACCCACTGTTCATTGTTGTTGGAAATATTAACAAGACGTGGCACTGTGCAGAAAGCATATGGTTCGCTCTGCATATGGCATTATCAATATACCAGGCTCCATTCAAAGACCTTAATATATTACTTCAAATAAGCCTCAAAAACAAACAAAAGATGCTAATAATAATGAAATTATTATTAGCATCTTTTGAATGAATGAGTATTTCCATTATATAGATAAAAGATTTCCAAAGAGGGTAAGTTGCCTGGATACATTCTGCTGGTTCTTGGTGGAACTGGGATTTGAACCCAGAAAATGCTCCCTCATCTACTACTCTATTGCTTTAAAGAAACCCAAACAGCACCAGATAGCCACTCACCATGCCCAGATGTCATTTACTTTGCCTACCCATCCATAGCTCAATGAGGATCACCATCCCCCCACCCCTCTCTCTCTCCCTCATTTTTTGGTGGTACTGGGTTCCTTGAAGCCCTTCTACCTCTGGGCTACACTCCCACAGGCTACACTCCCAGACCTATTTTATATGTTTTTATTTGGAAACTGGGTCTCTTAAGCCAGCACGGCTGGCTTCGAACCTGCATGATCCTCCTGTCTCTGCCTCCCAAGCACGAGGATTACAAGCGTGCGCCACCCCGCCCGGCTACAATACCTCTCTTGCCACAGGTGGTTGAACTACTTGGATAACCTGACTCAAGAATTATCCATACTGAAAGAGGCCAGGAAATGATGATTGGACCAAATGCAAAAACGGAGCAATAAGATTTTCTCCCTAGGGAAAATTTGAATAAAGAAATGTCACAAGAATTTGTTCTGAAGCGATGAGAATAAATTTGAAATAAGAAAAGGGCCTAGGTGGCTCAGATTAGCAATATAATATTTATCATAATTACATTGAATGTACCATTTTACTTTTAAAGACCAAAGCATTGGTCTTTTTTTTTTTCTGGTATCATTATTTTGCACACACATACAAATTCTGAAAGTAGAATCATTTAATGTTTTACAAGTACACAGAAAGATTAATTTTAAAAAAAAGTGCACTCTGAAAGTGTTCCTAATATCTTCCCTTGTTTAAAATTCTTCCCAGGTATTTAGTTGATGTTTTCAATTCTTCTTTCAAAGATGCATTTCTTTGTTGATTATCTACATAGAAGCTAAGACCAATTTGAGTTCTTAGTTACTTCCGAAGGCCTTGATGGGGTTAGCTTAGAATAATAGCAGATATTTTGAAAAAAATACTAAGCAAGTAGGATGAGAGGTTTGAAGGAAAAGAGAAAAAAATGGGAGGCCATTCCAGCCTCCATATTTAATGCTTTTCCTAAGTCAAAACCTCTCCCAGCTCTCCAGGGATGGATTTTCTTTTTTTCTTTGTTCCTTTGTCTTCATGAGAACAGACCTATTTCCTAATTGTCAGAGGCTCTGGATGCAAAATGGAGAATCATTTCACTTTTTAACGGAACCACACTAGTAATTATGAATTACTATAATTGTAAATTTGTAGCATTATTATAATTTTAGTATTTTTTAATTTTAGTAATTAAAATTTATATATGTGCTGTGCATGATAGTCTCCACCAACAATCCCAGTTTTTGGGCGGCTGAGACAGGAGGATCTCAGGTTTGAGGCCAGCCTTAGCAACTTAGCAAGGCCTTTTGCAATTTAGGTAGGAAAACTGAGGTTGTGGGAAAATCTCTGATGGCAGTCAGGTCTCTTGATGCCGCGGAGTGTTTTCTCAAGAGAAGCCGACTCATTACATTTCCTCAAATCACTTTCTTGACTCTTTCTAAATGGCCAATTTTTGACTCTCTTTCAAAAAAAAAAAATAGGGCTGGGGGTGTAGTTTAGAGGTAGAATGCCTAGGGTTCCATCTCTAGTACCACCACAATCACAAGTGAGTGTGCATGTGTGTGAGTGTGAGTGTGTGTGTGTATGTGTGTGTGTGTGTGTGTTACTTTATATTTATGTTGGGCAGCACTGATGTAAAAGTTAATAGTCATTATATTTTACTTTTTATTAAAATACTAGAGGTTAATCTAGACAGTTTGAAGGTAAATGAATTAAATGCCAAAATATCTGTATGGTCATTTTGCTTTAAAGCAACCTGGAATTGTGATATTTTGTATTCGGGTCAAGAAGATAAGAATGTGTCAGCCTATGGGAGGAAATGTATAGGATAAGTAGAGGGTCAGGAACCCAAACTGCATGAGGAAGAGATGAAAGAAGGGACACGCTGATAGAGGACAGCGTCTGACAGCACTGACCTCTGACCCAAGGGCAGAGGTCCCCTGCTCTACACCTGATGCCCTCGCCCTGGATCTGGATGGTCCCCATTCCTGGCTGCCTGTTCTTCCTCAAGTTATGCCTGTGTGAGTTTACCAAAAACCTCCTGCTCCAGGGGCAAACTTTTCTTTATTAAGCGCTTTCAACATATAAGATGTCTTTCTCTTGCTAGGGATGAAGATGTAAACTCACAAGGCAGGTCTTTGCCTTCATGCAACTTGTACTTGGGGGTAAACAAACATGATAATAATTGACATTTAATTACTATTAAACAATAAGCTTGAAAAATTGAGGTTGTGGGGGAAGATCTCTGAAGGCAATGAACAATTTGATATCACAAAGGGTTTTGTCAGGAGAAGGCTTCTCCTTACTCTGGGAGTGACAGTTTAGCTGAGAAACAGAAGAGGAGAAAGGTCCACTCCCTCAAAGAGCCAGGATTAGAGAGAGAAAATAAAGAGCATTCCAGGCAAGTTGTTCTGTGTTCTGGTCTTCCTTGAAACAGATCAAAATATATATTAAATATTAAGTGATCCAGGCATGGCGGTTACTACCTGTAATCCCAGTACGTGAGAGGCTCAGACATGAGTATTGCAGGTTCACAGCCAGCCTCAGCAACTTACTGAGAACCTATGCAACTCAGTGACACCCTGCTTCAAAATAAATGATAAAATAGGGCTGGGGATATAGCTCAGAGAATTGAGGTTAATTGAACACCCAGGAACACACACGCACACACACATGTACACACACAAGTATATAAACAGAGTTCTCTCTTTCTCTCTCTCTCTCTCTCTCTCTCTCTCTCTCTCTCTCTCTGAAAGTAAAGTACCAGGTGAGAGAGAGGACATACATATGTCTTACCAGGTAAAAAGCCTCCTGTGTTTGAAGGTAGGAATTCAAAATAGCTTCTTTTTCTTTTTAAAATTTTTATTGGTGCATTGCAGTTATACATCTTAGAGTACAGGATGGTAGAGGCGTACTTGCATTCATCACTCATGTAGCTCTTGTTTTTCCAACTTACCCTATAGCCCTAAGAAACTTTCTAGAAGCTTCCTTATGGGCCAGAATCTTGAACCACGTCTTGATTTTTGGCTGTGTATTATTTCTCACATAAAACAAATTATTTCATTTAAGATGCTATATGCTGGCACTTAATTTCTCCATAAGAGATGTTTACTTTACCTGAGTACATACATTAACTGCAATGAGGAGTTACCCAATTGTTTTCAGACTCATTAACAGAACTCAGTGGAAAGGTTCCAGGGTTAAGTGTTAAAAGGCTTGGATCCCTGTTCACCTACTGACTTGGGTGAGTCACTTAAAAACAGCCATGGTTATTTTCCTATAAGTTATTTTTTCTCTAAAATTGTTTTGAGGATCAAGCAAGATAAGAAATGTGAACTTCCTATATCAACTACAACATTTTATATGAAAACAAGAGATAGCTCAGAGATGGAGGCACAAACTCAGACATCTACAAGGCTGGATTCTAAATGTGTAAAATAGATCAACGAGGCTATGGGTAACTCTAAAATTTGTCTCAGTTATACAGGGTTATTGTCAGTATGGCAAAAAGGCCAAATGCTATGTAATATTTCCACTTTTTTCAAGAGAAAAAATGTGAATTCTGATGTTTATGCAAAATATTCATTTTAAAAGTAGTCATAGGTAACTAAAATGTAATTCAAAACAATTTGGTCCATCAAATAAATGATAACCATGGGACAAAATTAAACCATGGCTGACCTGTCTATAATGTGTTTTGTCTCTGATTAGCATGGTTGCAAAAATTCTCAGTTTTCTGTTAGCATCTTTAGTTAAGAATATTTATTGTACCAAGTGTATCAAATATAGCCCAATCTTGTAGTAACCAATTATTTATAATTATTTCCACGATGAGGGTTTTTCTCTTCAGGTGGCCAATTACTTCCTATCAAATTATCACTGAAAACCATTATTTTCATTTCCACTTGTAGACATCTCAAGACTTTATTTTCCATTTGGTGCAAGTAAATGAAAAGGAAATAATAACAGCCAATGCAATTATGACTGGGATCTTATCTGTCTGGATTGATTAGAAGCCCTTCCTTTAATCATGTAAACTACTAATGATACATTTATTAAAATCTAGGTTCATATTTGGATTTTTAGAAGGATTTTTATTTCTTTTACCTTTTTTCTCATAAAATGATAAGAAGCGCAGGATGGAGAAAGCCAAGGGAAACCTCCTTACCAGATGGATCTAGCCTTCCCTATTGTTTGGCTTCACCACAGTTATTTTTGTTAAGATTCTTTCTCCATTTATCAAAACTTCATCTCTGGCGAATTACAGCGAATTACAGTGGAGTGTTGTTAATTCATACTAATGACTAGGAAACCCAGTGTAGATTATTGAATTCTGAGAATTAGCAAGCGAGCAAAAATGGCCAAAAAAAAAAGACAATAAACTGAGGCCACTGCATAACAAAAGTATCCTTTGTTTACTCGTTTTCTTGATTATAAGCAGTTTTAATTAATTAGGTTAATGTGTAATTAATATTAGAAATTATGTACCTAGAGCTTTGCAACCTTAAATAGGAGTTAAAAATGAGGCTCAAGATTATTTGGCACTGAGATTAAATAAAACATAGCCACAATAGCATGGCAAGATTTAGATTGGTTGGCCGGGCGTGGTGGCGCACGCTTGTAATCCCCGCGCTTGGGAGGCAGAGACAGGAGGATCGCACAGGTTTGAAGCCAGCTGCGTGCTGGCTTAGGAGACCCTGTTTCCAAATAAAAATGTAAAAATAGGTCTGGGAGTGTAGCCCAGAAGTACAAGGGCTTCCAGGAACCCCAGTTCCATTAAAAAAAAAAAAAGATTTAGATTGGCACAAAATTTACTAAATTTCTCCTTAATATAATGTCCTTTTCTGTTTCCTTTTATCCTTGAATTGGTAGTTTGGATAAATATGTTTCTCATTTCTCATCCAGGAAAACCAGCTGGTATTCTAGGGAGGAGTTACCCACTGTTGAACACTCAACCTGCTTAATGGAATTGCAATTGGTGTGTACAGAGGGCACCAGTGTCACTGTCCCCAAGATATGCAGGAATTCCCTCAGAAATGTCTAGCGAAGATCTAGTTCCCCACCCCGGCCTCCTATTTATTAATCTGGCAAAGGAAGAAAGACTTGATGGACTGTAGCAAAAATATAATCCTATTCTTTAAGTGGAAAATGCTGGAAATCTCCTTATTTTGTAGTTGATGGAAATGCAGCTGATAGAGAGAAATGAACAATAAATGCTCTCTTCAATATACATGTTTAATGATACTAATGAATTAAAGTTAATTTTCTCAAGTATAATGGAAATTCATGGATGCAATGCCATGATGTATATAAATTGCTTTCACATGGTTTAACAACAAAAGTGCATTTTTAAGTGGTACAACAAAAACACACACAAAACTAGTACAAACATAAGCAACACATGTAGCAGAGAAGGAAGCAAATTTAACAAGATGTTAAATATGGGCAAATTTAGGGAAAGAATATATAGCATCTATAACATTTTTTTCAGCTTCCTGCAGTATTTTAATTTTCAAAATAAAAAGGTAAAATGTAAGACGCCAATTTAGCTGGTAAGTTCAAGTCACTCAAGTTGTAAAGCTGTTATCTGTTTCGCATTGTACCACCAACTCCACGTCTAAGGAGAGCATGAAAAGTAAGTAATGTCAGGAATAAATTGGGTTAATAAAAAGTACCTCCTTGGATGCCAGAAGAGGCTTTTCATTCTTTCTTCCATTTCTTTCTTTATTTTTTTTATATACTTTTTTTTTGGTGGTACTCGGGTTCCTGGAAACACTTCTACCTCCGGGCTACACTCCCAGACCTATTTTTTTATATAATTTTATTGGGAAACAGGGTCTCTTAAGCCAGCACGGCTGGCTTCGAACCTGCATGATCCTCCTGTTTCTGCCTCCCAAGTGTGGGGATTACAAGCGTGCACCACCGCGCCCAGCTTTTTATATACCTTTTTAGGCACATTATAATAACACATCCCAATGAGGTTCAAGGTAGTAGAAACACACACACAGAACACTTGGTGTATTTCCCCTGGATTCCGGCTCCTCTCTTCTCTTCCCCATACATCATATTGAGATTGGTATTGACAATTTCATATTTCTTCTTTTAATGAACAGCTTCCACGACGGTATAAACCTGGTTTGCCTTTTTTTCTGTGCACACTGTGCCCACACAATAGAACAGAGCTTACTGGCAAATGAAATTCCTCAGCGAACATGTCTTCAAAATGTGTGTGGTGGTGCACACCTGTAATCTAGGTTAGCCAGGTGGAGAGGTTTGGGAGGGTTTCTAAGGCCCACAAAGTTCTCTGTCAAAATGGAGCAGAAAGGAAAAGTAAAAGGTAGGAGATATAAAGCAGTTCATAGTGAACTTTATATGCCATGCTAGATACTTCAATTTCATTTTGCTGTTATCTGGGACAGTGTCAACGTTCTCAGGCAAAGGGATAAGATTACAAGAAGGGCTTAGGAGATGTGGGACACTCCAACACAGAAAGGGGTTTGGATCTCATGTGATCTGTTACTGTCCCCCAATATACCTCTCTCCCTAGTAGTCAGTAGGTTTTGTGGACAACTTCCCTTTCACCCATCTTTAGTCTACAACTTGAGATGGTTTCATCCTTTGCTCCAAAGGTGTTTTTAATTTGTTCAAGTTAATTAGCATATCTCAGAGTAGTGCTCGGGGCTGAGAATGGACAAGTCATTCAAGTGGAACAAATGAGGTTAGAGGTGATAGGGCTGGGCTCATGGAAGGAAATCTCCTGCCTTCCTTGAAGAATTACTTAGAGGGCTATGCTCTCTTCCTGAACCAGGAAACAACATGTAGACTGCATGCGGTTGGCTGCCATATTGTGAAAAGAAGGAAAATCAGTCAACACTAAAGAAAAAAAAAAATGTAGCAAACTTTCCTTTAAGCCCACCATAATCTGGGACCTGAGAATCGTGTATAATTGTCAGTATTTTTCATCATTGCGCCATTGAATTTTTTTTCTGTAATTTACATATTCCTATTCCTGGAAGTACCTTAACTGCTAAAATCCTGGCTGATGCAGTGATGCTCAGGATAGAGATGGAGAAGTAAGTAGGTGACCTCTTCTGATCTCTTCTTTCTTATGATTTCCTCTCGGCCTTCACGTAGCAAGCCAGACAGCAGGCTTACGATCACAGAGCAGTGGCAGGGACATTCCCAAAGCCGACTGACTGTTCCTCAGTCCTCTGACAGCCGCCTCCCTCCCTCTGTTGCCTGCCTGCCTTTGGCTGCCAAGACTTTCCTGTTTGCTTCTCACCTCCCTCATCCAATCCACACTGAGAAGATAATGTGCCCAGTGAGCTCCAGAACAGAAAGCTGAATGTCAGTACACATTTTGCCTCGAGTGAAAATAACCTACCAGCGCAGAGTGGGCCTCTGCTACCCAGGGCCGAGACCATATTGGGTTGGGTGGGTAATTCTTCAGCCTTCTGGTCCTGGGATTCAGCTAATGGCTTTGGGGTTTTGCACAAGCCACATGTCCCTGGCTTTAATGTTGCCAGTGTGGATGAGAGCTTGTCGTGTTGTATAATACTACACAGTTACTCCAGAGCAGCTTTCTGGCTAAGTGACAGCATTTGACACATCTCTAATATTGATAGTAGTGGTGACTTTCAAGTGTTCTATTTATGTCAGGTAGAAAGGGAGAAGAGATTTTTAAATAAAATAAATATGTGTAAAGTAAACTTTGGGTTTAGAGTAGAAAAAAATGTTGAGTCCACCTGAAGACCTGTTCTGCTATTTTTTTTTTTTTTGCCATGGAGTATTGGACAAGATTAAAAGACTCAGTATCTCCATCTGTAAACTAGACATAATGACAATACTGACCTGAAAGGGCCCTATTATCCAAAGTGTATAAAACCCTCTTGTAGGATCCCTGGCTCACCATAGACGTTCAGTAATGGCATATTCATTATTTGTGATTCTCTCCATGCCTGGAAACTTTTCAAAGCAAAGAGGTTCAACCTAGCACTTGACACTGAGAATCTTGAAGCACTATTGTTTCTCCCACAAAGCTGAGATAACTGGAACACTGATAGTCTTAACACATGACCTATGATGTGGTCATTATAACCTGCCCTGATCTCAAAATTTAAACGGAGTCTTAGAGTTTGAGAGAATTTTGTTTAGGTCCTGACAAAATCAAAAAATAGCAAAGAGCCAGAGTGGTGGCCCACACCTGTAATCTCAGCATTTGGGAGACTGAGACAGGAGGATCACAGTTCTCAGACAGCCTCAGCTACTTAGGCTCTTTGCAACTCAGTGAGACCCTGTTTCAAAATAGAGCATAAAAATAAGATTGGGGTGTAGCTGAGAGGTAGAATGCCCCTGGGTTCCACCCCCATTACCACAAGAAGGAGAAGGAGGAGGAGGAGGAGGAGGAGGAGGAGGAGGAGGAGGAGGAGGAGGAGGAATGACTGAAACTGAGGATTTATTTTAAAGAGAAGCTGTCATGTAGAGCCAAGGAATGAAGCATCATTGTAGTTAGGGGAAAGGAGAGGATGAGCAAGATAAATTTATGGTGAGAGAAGCAGAGAGACCCAGAGAAAAGCAGATATCAAGAGGGACTGGATACATGAATGGCAAAGCACATAGCTGAGGCCACAGACTGTCTGTCAAGGACTCTGCAACTCCCAGTTGATCCACTGAAGGCAAGATGGTCCAGGGGAGGCTGTAGGGTAGAAATATGAATGTGGTGTCAAGGCTCAGTGTCCAGCTCTGTCACTTACTATCTGTGGAAACTGGGGAAAGTTCCTCCATATTGTATTTCCACATAATGGGAGAGATAGTGGAATCTAATCATAGAGACATAATGAGAATTAAATAAGTTAATACATGGGAAAGGTTTAATGTCTTACCAGAGCATAGTAATTTCTCAGTACATAAATATTAACCATCATTAGCTGTCACTCATTGTGCATCTGTAGCCTTAAAGCTGAATATATACAGCAGCCCCTCAGCTCCAGAACAACTCCTGCTTCCCTGAGGTTCAAATGTATCATATAATTAACATGGCTGTTAATCAAAAGAGTCTAATTAAATAAGTCTGTATTATCATTTTTTGTTTGAAAAACAAGATAAAGAAACAGAGACCCCAAAAAGAAGATTAAGTCTTAAATACAATAATAATGGTTACCTTCTTGCCCCAGCAATTTTCTATGCAATTCATTCATTCATTTATATATTGGTTTATCCATGTGTTCATTTTACAAAAATATATATAATTCCTACTATGAAGAAATTTAATCCAGTATGCAAAATAAAGAAAATTCAGCCTTTGTACTTGTGGTACTGAAAGAATAGGGAGGTAGGGTAAGATTCAAGCTGACGTCCAAAGTCAGGGCACCTGCTTAGTCCCTTCCCGCATTGAGTAATTCTGTGTTCTATTTAGTGAGTTCCTGTCTAACCCACTACACTAGTCAGGATAAGCTAGTGATAGGGCGGTAACAAATTAACACCCGGTTACTGGATTCACACAGCAATATATAGTTCTTGTTCACATTATGTGTCTAAAGTGGGCTGGTCAGGTGTGCTGCTTGCCACACAGCCATGAGGGATCCAGGTTGGGGGAGGCTCTGTGTCTATAATAAGCCCTAAAGGTTAGCATGCAGCCTGTTCGTCAGCTTCCAGGGCAGCGGAGGAAGGGCCAGGGAGGACCATAGAGCCAGTTCTAAATGCATTAATGGAAATGACCACATTGCTCTCACCACTAACCTACTAGAGAGTTAGATTGGAGATGAGCGGGGCAGGGTAAGAATGGGATGGGGGGTCTAGGCAATCTCCTGAGAAGAGAGGAAAGATTCCCTGCCCACCTGCAATTGCCATTTTAGACACTGCCCCTCACACTCGAGGCTTCGTTTAGGCACCTGGATGAAAGTTTCAAATATGGCAAAAACAGCAGAGATGCGCTAAGCTAGAGCAGGAAAAAAGATAGTGACTTCCTCAGATGCATGTGCGAAAGGGGACAAAGATTTTTCAGACTGAATAAAGATTCCCATGCTATTTTCCACTTTGGGAAATGGGCCTTTCCAGACTCTTTTTCTGTCATGTACCCTTTTATCACAGCCGTCTCGTAAACTGTACCTCCATCTCCTCAAGTAAACCTCAAGGACCAGGGAAGAGAGACCCTCACCCAATAGTATTTGTTTTTATGATACTTTTACAAAGAGATTGATACCTTTACAAACTCATTGACCAAAATGAGTGATGTGGCTTCATTTTAATGAAAAGTGGCTGAAAACTGACCTCAGACACCAAGGACCACGGAGCACTGGGTTGTAGGAGACCCCTGAAATTATAGCCCCCACCCAGACCCTTTCTATCACCATCCCTGGCTTTATTACGATCCAGTGAGCAAATAGGAGACCATCTCCTGCACAGAATGTAAAATGTAAGAAAGAACGCACCCTTGTTTATTTTGTCCTTCGATGCAAATCTTGACTAGAGAAGGCATTCAATAAGCATTTGTTACATACGTGAATAAATGTTATTAGTCATAAAAGGTAGTAACATGAATGGTATAGAACAGGAAAACAACCTTGGGACCAGGAAGAATCTGACAAAAATAAATAAATAAATAAATAAATAAATATATAAATAAATGCATACATAAATAAATACCTGGCTGCAGCAGATTAAATAAAAAAACAAATGGCCCAATGTAATATACACTTTATTTAGGCTTGCAAGGACCTTCCAAAGCAAGAATTGGGACAGTCCTGGGAAAAAATATTAAAAACTGAAGCACAAACAAGTTAGTTATCCTTCTCATGGACACACAGCTAGTGAATTGAAAAACCAAGACTCATTTGGAGGTTATATATTTTTTACCATCCCAGAAAGGGCTACTTCTCTAGTTAATTTAAAATGACCTATAGCTGCTATCAGTGAACCAGACTCATAAAGTAATTTTTGCATAGTTATGGATAGTATTTACCATTTTATCTAGGTAGTTATCAGTGTAGTGAATTCCCTTGCCTGATAGTTTCCTAAAGGTAGAAATATGTTGTTACTAAGCCCTTAGACACACACTAAGAAAAGTTAAAAGCTCAAAATTAAAAGTCGGAGGTCTGATATAAAATTAGTTATTTTAACCAAGTAAAATAGACCACATAATTTTTAAAAAGTGGAAACAAATTAAAAGCATCCACAATTAGCATGATTACTAAAGAAAAAAACAAAATAATCACTCTGAGACCATGACTCACAAGGAAATCTTGATAACGCTCTGTTAACTTTCCAGGGCCATAATCCAAAGGCAGAGACTGAAATTAGGAACTAGGTATCACAGTTGCACCGGCCTTTTACAGTTTGGGTTGGCCTCACATCTGAAACTCTTTCCAACATTTGAAGGATCCCCTATAATACAGGTCTTGAAGGGATACAACTTAACTGCACTAAAAATATTTTTAAAAAACATTAAAAATCACTTTCGCAAATCCTTTTTATGTACATGTGAACTAAATCCATCCAACAGAATGCTTCTTTTAAAGACTTTTGCCAGAAAGTAATCAATATAAAAATCTGGAACACTAGAGAGTTTATTAAAGTAAGACCTGTAGGGTGGAAGCTTTCCTCAGCCCCCAGGGGCCCCTGGCAACCCCCAGGCACCCATGGCCAATGGCAGAACATGATGCTCATGTTCAGGAGGAAGGTCAGCGACAGCAACGTCCTTGTGATGGATGGTCTCATACTGAAGTTCTCTGCTGCTGACTGAGGTCTGAGCTTGATTCTGATTTTTAAGTGCCTCCCCGCACTTGGGAGGCGGAGACAGGAGGATCGCGCTGGTTCGGAGCCAGCCGCGCTGGCTTAAGAGACCCTGTTTCCAAATAAAAAATATAAAAATAGGTCTGGGAGTGTAGCCCGTGGGAGTATATCCCAAAGGTAGAAGGGCTTCCAGGAACCCCAGTACCACAAAAAATATATATATATTTTTTAATATTATTTTTATGTTTCAATCCAACAGTATAATTCCTATTGCTTATATCAACAAAAAAAGAGAAAAGCCCGAGTACTACAACTTTTAGAAATTAATAACCATGTGTAGGCCCAGCAAGGGGAGACCAGTAGAATATATGAAAAAATGATAGTTTCAATAAGTAGATAGATGATAGATAGGATAGATAGACCAAGAGTTAACATTTATTGACTAATTACTACGGACCCGGGACTTTGGTGAACACTTCAAATAGATTAAATTTAATCTTCACATTTTACCTTTATTTCTCTTTTTCTGGTAAATTCAATGAGGCTAAAAGAGATTAAGCACAAGGCTCAAGGTCACAGAGCTAGTGTGTTAGATTAAGTTATTGTTCTTCAAACATTTACCCTCCTTTCCCCTGCTCACCTTCCCATTGAGGGGTGTACTACTCTGCCCCACTGATACTGAACCTGGCTGTGATTCTTGGTTTGGCTTAATAGAAGACTGATTGTACTTCCCTTTCATTCCAGCATTTCTATTTCAGTAGCACAGAACATGGCGCAAGTAGTCTACCAGTCTCCAAAAAAATTAAAGTCAAATGGAGAGTCCATGGCTTGATGCCACAATGGACAAGCTCAGTTTAGATAAGGCAAACTCTAGCTTCTCACAGAGACATAAGGGAGTAAAAGATTCTAGTTACTGCCGGGCATGGTGGTGCACGCTTGTAATCCCTGCACTTAGGAGGCGGAGACAGGAGGATCGCGCTGGTTCAAAGCCAGCCTCATTGGTTTAAGTGACCCTGTTTCCAAATAAAAATATAAAATAGGTCTGGGAGTGTAGCCCGGAGGTAGAAGGGTTTCCAGGAACCCAAGTACCACCCTCCAAAAAAATATTCTAGTTATTGTATGCTTCTGAGTTTTGGAGTGATTGGTTGCTCAGCATTATGTGGCACTAGCTGACCAGTACATAAGGAAGCTATGCAACTAGGATGCAGGTCCAGTCAATTTGACTCTTCAGAACTACCTCTTCTAAGTATTCACTATACCACCTTTCTTGATAGACCTAGAAATGTACGCTGAGTTAATACAATCTATTAGGATACCTCAGTCTCTGACACCTCCATGGAAAGACCTTTTAGCCTGAAATGTCCATGATGGCATATCTGCTATTTTCTGACCAGAAATTTATTTTAGCCCATTAGCTTTATACAATCCAATTTGTCTCCATGTTCATTGTCTTATGCTGGTCTCCAAAAGCCAATGTCACATGGCATCAGTACTAATTTACACAGTACAGAGATTCTCAACCTCTCAGACAGCAGTAGCTAAAACTTCTATTCTTAGTGGATGGAGATCAGCTGAAAAATGTTAATTTGCCTCCCTGAGTTTTATGTTTTTCATTTCTAAATTCCCATAGCCTGGTAAAACAAGAAGTCCATGAGGTGAGTTTATCTCCTAAATGACTTATGGTAGTTCCTAAATATATTGGACACCTGCTGGCCCTTCCTGTTACTGAGACTTTTGTTCTTTGGTTTAGCAAGTGCATCTGTGCCAAATATCCCCTGAAAAATATTTTCCCAAGCACATTTTCCATCATGACTGTTTCTTTTCTGTTCTTTAGAGGTTACTGCATAGACAAAATGTTGCCTTCTCCTATGTAGTCTTGTATATAACTTTGTCGTGTCCACTCAACTACTGCTCAAAGATTATACCAGAACACTCATCTGTCTCCTCACATTCTATTGACTTTGTGTAACCAAGGACCAGATGATTAGGTGAAGGCAGCTGACCTTGTCTGATTATTACCTGCAGTAGGGAAGCAAGACGGAGTCGATGGTGTCTGAGCATCAGGGAAGATAACCAACATCCATTTAATTTCCTGTCTCCCATACAGTCTTAGGAGAAGAAAGTAAAACATCTGTAACTCATTTGTCTTGTGTAAGGAGATTAGAAACATGATATGAGTCATTCTCAAGGAAGAAAGGGGTTTTGCTTTGCAGAAAGTTACAGTTGGATGTGAAAAGAACTGGATCCTTCATGCTCTCCCTTTCAGGAATGCACATGATTTTTCCCCCATAAGGAATTAGCATGCTGAGAGAGGAGGCACACTCTGATCCTGCTTCTTCCACTAGAGAGGAACAAGTCAGCTCTGTCTTTCCTGTTCTTGCCACTCACAGAAAGTCCTTGCTCAGAGAGCTTCCTGCCCTGTGTCTGGACAGCATGACTTTACACTGAGATGCTAAGTACTTGGCAGAGCAAAGCAAACTGGAGAGAACTAGCCATGCACTTCAGCAACACTGAGCTCAGGCTGGTCCCAGGCAAGAGAGAAAATTGGCCAACAAAGTCCTGATCTAAGTGGGCATGTACGAAAACAGAAGAGGGACACCTTGGACACCTGAAATGGAGATTAAGACTTCTCAGAGGAAGGACTTCCATCTCCTGGTATGGGTAAATTTCTTTCATAAAGCAATTTGTATAAGCAAATATCTTTACAAAATCATACATAAAGTTTTATGTTTCATGTTCTACTGAGACTAATTTTTAAGACTAGGCAGGAACTCTGAAAACACATAGTAAAGGAAAGAGGTGACTTTCCCAGATGGCGTTAATTTGTTTTGTTGTTATTTTTGTTCTTGTTTTTTTGTGTACTCTAGACTGACTCCAGTAGCATAATGCCTCTGAGATACACTCCCTATTTTATTTTTTTTAAACAGAGTCCTTAAGTTGCTGAGGGCTTCACTAAATTGCTGAGACTGACCTCGAATTTGAAATCCTCTCTTAACTTCCCAAGTACTCAGACTGCAGGCCTACTCCACCATACCTCATTTAGATGGTGTTAATTTGAAAATAATCAAAGACTCAGAGATAAATAAAATGTTTATAAAAACCATTTTCCTCCTTCTGCAGAAAAGTGTGCTATAACAACATAACTCCTTACTCTTTCTGCCCACAAACGCTTAGGGATGTCATCTATAAAATTCTATTAACCTCATGTAACTTTAAACACAAATGATTCAAGGAACACACCTGAACTCACCTCACTGTTGCCTGCAGTGTGAAAAGTGATTGGAGTCAGTAAGTGATTCTCCCAACTCAAAAACTCAGAAATTTTAGATTTTATTTTATTTATTTGTGTTTGTTTGTTTATATACTGGGACCTGGGACATTCTACCTACGAGCTATACCCTAGCTCTATTTTTTGTGTGTGGGGTACTGGTGATGGAACGAAGGGCTTTCCATCTCCAGGCTATACTCCCAGACCCATTTTATATTTCATGTGGAAACAGGGTCTCACCAAGTAGTTGAGGCTGGTTTTGAACCTGTGCGATCCTCTTGCCTCAGCCTCCCAAGAGAGGGAATTACAAGCGTGCAATACCACGCCCGGCCCTATTTTATTTTTTATTTTTATTTTTTGTGATACTAGGAATGGAACCCAGTAGCCCTCTAGCTCAGAGCTACACATCCAGACTTATTTTATATTTTATTTGGAAACCGGATCTCACTAAGTTGCTTAGGCTGGCTTCGAGCCTGCGATCCTCCTGTTTCAGCCTCCCAAGTACCGTGACTACATGTGTGCATCACCATGCCCTGCTTTGTTTCCTCCTCTAATCAGAGTCTTACCACATCTTCAGTCTTCTTGAGAAAATAATTGGAACCAGGCAGAAGAATGAGATCTTGGTTGCTAGTCCCGGCTATCCATTACCAGCCATGAAACTGAGGTGGCTTCTCATTTCCTATTCCTGTTACTTTTGTGTGTGTGTGGGGGGGGGGGGGGGCTTGGGGATAAAACCCGGCGCATTTGACCTCTGAGCTACATCCCCTGCCCTATTTTTTATTCCTTATTTTTGAATCAGGGTCTCACTAAGTTGCAGAGGGCCTCACTAAGTAGCTGAGACTGTCTGTGAACTGTGATCCTCTGGTCTCAGCCTCTCGAATGCTGAGATTACAAGGGTGCACCACCATGCCGGGCCCTGTTACTCTTATCTTTAATGAGACTGCTATCCAGTCTCTCTTCAACCCAAAGACCATCCACTAACTGATACTTCTGTTGCCCTCGTTAATTTTCCAGGGTACTCTCAGCCTAGCAACTTATGGTTCTTTATAGGAACCCTCTAGAAATTGGCTTACAGTCAGCCCTCCCACCCCCAGCTCCCAACTTCCCACTCCATACCATATGGATCTGAAAACGGAGAGGCAGAGAGATGAAGGGTAGTAAAATGAGATTCACGTTTTGCATTCAAAAGCCAAATTCCTTTTTTCCCCTTCATTATACCACAAAAGCATTTGTAAAATGTAAATATATGTTAACACTGCGATCTGGCCTCTGGAAGGGATACATTAGTAGAGGTAATTATCCCAAACTCCATTTTTTTTTATTGGCTATGTCAAGTCAGAAAATATAGCCTTGGTTATGAGCCCATGAATAACCCCACAGTAGCAAAATAAAAGGAGGCTGTACAGCCCAGCTCAGAAGGGCCACCAAAGAGGTGGAGAAGGCAGTAAAGGGCATTTTAGAAGGGACTTCAAGTGGCTGTGTCAACCTTGTGCCCTGCCCAGCAAAGGAGCCACCGTAGGCTAGGTAGAGCCATCAGACAGAAGAGATGGCCCCAGGCAACATTAAGGGCATCCTTCTTGAAAAAAAGAAATTGCTACAATTCCTAGAAATGAGGGTTTCAGGGGTTAACTTAAGCTGTGTGTCCTGAAAGGGGAGTCTTTTTTGTTTATTTGTTTGTTTGTTGTTTTTTGTTAAACTATTTTTTTTTGTGTGTGTGTGTGTGGGGGGGGTACTGGGGATGGAATCCAGGGCCATTCTACCTTTGAGCTACACCCCCAGCCCTATTTTTTATTCTTTATTTGGAAACAGGATCTCCCTGAGTTGCAAAGGGCCTCAGTAAGTAGCTGAGGATGGCTGTGAACCCAGATCCTCCCGTCTCAGCCTCCCGAATGTGTCCTTCTGAATCAGCTTCATCTTGCAAATGAAGTCGATAGTGAGTTTCACAGTGGCATACAATATAGGTTAGGAAGTGGGAGTGAGGCATTCTTGGAGGATGGCAAAGTTTTCTATCAGACACAGGGCAGGGAAAGAGGGAAGACAAGGGTCTACTGATCCTCTGAATATCCCACAGAGAGTTAGGACCTGGCTGTGGCTTACAGACAATGGGAGGCCATAATCCAGAGACAAGACCAGGCTGCATTCCTTTCTTCCAATTCTTAAGAAGAGCTTGAGAAAGCAGTCCTGTCTGCAGAACACACACGCTGCTATCCCCAGAGGTGTGTGCCAACTGTTTATAGGTTTGGTCTGCTCTGGAGTCCCCAAAGCTACAAGAACTTGTAGCTCCTCTACCTGAGATCCGGGGGCCCTGGTCCATAGACAGTCAGACTTAGGCACTGTCCCTCCCATTGCAGCATGTTTTGGAGAAGAGTGAGAATCCCTCTACCTCTTTGTTTAAGCACTCTAGTAAGCCCAGGGTCATTTTCCATGGATCTGGCTCCTTAGTCATAGCATGCCACTGGCCAAGTGTTTCTCTCATGGCAAAGGAACAAAATAACTAGGTAAAGAGAACTCAGCAAAGCTGAGGATATCGCCATCAATACAGATCATTAATTAACAGAAAACCTGAACCAGAGTTTTCTTTTCAGTACCTTGAAGGAAATGTAATTAATATTATATTTTTTGTTTTGTGTCCTTTTATTGCTACTTTAAGAAAAAAAATATTTCCAAGGCGTGCATTCCATACAAGTGTTTCACGATCTGGTTGAATTTAAGCGATTTAATTGATGTAGTTAAAGCATTAACTTGGCTGATAAAAACAAAAATGACCTAGGGCAAGCACATTGTCATATCATTATTATTTAACATGGACTGCAAAGTGCTGCACACAGGAGCTGCTTCTTAGTGCAGGGAAAGACATGGTCCATATCCCAGGGGCGTGCAATCCCAGAAAAGTTGTTATATGGTATTCATTGCCATTTGATGAACTCCATTTATCTAGACAGCCACTTATTTAGGATGAATTGGAACCTCCTGAATCATCTTAATTCAGAGGCTCCTGTGCCATGGGTCCACAGCAGCTATTAAACCTGGGAAGATCCTGTAGCCCCGACACAATGAATGTATTATGCCTGCAGAATTCTATGGGTGTGATGAATCATGAGCTTTATGGACAGGTGTTGGGTGATACTCGCTATCACCTTTCTTCCCCTTTAGGTTTTTAAGTATGATATCAGTGCCGCAGTCACTGTTACTCATCTTCCCCAATAAAGAAGTTATCTGTCACAGGTGATGCTGTTCCCCCCATAGCACAATCATTCAATTCTTGGGGAAAAAATATCACAGTGCCTGAAACTCTGGTACAAGACGAGGGTTCCCCTAGGCACTGAGCTCTCTGAAGCGATGAGTTAATGAGGAGAGAAGAGTTCTTTCTGTAACCAATACAGCCACTTTATGGCATTCTATTCCTAATTGAGAGGAGGTACTCCCATAAACTATACATGGAGGATTTATTTGGATTATTTACAAGGCCAAGGGAGAAAGCATGCAAATAGAAGGGCTTGCATAGAGAATGAATCCAATTCTTCAGCAATTGTAAATTCTCTTTATGGACTAGAGGGTTTTTTAGAAGGCAGGTGATATGTAAGATTAAAAAAAAAAGGTTTAGGACTGTAATTCTCCAAATTTCTGGCTGCTATCTAACTTCCATACCAGAGACCATTGAAATGTATACACCAACCACAGGTTATCTTTGATGAAGAAGCTTAATGTTTGGAAACTAAAAACTCAGCAACAAACAAGGTCTTGTTCCAAAAAGTTAGACCAACTTTTCCTCTTCCCCAACTTGAAGAAATATAAGAACTTTATTTCATTCAGTTTTCTCCAGAAAACAGAAATAATATGTGTGTGTGTGTGTGTGTGTGTGTGTGCATACACACACACACACACATGAGTTGGCCCTACAGATCCATGAATCTCATATTTGCATTCAACCAACGAAAGGTCAAAAAATATTTTGAAAAATTTTTTTTCTTTTGGTTGGTATTTCTTAAACAATCCAGCATTATAAGACTTCCTGTGGCAGGTATTGATTGTATTAGGTATTACAAATAGTTTAGAAATTAATTAAAACATATAGGAGGATGTGCATAGGTTAGATGCAAATGGCATGCTACTTTAGATCATGGGCTGGGGTACCAGCAGATTTTGGTAGTGATGAGGTACTAGAATTGAGCCCCCTTGGAGACAAAGAGATGACTCTATGTGCTATGTATATAAATATATGTGACTTATCTTTAAAAATTGGCTTTATGCAATTATTGGGGCTGGCAGGTCTGAAATCTGTAGGGCAGACTGGATCCTTAAGCAGAATTCTCTGCCTCTGAGACGCTTTTTACTCTTGCAGCCTTTGACTGATTAGACGATAGCCTCTAACATCACTCTGTTCCCTCCTAAAGTCAACATCTGATGTTAATCATATCTGCACAAAAACCTGTACAGCGATAGCTAGGCGACTGACCAAACAGCTGGGCACCATAACCCGGCCAAGTTGACACATAAAATTTAACCACCACAGGCATCATCTCTAACTGTCACTGTTTCCACTATGAACTCCATCAAATGTTATTTCTTAAATTGACAGACACAGAGCCAAGAGGATTGTGATGAAAACACAGGGTTCATTTAGTTTTTTAGTCTTTCTTTTTTTGCTATTACGTCTTACACTAAAAGGTATTTGTACTTCGAACATACCATGCTTTCTAGTGTTGATGTCAAATATTCTGTTAAAAATGGATATTTCTGATATTTCTATATTACCTAGCTCATGAGTTAATACTATTTTTTACATTTTAAAGGCTAATATTACAAATAGATACATAGAGAGTTAGATACTCAAAAATGGTTAAAATGAAAAATTTCATTTATGAGTAATTACAATGTGCACAAAAGTTATGTAAATACTTATAAGATGTCCTTAGTCAACCACTAAATCATTTCCTACCTGATCCCTTATAAAAAAAGTTTATCAATCCTTGTTATAAACCAATGATTATCCCCAAGGGAATTCCTCATTTAGCTATATAAAACTTTCTTTAACAAATTCCTAATTCTTTTCTTAATATCATAATTCTTTAAGAAGCATTAAAAGTAAGTTTTTTTTTAAACCAAAAATCTTATCTTTTTAAAGTAGACTTAAAATGTATCAGGAGCTCTGGTATTTAATGAAAGAACATTTATTTAAAGCTAATAAGTCAATCAGACAGCAGACTTCCAAGCCCACCATGCTCTGACCCTCACTCTCCTCTCCAGTTCCACCCCCATGACTGTCCCCTTTCCTGCGTTCTGCTACAGTTCCTGTGACCTTATTTTGTTCCTGCCATCTTGTTCTCTTCCAACATTTGTCCTTGCTGTTCCCTTCACGTGGAGCTCAGTCCTCACGGAGCTTCCCGGAGCTGATCTTGTCTCTTCATGCAGATGTCCTTCCACATGTGACCCAGACATTCCTTATCTCCCTCCACATTCCCCTCCCCATCTCACTAATGTGTTTTCATTTCAATAAAGTTCTATTTGTAAAGATTTCTAGAGATTGTTTTGTCTTTTCCCATCAGAAAGCCTGCTCAAGAGGGCAGGGGTCTTGTCTCCCTTGCTCATTGGCTTATACCCCAATACCTAGTGTATCCCACGGTCCATAAAGAACACTCGATCAACCAATCCTTTTGAGTTAACGAGTGAGCAGAGAAAGACCCGCCAGAGTGTGTCAAGATATAATTCTTCCTAGTAATTATTCTTCCAGTTAAGTCACCATTGGTATAGAAGTGGCATGGGAAGTATTTAATCTGACCATTCATTTAACTAAACTATCCTGATCACCCAACTATGTCTCTGGCAAAGTTTTAGAAACTGAGAATACAACAAATAAGAGAGGGTACACCTGCACTCAGCAATCTCAGGAGTCAACACGACAGGAACACAGAAGTTTAGGTGGAAAGACTTATCCCAGTGGTATTGTAAACTAAGTTATACATATATTATTGATTACATTTTTTCTCACCATAAATACTTTTTTCCAAAATATTAAGTCAATAGCCAGGTGTGGTTTTGCTTCCTTGTAATCCCAGCATTAGGGAAGATGAGACAAGAGGATCGTGGTTCATGGCCAGCCTCAGTTACTTAGTGAGACCCTTTGCAACTCAGGGAGATCCCGTTTCAAAATAAAAGATAAAAAATAAATCTGGGGTGTAGCTTGGAGGTAGAATCCCAACCGGGTTCCATCCCCAGTGCTGCAAAAAACAAAAATATATTTAGTCAATGTTTTCTGTCTTTTGCATAGCTTAGCATTTATATGCCTTATCTTGAATTCGTAGGACTTTGATAATATATTGATATTAATTACAAGGAATTATAAAGATTCAGGCTAAAAATTAAAGACAAAGCAGGAAGTGTTATTTTTATAATAAATAACACTATATAAAGAGGAGATGGTTTGTGACATTTAAAATGTAGGTTCTCTGACTTCATGCCTACTGGTTTGTATCTGAGGAAGAAAATGTCTAAAGATGCACATAATGCCTTATCAGTTGTTCAGATTTCTGGTGTACAGATATTACAGGGTTTTTATTTCTAACAAGGGTGAGGATATTAACACACCTACCTTTACCTTCTTCTCTCATGTTCCTGTTTAAGCACTTACTTTGTAATTTCAACATTCCCTGGCCCCATATTTTATTTAAAAACCTCCCAGTGTCGGAGCCTGCCGAGGGGTTAGGCCGGTGCTGAGGCCAGCGAGGCCAGGATCAGAGCCTGCTGTGAGTCAAGGCTGGTGCTAGGGCCTCCGAGGCCAGGAGAGGAGTCTGTCAAAGGGTTAGGCCATTGTTGGAGCCAGCAAGGCCAGAATCGGGGCCTCTCATGAGGCAAGGCCACTGCTTGAGCCAGCGAGGTCTGGATCAGTCCATCAGGTAGCCAGGCCACTACTGGGGCCATCAAGAGTGGGATCGGTATTTTCAACGCAGCATTCACAGAGAAATATCGCAGAAAATAAAAACCAGATGCTTTCCCTAGTCAGCAAAAACTAGGAGGAAAGGGGCAACAGGAAAAGGTTGAGCTATAGAAAGGGCCCTATAGTGAAGCAATTAAGGTGACCAATCAGAGGGTATGGAATAGGGGAGGATGGAGCCTCTTTAAAATGCAGGAGGTACATAAACAAAGGTATCAAAGTTAATCACCAAACAAGCACGGGATCGAGGGAGGGGGAGGGAATGGGATGGAGACTGGATGAGGGCAAATTGGATGATGTGTGCGTGTATATCCTCTCAAGTCTTGTATTCCAATGTGACATATGATTACAATGCACCAATAAAAATAAATTAAAAATAAATAAATAAATAAATAAAAACCTCCCAGTGATCTAAACCCAAGGGCTTCTATCCCAATGGCAAAACATGGCAAAGAGAAAGCAACACTTCCAAACTAGAATGAAAAAGAAAAAAAAAAGTAGGTACTCTGGGTCTGCACACTAAGGTTCATGTGTTGGTTTTCTTCATAGCAAAATTTATACTTCTAACTTGATCAGCACAAGTTTACTAAAGAGAAAACAATTTGCCCTACATGACACATCTCTTTTTATGTTCCTACCAATACCTGTGTGAGCATTCCATGACCTTGTTTCTCAGAATGCATCCTTCTAAACACACATGTGTACACACTCACAAACTAAAGCAGATTCGAAAGCCTTCCCTTATTTACTTCCTAAAAATTTTAGTTTAAAAATTTGCATTTAAATCAGGTCTTAATATATAATGCTGATTTTTTTCTTTTTCCCCCCTTTCATCAAGACTGAAAGTGACAGATGAATGTATATAACTGCCATGGAAATGAAAATCATGAGACCTAACACACTTTGACCTTGAGTAAATGACCTTGACCCTCGTCCTCATTTGTGAAATGAAGGCATCTTATTACATCATCTCTACTCTGTTTATACCATTGAGGGTTCTAAATTAAATTAATTTAATTAACTACATTTTTAAAACTGTCTGAGTACAAAAAATAAACATGGATATGATAAACACTTTTATTATAATAAACATAGTCAATCTTAAACAATAGATCCAAGAATAAACCAGAATTATTATTTCTTCTCAGAGTTTCAGGATTGAAGCTGTGCACCTATGTCAAAACATATCAAGTTACACAGTTTTAATGTGTCCCATTTATTATATGTCTTTAAAACTATACTTTTCGCTGGGTGTGGTGGCGCACACTTGCAATCCCCACGCTTGGAAGGCAGAGACAGGAGGATCGCACAGGTTGAAGCCAGCCTTGCTGGCTTAAGAGACCCTGTTTCCACATAAAAGAAGTATAAAAAATAGGTCTGGGAATGTAGCCCGGAGGTAGAAGGGTTGCCAGGAACCCCAATACCACCCAAAAAAAAAAAAAAAAAACTATACTTTTCAAAACCTTTGATATAGAAAGAAGGAAAAATTACATTTATTTTAGGTTATAATCTAAGAAGAATTAAATTAAATCAGCAACACTTTAGAGAGGAGGATAAAAATGACATATTTTCAAAGGAATATTTTCTAAACACATCCTTGGACAAGTGAAAAAAGCATGAGTCTTCTAGTATATAGCACTAAATAGCCTTGTCTACACAAAGAAATGGCTTTGAACAAAGCACCTGCTGGGTGAATTTTATTTAACTATGTTATTATTCCTTAAAAATCTCTTGAATTCACTGATACATGGTTATTCATCATTTTCAAATTAACCAGTTGTTTTTATCTCCACCTCCCTCTGTGCCCCAACAAGAGTAGGAGGCGGAGCACAGATATGCTGCTACTAACAAGTAATTGGAAGAAGTCAGGCCCATCCACCTGCCAAAAAAAGATAAAGAAGAGGCATGGTACTAAGTTATTTTGCTGAAAAGTCAAAACAAAGCATGATAGAAGAAAAAGATTTTAGCAAAACCAAAACAAAGTAAATATCTCTGAATTTGCTTCTTAATAGATGATATTTAGTAAATACCAATTAACAGAGTGTCAGACAGATTTAGGAGTAATGAGGAGAAAAGGAAAACCTGGGGTGGAGAAAGAACACAAGGAGAAGTAACTGAAGCAAAAAGAAAGGGGGGGAATTGTAGTTAGCAGTTTCGGGACCAAAAAATAGTCCCTTCTAGAGTTCCCAAAGCAAAGTCTATGCCAAAATCCCAACTATGTGAACACAAGAAAGAAATGGAGAAAGGAAGCAACTGTACGATTAATGAGGACTAGTCTTTATTGAACACTATGGAGATAAAGAGAAACTTTTTATTTTATCTATAACGATTGATAAAATTGTCTCCATACTTCATTTCACACTGTATTGAAAACAAAGTTTAAGCCAAATAAAAAATTATTTTATTTTTATAATTATTTTGTCTGTATAACTCAGGCAAAATAATCCAGAATCATCCACATATTTTCAAATGTTTAAGCCACACATGAAAAAACTTCATGAAATGGAAGAGAAGAAAGTGGGGGAAATGATACAAAAAAAAAAGCAATGTGGTAGTCAGTCTTGTGTTGCCATAATGAAATACCTGAGGCTTGGTACTCTTTAAAGAGAAGAGGTTTAGCTAGCTCACAGTTCTGGAGATTCAGAGGAATTGTTTTGGCTCTGATAAGGATAACATGGTGCCACAGTGGCAGGAATAGACATAAAATAGAAAGATTATGTGGTAACACAAGATGCCAGAAAGAGGTGAGGGGCAGGTCTTACTCTTTGTAAAGACTCACTTTCATAAAACTAACTGGAGTCTCACAAGAACTACTTAATCCTTTCTGAAATAAATGCCCTGATGACAATCCCTTTATACTAGACCCTTCCTTTTAAAATTCCATACCATTTCCCAACACCACTACACTGAGGGCCAAGCTTCCAGTATATGAACCCTTGGGAGACACGCAAACCATTTCCACACCATTGCAAGCAGGTCATACAAAAATGCTTTGTGGAATTTTCCTATATTTGTCTGAATGGTCCAGGGATGTTTTAAATAAGCTTCTATTTTCATTAACACTCAAGCACGATTCCTTTCCTCAACACTCAAATGACATTCTAAATGGCATGTCTGTGTATTATAAGCAAGTCCAATTTCTTCTCGCATTTTGCATCCCACATCAACAGCAGAAAAGGCAAAAGATTGGCCTGGACAATGCCAAAGCAATGGAGAAATGCCTTTAGTTATTATTATCAGAGTAAATGAAGAAACTGCACACCAGATGGGTGTATATTATCTATCCAACTAAAAAAGTGTCTTGTTAACAGAGATAAATGGTCTGAAATGGCAGAACATTTTCTTGCAATTTTAAAAAATAATAGCAGCAATATTTCAAAGGATAATTCTGCAGTTTTTTTCAAAGTTTCTACTAAAAACCACATTTGATATTGATAGATACATTCTTAAAGTGTTCATTGGCACATTCATAAATATGTGAGGTTGAAAGGGAATTTTTTAAAATCCCCACCATAATAATCTCTCTTGGAAGCTTGAAGGCATGATATGAATGGCCTGTAGCAGCCAGGAGGAATGGATATGTTTCATTCTCTCCTGTATCCATATAGCCAAAGTGGAGCAGAGGCAGGGTGGTACACTGAGCTGTTCTGACTTCTGTCTGTGTGACCTTGAACATGTAAGAAATGTTGTAGAACCTCAGGTTTTATGGCTCTGGGATGTAGAGACGATATACCATGCAGGGTTGCCATGAAAATTCAACAAGACCCTGTAAATATATTTTTTGTACATGTAAGTGGCCACCAAAGCATTCATTACTTGATAAGCAATATTTGTACGAAGCATTGGTGTGGGGGGAGGGGTTATCTCCTTTTATAAAAGAGCACTGAATTTTCTAAAATGCCAATGTTTTGCTTTCTTTCAATGTTATGGGCACATTGCTCCATAAGATCTCTGGCACAAATATATAATAAGTATTATCCCCCTTCTATAGTCCTTGGCCTAGTTAAATCTAGGTTATGGTACAACGTAAAATCCATTATGAATAGGAAAATACCACCTTCATTTGCATCCAGCCATATCTGTAGGCAAAAGAGGTTATTTACTAGAAGAAAAATACAATTAATTTCTGAGATGTTTTATTTTATTTAGAAAGCCTCCTTCCTCCAGGAACATAACAATGACTTACTGATTTATAAAGTGCTATACTTTAGAGGCAGTCAAAATACTTTTCTTACAATTATGATACTTGTATTTCTAATCTCAGTAATACCTAGCTAGAACATAAAAAAGCCTTCAGAAAAGCTCAGGGCATTTTTTGTTTGTGTCACCTCAATTGCCCTTGGAGCCACGCAGGGGCCTTGAATGAGTTTTAATCTTTTCATTTAGCATGTGGTTAGTAGGTTTGTTTAATTACAAGGGGTACTGAAGGTTACGAGTGACTTATTAGCTTGTCAGGCCCAAAAGAAACTACAATGCTGTCTGTGACACCCCAGGGATAAAGAGAAGATGAAGGTGCCGCCCCAGGACTCGAGCCCAGCTTTGTGAAGTCTCACATGGTCCAAAGAGTCCCATCGTATTCCGGGGTTCAAGTCTGAGAGCTGAATGATGTTCATGCCAAGTCAAACAACTATTGAAAAAATTAAGAGGGACCCACGTGCAAGACCCACATAGTCTCTTCACTATTGCAGGTCCCTATTGCTCCATTATTTTCTCTTCTTTTTAATGTTTTTTGTTTTGTTTTGTTTTGTTTTGTTTGTTCTAGTATCTTCTACCAGAGGAAATAGTTTGCTTAGACTGAGAAAAAATATGTATTGCATGAAGAAAATATATCTCACCCCAGTGTGGAAGCTGAGATTGATGTTAGCAACATCAAATGCACCTCTTTTAACTCATGATACAAAGGAACTCTGGCACCAAGTGAGCCTGCAGTTGTATGTGCGTGATTAAATCTCCTTCAAAGTGACTCCGTTGTTTAAGTTTTCTGTCAGGGAAAGTCTTACTGAGACCAGCTCCTTCCCCATCCCACCCATGTGCCATGACTGGAGCCAGTGTTTTTATACAGCCTCACTTCCCTACCCACCCCCATTCTGGACCAATCCCTGCGTTTTCCTGGGATACTTTACATTTCAAAGAACAGAGAGGGTGATACAGTCTCCCTCTTGTGGCCAAAGCCAAAAAGTGTGAATCTTGTTTCCCTTTGCCTCCTCAGAAATAGAACATTCAGCACGGGAGGGGGAGGATAATAAATTAAGATGTAGACAGATACAGGTGTGCAACTTGGAGAGCATTTCTAAAGAATCCAAATCCCTAATCCTAGTTGCTTCAGAGACTCAGCTGGATATCTCCTCCTGCCCTTCTTGGCTATTCTACTTGTGTATATTGGCAAATGACCCCTCTAACCAATAGCTTGCTAGGGTTCATTTTTTGAAACTTGCAACCAATACAATTGCAAAGGTATTATCTACTGAGATCAATTTTTTCTGAAAGATGGATACAGTAAGCTGATAAAGTCCTTACTACTGGTATAAATGTCAAATGATTTTACCTTTATAAAATACTTCACACTGAGAGTCTAACTTAACTATGGACTTCAGTACTTCAGGTGATGTTAATTTCTTCATCAATGAAATGATCATTGTGAACTAGATCAGAGACTTAGGAGAACATGAGCATCACCTTGCCCCGTGGCCCTGTGCTCCGATCCCAGCATTCTTTCTCTAGGGCCATCAGTTGTGCTTCAAAAGCCTTCTCAGCACAACAATATACCATGACATAAAACAATTACATAGAATAATATAAAGTTAATTTTGGCTTTTTAATCCTGGACCTTAAAGGATCTCAGACTACAATGATAACCTTCCTAACAAGCCAGTGAACTAGATCAGGCACGTTTCTGACCATTATTTCACGGGAAAGGAAATTGAGGCACAAAGAAATGGGTGGTTTCCATAAACCTGCTGAACTTGCTTTGGGCTCTTCTCCCTCTTTCCCATTTAGGTCTAGGAAGGAGACAGAAGAGTAGAAAACTGTGGCAACCCATAAGTTTAGTGAGTTTCTTTACTTGGAAAGAAAAAAGTGAGACAGGTCACTTAAAGCCTCTGATGGTTGCACTGGACATGATCTCCTCCTCTTCCCTACCCCTGCCTCTCTTGTACCTTATCCCATCACATCCATCCCACTGCCTATACCACAGATTGAAGGAAGATGAGCCCAGACAATTACTGCTTGTCTGCACTTAGCTGTACCCTGGTGAGCAGCACTCCCAAAGGGGTTTAAGTTCTGAGTGGGAAATAACAGAAACAAAGGGAAACTGGCTCAGGGACCCACTTTTTAACCCAAGCAGAGATGCAAATTTGGGGTCTAAGCATGCCATTTAGTCAACCATGCAAATTAGCACATGCTCACTTGCCTGAGGCCCTGAAAGAAACCAGGAGGGGAGCTATGAGGAATTCCAATCTGTTCTGTTTCTCCTTCAGTTGACTTTTGGTTATATTTTAGTTGGTATTTGCTTCTGTAGATGCCTATGGTTGAAGGCGAATGTTTGTTTTCTTAACCTGGGCATTAGGAAACAGAGGTGGAATCAGACAAATGAGTCAGACTGAAGGTTAATAATGGCAAATTTTAGAAGTAAATTAGAAATAAAAGTAAATACATACACAGGGACATCTATTCTGAAAAACTGGGGCATAAATAGAATCCCAACCTAGTCAATTCTACATCTTAGAATCTTTCAAGTTTTGTTTCTCTTTTAAAGGTCACTATTTACAATCAGTGTTTGTGGGTGCAGGGGTTAGGATGACTGTGTTTATTTGCATTTGTTCAAATACATGCTCTTCATAAAAGAGAATGGTTCACTCTGACAAGGGCTGCAACCCTCATGCATTTCTGGTAGCTGCAGCCGAATTGAAACTATTAGGTCCTATTTACTTACACCTTCTCACTTACACCTCCTCAGAGAAGGGTCCATTTCCCAATTATTGGAGCAGTGAGTCAAATAAAAGCAAATGTTGCTAAAGAAAACAACATGAAAAGAGTCTTTCAATATCTAAAGAAGGATGAGGATTGATTGAAGCTAAGTACTTGAAAATACATCTGCATCCACACCTTCAACTACAAAGGTGGTATGGGGTGGGGGCGAGGGCAAGTGTCTTGGAGCAGGAATAGGAAGAGAGAAGATCCATTGAAGTAAAGAAAGGGGATTGGTATCTGATATTTCATCTGCAATTTAATACTGTCAGGACAGCATCCTGCACATCCACCGAGATTGAGCACATTGCTATTACGAAGCAAAGCTCTCTTCAAGGATAGATTAAAGAACTAATAGGTGAAACCAGCTGCAAGGAACATCTGCTTTTCCATTTTAGAGCAAGAGTCCTTGCAGAACTGAAAAAAAAAAAAAAAAAACAAAAACATGAGTTCCAGAGTTCTCAGGGGATTGCAGCCTAGGAGAGGGTTTCTATAGCCTTCCAATCTTGAATATGCCCTAAATTCAATGAATCCTACCAACATGTGATTTTCCATAGCAGGTTCACCTTCCAAAACATCAGGGTCATGGATACCTAGAGCAGCAGAGTCACACTCCTCACCAAGACATGTTCTATTAATTGCCTAATTCTTTGATAAAGAATACCCAGCATACCTGGGAAGGTATACTGGCAGATCTTGGCTCCTAGGATACTTGGAGGGGTTGGCTTATTACTTGTTTCCTAGAGGAACAGAAGACCTCCCTCTAAGTCATCATAGCCTAAGCAAATTATATGAAGTAATTAGTCTTCCAAACAGTTTGGAACAGACTGTAGAATCTTTAGGGGTTTCTTTGAACAGGGTTTAAGGTCTATAGGGTACGGATTGTGAAAAACAGAAGTCACTCAGGACAATATTTGTTAAGAATAAGTGGTATTTCAAAGAATTTGAATCTAATATCTCTTCACAGCAAAGAAACCCTGAGTATTCTGATTTTTTGCTGAAGTAACATGAGATTTGACAATAATCTCCAGTATCCTTGGATATGAAGTTGGGAGTTGAACTCAGTTTTCTTTGATTTCAAAAGCTCATGAACTATAGAAAATATATACACTTTTGGCATTGTATTGCCTTTCCCCCCAAAGTGCATTTTAAGCAGCAAACAGCTCTAGGGTACAGAGTGGAATTTTATACCTTCATTTGATAGAGCTTTCTATGGCTTAGTAGGAGTGCTTTTGAAGCTTTTTGGATCATGATGCAAATAGGAAATAAATTTTACATTGTGATTCTATATATGCATACCTATTCTACATCTCAAAATATAAATTTGTAACAGAACAATAGTTTATTCTGTATGTGCACTGAATTCTGATATATTCTACTGTATATTCAAACTGTTTTGGTATGAATCCTCAAACTCAACAATTCTGAGTGATTACCACAAAACAAAAGTAGCTGGGATCCTCTCTGATAAAGATAATTACCAGTTGTGTGAACTTGGTTAAGTACTTTACCTATGACAATAGTAATATCTCATAGAAATTTCCTGAAGATTAAATGAATATTACATGAAAATCACTGGCATAAAATGTATCTATTAAATGTTCTTGGATTCTTAATAGAATAAGAAGGGCTTAGTCTAATTGAGATATAGATGAAGCAACTTTAAAATGACTGACACATAAAGAGCTAAAAAAATATTTTCTGTTTGTGGTAGTATGACTTTATTATTCCTACTAAAGAGGATGTGACAGGAGTTTGGGGGAAAACAAAACAATGAATAATATTTAAGTAAATAAGGAGAAAAAAGAGAGAAGAAATTTGAAGACTTCATTAAGACAGAATCATTTTTATATTGTGATCTGAACTTCAGTCATTTCCCTCTGTAATTTAATACAAAATATTATAATATACATATTTTTCTCTTATGTTCGACTATTTCTCTCACTAAACTATACACTCTTAGGGGCTGAGGTTGTGTCTATTAATCCACCATTGTGTTTTCTTGGCCTGAAGCCTTATCTTTTACATAGAAGTCATTCAAATGTCTACTTACTGAATGGATAAATAAATGAATGGTCCAGCATTACTAGTTTATTTGTATATATGTGCCAGAGTAATTTTTTAGTTTAGCAGAAACTCTGGTCTCGTGGACTGTTTGCTGTCCGTGAAGTGAACCAAGCTCTCCCCACAACTTTAATCAACTTCTAAAGTCATTTTGGTAACTATACAATCTGTATTTATCGAATACTCACCATGTGCTTTACAAAACCCTGAAAAAAAAATTAGAGTTGGAAATAGATCACTTTTCTCTAGGGAACGCATCATTCTAGGCATGTGACTTCTCTAAAGAACTCAAAATGTTCTTGAAAGGACCCAAAGTGTAGGTGAGCACTCCAGATGCCTGTGCTAGGAAGCTGGTAACCCATGGATTCCCACTCCATCCTCTAGCCAGGGTTATAGAGAAGATGAATGGGATGGCATTACTGAAAAGGTCTATTTGTAGGGGTTTGGGTTAGTTTTTGTCTTTCTCTGTTGATCCAGACAATGGCATGGAGGAAACTGGCAGTAGGAGAAAGAACCTGAAATCCAAGAGGGAAATGACCAATGGGCTTCTGACACTGTGTTTTCTGCCATTCTTTCCAGCTTTTCTTCACATCCAGTAGACCTTATACCCTTAACCACTCTGATTTCCATTTTCCCTAATAAAAGTGTAAAGGAATTATGAGGATAAAATTGACCCAAAGCAATGGGGGGTCATGATTCAAAGTAGAATGGTTCTGATTCACCCCTGTAAGTGGGAGATGATAGGAGGAGCAGGTCCTGATATGACGTTAGGAGGACCAGGTCCTGAGATGGGTGAGATGATTATGCCGCATGGCAGAATTCCCACTGCTTATCTTGAGTTGTAGAACAAAATGGAGGAGAAAGCAGAAAGACTCAGTCCTATTTAATAAGCTATCAAGCTTACTTTCTATTAGGAGAAAATTAGCTAAACATAAAAGGTATAAAATCTTGAGGGTAAGACTTGCTGTTTATTTGTCTGTGGTGCCCTATGCCTCCTATAGTAAGTAAGTGTTGATAATTAACCACTGATAAGTAGATTAAAGCAGAACTAGCTAAACCCATGGAGTTGGACAAACTCAGGACTCAGCTTTGTCTTTTCCTAAGTATGTGATTTTGTACAACTTGATCTAAGTGTTAGATTTCAAAACTTTTGTCATATTCTAAAAATAAAACCTATAAAGAATCAGTGGAGCAACCAGTAAGCCAAAAGTGAGAAGGAGGGAGAGGAAGGGATGAGGGAGGGACTAGGGAAAGGCTAAATAAGTGATGTGTGCATGTATGCCTTTACCATCTTGTACTCCATTAAGATGTATGATTACAATGCGCCAATAAAATTTTAAAAAGATTAAATGGATTGTAGGTGAAATAGCTAGTATAATGCTTGACAAAGAGTGGCTGCTCTGAAGGAGGAACTCAGCTCATGCTCAGCATCTTACTCTTCTGTAGATGAGGCTCCCTGGGCAGAACAGAGAGCAGAGTACAATTCCCATGTGTATCACAAGCGGGTCTATGGGATGTCTCCTATTTATATACACTCTTCAAATTCCTCTCCCATTTACACTCAACTGATCTTCTCTTGTGATCTTAGCATATCTTAGTTAATACTGATCCCTGGTATTATATTAAAGGTTGCATATTTTATATTCTAGACATATGAACAGGCAGTTCAGTCCCACCAGAGTGGGACTAGTGGGGAGTAGGAAGACACAGTGGTGGTAAAATCCATAAAGCATAAAAAAAGATTTACATGGTAGAAAGAAGACATACTTTTCTGAAAATTTTTGAGTTCAAGTTATGAAATATATTAGCCAAGTGCCTTAGAGTAAATTTCTTAAACTTTATGAGCCACAGGTTAAAAATGTAGATATGATCTACATGGTTGTAAGAATTATAAGACACAATATTTGAGGTATTTAACACAGTTTCTGACACAGAATAATTACCCAATCATTTCAATATTTTCCCTTCTCAGACTTGATATTAGAACACTCTTGTTGGACGCAGCTATTTTCCTGCATAACAATTATGCCTTCCTAAAATAATTCTAAAAGTACTTTAATTTCACACTGCTTCATTGAACACTAATATTTTTCACCCTTCTTAATCATGAGCCCTTTTAGTTTGTGAAGAATTGATCATTTCTGTCATTGAACCTCAGAACTCTCAACTCCTGAAATAGGAGCTTTCCTTCTTGAGCTAAAAAAACCTTCATCAATAGCCATTACCAACTGTGGCAAGACTTAATTCTTTCAAAGCCTCTAGAGGGCCAGATCACTATAAATTGCTCCTAGATTTCATCTGACTTGTGATTCTAATTTAGCCAGAATTATGAAATGTCCCTTCAAATTAAGGAAATCACAGCAGCCCCTGCACTATCTGCAGGATGACAATATTTCCCATTACCCCTTGCTCTACAGATTTCAATGAAATCCAAACTCATCTGTAATGGCCCCACAATTGGCAGCACTGCCCTTGATCACTACCAAGAAAGTCTATTGATAGAGAGGAAGCATCAGAGATCAATAGATGGTGTCGGCTTCCAGAAAGGCTCTTGTCACTTGCAGATGGAAGTGGCTACTTATTGAGATGTTGACAAAACCCATTTACAAATCCAGTTACAAAAAGGAGAGAATGAGAGGAATGAGTCACCATTTAGGAGGTACCCTGTGAGATGGTAGACATGTTTTACATGCATAATGAAATCCCATGTTCTTAAAAAGATATCATTGAATTTAAGGACCAAAGAGTGAAGCATTTAACATATTTATCCAGTAAAAAAGTGCTCCTGGAGATCTTTCAGACTATTGGCTAAATAATTGGATAGCGCAATGAGGGTGTCAGAGAAGAAAAAATATTTCATACATTTTCTTTATTCCTATGCAACGAGCTTGTGTATGTTTTTGTGTATTACTGGGAATTGAACCTAGAGGTGTTCATATCTACTTTTTCCAATCCAGTGTGTTTGTGTGTGTGTGTGTGTGTGTGTGTGTGTGTGTGTGTGTTATGTATGTCAGAGTGTGTGTATTACTGGGAATTGAACCCACGAATGTTCTGCCTCTTTGCTATAACCTCAGCCCTTTTCATATTTCGTTTTGAAACAGGGGGGTCTGGCTAGAATGCTGAGAGCCTCTCTATGTTTTGAGGCTGTCCTTGAACCTGTGATCCTCCTATCTCAGCCTCCCAAGAACTGTTTGCAGGTGTGAGCCACCAGGCCTGGCTTGAGCTTGCATCTTTTATGTCCTGCTATCTTTTATACAACTTTATAAAGTATTATCTCAATTTTAAGAATAAACAGACTGAGATGCAGAAAAGTTAAATAACCCAACCGAGAGGCCACAGCTAGATGCGGAGGGATTATGAGAGGACCACATATTTGTCCAGGTGTAGAATCAACAGCTTAGGCTGGATACTGAACTAAAAGGTAAATTCATAAAGTGTCAGAAGCATATTATCCTGAGGACAGTTCTAGACATAATGGTTTTCAATTCAATTTTGAATTCAATGCAATTCCATAAATATGTATTTATAACTTCTATCACAGACTCCTGACAGTAACCCATGGGGGCTACATGCCTTAATGGTTATGCCTGCGGAATATCCTCAGGTTCTCTCTGAATTCACATTTCTGCTCTTTCACCTCCTACCTGTGTAAACTTTGGAAAGTGTATGCAACTCCTGTGAGCCCAGGTTTGTTCCTCTTGCATAGTTTCATATGAAGATAAAGCAAGATGACATATAAAACGAAGTGCCTTGCTGGGCGCAATATGTACTCAAGGTAGGTATTTCTATTACTCTTTTATCATATCTTTTATATTGCTATCTTATAAGTTAACAGAATCTCAATAGTTGAATTATTTAGTGGAAGTATTACGCATTAGAGGAGAACGGAGTAAGAGCAGAGAAAACACTAATTCTCTAGGACAGGTAAAAGTTGCAGAGTTCTGGGAATATTCCAGAAAATAGGAATATTAAGTAGGTCATCCCTATAGTATTGCTAAGACCTGTACAGCAAACAGATGGTGAGAAGCAAGGTTCTAGCTGGCTTATGTTAAACATTTTTAAGTTATTCTTTATTGAACATATCAGAAAGCAAAAGATTTGTTAAATTTGGTGACAACATTTTCTGGAAAAAAAAATAATGGGCAGTAGGCAATCAAAACTTCTCTGCAAGTATTCGTTAAATTTTCTTTGCTACTGAGAATTGAACCGAGGGTGTTCTAATTCTGAGCTCCATTCCAAACCCTTTTTATTTTTAAACAGGGTCTCATTAAGTTGCCAATGGTCTCACTACATTGCTGAGGCTGGCTTTAAACCTGTGATCCTCCTGTATCAACCTTCCAAGTACTGAGATTATTATAGGAGTTTACCATTATTCCTGGTTGCTCTCTCACAGATTTTATCATCCTCATCCTCATCTGATTCTCCTGTTTTTCAAAACTTCTTTTCAGTTGCTCATCTAGAGAAAATGCATCTGGGTTTTTTGTTGTTATTATTTGTTTGTTTTTGTTTTCTGGTACTGGGGGTGGAACCCAGGGATGTTCAATGTCCAAGCTACACCCTCACTCCTACTTTTTTTTTTTTTTTTTTTTTTTTGCAGGTCTGGGGATGGAACCCAGGGACATTTGACCTCTGAGCTACACCCCCTGCCCAATTTCTTATTCTTTATTTTGAAACCGGGTCTCACTGAGTTGTAGAGGGCCTCACTAAGTAGCTGAAGCTGTCCGCGGACCGCGATCCTCCAGGTCTTAGCCTCCGGAATGCTGGGATTACAAGCGTTTGCCACCACGCCTGGCTCTACTTTTTATTCTTTATTTAGAAACAAGTTCCTGTGGCCGGGAGTGGTGGTGCAAGCTTGTAATCCCCGCGCTTGGGGGGCTGAGACAGGAGGATCGCATGGGTTAGAAGCCAGCCTCAGCTACTTAGTGAGGCTTTCAGGAACTTAGTGAGACCCTGTTTCCAAATAAAATATAAAAAAGGTCTGGGAGTATAGCCTGGAGGTAGAAAGCCTCTGGGTTCCACCCTCAGTACCACCAAAAAAAATAAAAAAAAATAATAATAAACAAGGTCTTGTGATTCTACTGTCTCAGCCTCCTAAGTACTGGGGTTAGAAGCATGAGCCACCACACCCAGCTCTGCATCTGTTGTTAAAAATCAATTCATGGAAGATAGTTTCTTCGATTAACCAATAAACTTGTCAGGGAAAACCCTTTCCAATAATAGACACATAATTGCAAGGAAATCACCCAACGCTCTTGTAATGCCCGCTGACTCACATCTTTTAGGTCTATAATTCAGATGAGTTGAACATTGCCCTATTTTTCTTCAGTGACAAGAAAACTCGGGGTCACAGTGGTAAATGTCATTCAACTCTAAACTCCCAGAACACTGAGAACTCACCCCTGACAATTTTACCCCATGCAGGTGAGATGCATGAAGTTTTTGGCTATTAAGTCCCTATGAGGTCCTATCATTCTCTTCCCTAAGCAAAGGTAGGCCTGTGGACCTCTGCCAACCCAGCCCATTTTTCTAAGGAGTCTTTTCATCATCTTCCTTAGGGAAATGCTTTCCAGGGCACATGCAGGAAAGGCTCCATCACCTCAGACAGACTTCATGTGAGACAAAGATGACAGAGATCAGCCTGTGTGCTGATGCCAGGGAGCATCTCCAGAGATACCCTTGACACATCCCTGGGAGCCTTGACTACTCCTAACCTTTCTCCACAACCTGAGACCTTTTCCCATAGTTAGTATGACCAGGCAGTAACCCCTTCCTAGATATAAGAATGTGATATTTCTTCCTTGGTTCTTGCTTTCTAAGAGAAAGATTTCAAACAGAAAGAGAAAATTAGAGTTTCTAAAACATTAGAGTTTGGTTTATCTAGGGAAATGTGGGGTATAATTTAAGACAAGGAAGTGACAAATGGGATTTGTTCCAGAGAAAGAGTCTAGAACATTTCCAGAAGTGGAAAATGGCCTGGAACTCTTCACCTAGACACCTTCACTCATCTGGAGACCTTTCTCCCTACTGTGTATGCATATGGGGAGGCCATTATTTCTCTTCCCACCATAGCTTGGTGAGTATGCACTGCTCTTACTGCCTTGACAATGTTAGAGAGTCTTCTGCTGGTGCATTAGTAAAGCCCTGCCTGGTGTTATACATGCAATTTTTTAGCTAGGGTTCTCTAACTTCAGCTAAGTGGGGAGTCCTGTATTTCCATTTATAAGGGTTTCCTAGTTCGCCTCTTCAGGTGCATTAAGTCCCCCAGATCCAGCATGAGTCTTGCTCATCTGAACATTTCTATCTGGCTGCCTATTAGGACTTTGTCACTCTTTTCTGGGTTCACTGATTTTCTTCTCTTGCCTTTCCTTCCACCTCTCTCTTTGTTGCTGCAGGCATCCCCGGTCTCCGTGGATTGTTGATATGCTTTCTATTCTGTCTCAGCTTGTCTTTCTCCCAGCCTTGGCCTGGGCAATTTTTCATAAGCTTCCTAACACTGGTATTTTTTTCTCCTCCATGCAATCATCTGCTTGGGATTTCTCCCAAAGCTCATTTTCAGCTTTTGCAAAACTCTTACAGGAAGCAAGGTAAGCTTGGAAAGCAAATCTTGACATTCAAAGCATCCTGGAATATTCATCCCAACTGGGTCCTTATTCCCAAAAGATGTTTGCCTTTCTCTTCTTGTAGCAGAAGGCTGGAGTGGATAGAAGAAGGACACAATCTGCCTGCTGATATTGGTCTTAGGAGACTGGTATTTTCATGGGAACAGCCTGTTTGTTTACAGATACAGATAGGGCCCTAGGGTGGTTACCACTGGTGGTTGCTGTGGCAGCTCAGCACCACCGACAGGAGGGATTCACCTCCACCCCTTCCTCACACCTCCCTGTTTTGCCCAGACTCTAGTTACCAGGAAACAGCAGAAAACCAAAATGTTATGAGACTTCTTTGTCAGTAGAAAAGTTCACTTGCAGTAGTTAAGCCTGTGTTTGAAGAATTAAATCAGCGACTCCACTCACCTGCGTATCTAAACATCCCACCCAGTCAAAGCCCAAGACAGAAGAATCTGCTGAGTTCCATCAGCCATTATGTAGCCTGTGTGCCTAGCTCGTAGGAAATGCCAGCTCCTGCCTGTCCTGAGCAGTTGGTGGTTTGGAGACCTTCATGGCCAATACCCTGGAGTGACTGACGGGGTGTGGGGGTGGGGGTAAGGCTTGTCCAGGGTAGTGTGCCACCTTCTGTAGTTCCTGGGAGTAAGATATGCTCATAATCTGACTCCCTGATTTCAAAAGGAGTGTTAGAACATCATCCGAGGTTGTTTTTCTTTTTTGTATTCTGAATTGAACCCAGGGCATACTACCTTTGAACTACATCTCAGACCTTTTTTTTTTTTTTTAAACAGGGTCTTGCTAGGTTGCTGAGAGTCTCACGACACTGCTGAGGCTATCCTTGAGCCTGGGATCTTCCTGCCTCACCTCCGAAGTATTGAGATTACAGGAGTGTGCCCCCTGGCCTGGTTGATTGGCTTTGTCCTTTTAGCTTTTCCTTCCTACTCTGGAAACTCAACCTGGTTAACACCCTAGCCCTACTCAACCATAGCAAACCCTACTTTCATACCCTGGCTTGGTATGAAATGACCTTTTATATTTCAGTTTATTATGCCACACCTAAGGATTTATTTTTCTTTTTGGCTGCCGTTCCCTTGACAATAGCTGGAATTAGCCTGAAGATAGCTCACATGGGACCAACATTAAAATATACCCTGAATGTGATGCTTGGACTCTGGATCCTCCCAGAAAGGAAATTTGTCCCAAGGCTTTTGTCTTCTGATGTTTTTAGTAGCTTATAGAAATATATGAGCAGAAATGTCATAAAACAAATCCCATTAGTGGGTCAGAGTCCTGGGAAACTTTCTGCTGTGTCATGTCCTGCCTCCTCTTCCCAGTCACATGAGAAGGTGAGAGGAAAGAGGATGGTTGCCATAGCTTCATGCCAGTAAAATGTAATGACTAAACAATTTACAGACAATCACAAGATCCCAGGCAGCCAGGCCTCTTGGTTTTAAATGACTGTGGACTCATTTAAGCCTTTGCTCACAGAAGGCCAAAAGTCTATGATGGATCATGCAGTCAGAGCTAAGTAATGGTTCACCATGGCCTGGTTAATAGTTAGACAAGCTGTTCACGTTTGATTAGGGTTTTCTTTTCCATTGCTATAATTGTATGATAATTAACTCAACAGACTTACATCTCATTTGGGGGAAATACATACATTTTGAAGTTTCAGGAGTAACAGATTCCACATGCCAAGAAAAAGTCTGAAATTACACTGTGGGTCTCCCATTCAGCTATAAAGATTGGACTTTAAGGGTTTGTGCCTTGAAAGTTTTTGTCTCTAAAGGAGCTGGTAAGTTTCCTTAGCTCTGACTTCTTCCAAGAGCTCTATGCACAAAAGTGCTCTACCCAGACATCTGTTGATAGATTAGAATCACCCAGTGGCAAGCAGCATGAACGTGTAATATAATCTGACTTTGAGGCCCAACTCAGATGGAACACATGAGGTTTCCCTAAAAGGGAAAGCATCTATTAAAATAGGCGCCACCCCATGATCAGGTGTTTTACATAATGAAAAAAAATTCCTTTAAAGCAGATGGCAAAGTATCAGAGTGGGTGTCCAAATTAAGTCATTTATAAATTGGCCATACTGATAACCACAGAGATTTTTCCCCTCCTCTGACCTGCTATAAACTTATCTCTACCACACATCACAGCTAATAATCATTTACAGCCTCATGGTTATGCTAATTTCTAGAATTGCTTATATCTTTAAAGAGCGATAAGATGCTTTAAAGCAAGGGTCTATCTTCCTTTCCTTTAAGCCTTGTTAGTTCAGTGCTAGCAGATGGGGTCTAATACATGTATAAAATTTATTTTTAGATCTTAATTTTAGTGTTACCTTTTCTAAGAAGCAACCATTGACTATCAGCGTGGTAGGCTGTCTGTACTCTGATATTCTAGACCCTTCTGAATTTATCAAAACATAGAACTCACGTATCAAATTATTATCCTTTATGCCAATACCATTCATGGAGGTTAATGATTGCATAGTTATAACTCTATTTTTAGACCCCAGCAACATACCTAGTCTATTGCTTATTCCTGATAAAGAATTTGGATGAAGAACTAATCAAACACATTTACCTTTTAGCAAAATAGATGATATAAGCATCCTTGATAAGGGGTATGACTATCATTTTATCTTATATCTAAAATTTAGTTATCCCCCCCACTAAATTTCAGCAATCCTACCTCATGAGAATTTAGAAAGCTAAACATATTTTCTTAAAATATCAGTATGAGCTCTCAGAATATGGTACAGTGGATAAATGGTAAAAAATTTTAAGTTTCTTTTTTTTTTTTGAGGTACTGGAGATTAAACTCAGGGACATTCTACCTTGGAGCTACACCCCCAGCCTGATTTTTTAATTCTTTATTTTGAAACAGAGTCTCATTAAGTTGTAAAGGGCCTCACTAAGTGGGTGAGGCTGGCTGTGAATCTTGATTCTCCTATCCCAGCCTCCCAAGTCCTGGGATTTCAAGTGTGTGCCACCACACCAGGCTTGAAAATTCTAAGTTTCTGAAAGACCAATATACTCTTGTTTGCTTGACAAACCAAATAGCAAACAAATTATCACCCTTAATTGTTGTTCATGGCTAAAAATGTCTCTTCTTCCTGGAATATTTGTATCTCAGACTTACAAGTAAAATTGACAAATCAAAACAGGGTTTGTTTTTCTGATGTCTACAGAATAATTCTCGAAATCTAATATCCCTTACTAAAATACTTCATTTTGAGTAGAGGAATGTTCTGGAATTATGATGGTATTTCCTCCTTCCCTATTGATCTGCTATTACACCATTGGAGATTACACTATTCTGGATCTCCTGTTACACCACTGATTTGTATCTCTACCTTTAGATTTTCCCATACTCATCCATTTCCACTCTATCCCAGCAGAAGAGTGCTTCTCTTCCTGATTCAAATACCGACACAGATCCCTCTTTTAATTTATTCATAGAATAACTGAAAGTAGCTAGCATTTTGAACAGGTTCTTAAATTTGTGGAAAAATAACCAGATTAAATGAAGGCTACAGAATTTATTTTATCAAGGGTATTATTTTATTTTATACTTCCTTGGAAATTTAATGAAGAGACTTTTCACTCCAAATTCCCTGTTTCTAACACAATTACATTCTCAAAAGTGTCTGGCTCAGCTGTCACTACGGTTCTTCCCTCTCTGTCTGGCGGTCCGCCATTTTGCCTGAGGATACCATCTTGCCTCTCCAGCACCCACATGTAGAACTACTTATTTATTATAGCCCTTCCAAGGATAAGTGCCAAACCATCTAATGACAACATTTGCTGGTTCAAAACTTGCAGATACCTAGGGCCTTCCCACTCAGCTTCTGTTTCCTGGTGGAAAGTTTTAACCTGGTGCATAAATAATTTGCAAAGGAGATCTCTGTGAGTAATCTGACTCATCCACTCTGGATTAAAATCAGTTCTTTCATGTCTGAAGACTTCTAAATAATTCACTGAAAGGCAAACCATCACCTAGATGTGAAGAGAAGTGATGTTTCACTTAAATGCATAACCGTAAGGTTACTAAAACATGCACGCAGTAAGTATAAGTGCTACCTTTTTAAGATGTACTGCATTTGGACATACTAAAGCAATAATACTTGCAATGTCTTACTGATCATTCCAACGAGTTAGGACTATATGTGTTAAACATATGACTCCTGTAATAGCATCTATTATATTCTCTACATACTTGTTTATGTTTCCATCTCCTTAAAAACTGGGAGTTGTCAGAAATTCTGCATTTTATAGTTTTTCCAGTCTCCCCCACTATGTATAGTCCGACACTTAGTAGTCCTCAGTAAATGTTTGATTGATTGATTAGCAAGTGAACAGATGGACAAAGTCTGACACAGAGTAACCTTGCTCTTTGTGGAAAATACTATTTAAATGTTGAGTAAGAAGAATATAAGCAAATTCAAATAAAGCATAGAGTGATTGAGTTTTCTAATGTTTATGGGAAGGTTTATGGGAATGTCTTAGGGGCACTGACTTTAGAAGGACAACATGGGTTTGGATCTTGTCCCTGCCACTAAGTCAGTAAGTAAGGCCATGAACTTTGGCAAGTTATTAACTTGGTACAATTTCCTTGTCTGAAAAATGAGGATAATTACATTTATCTAAAAAGGCTGTTGATAAAATAACGTTTATAAAGACTTCAGCACAAGCCTGTTACAGTCAGCATGGATAAAATGCAAGTTTCCGCTGTCATCATCAATGTATCATTATAATAACCACAGGCAAGACACAGCTGAAACACAGCTAGTCTGAGCCACTTCTCTGGGCCATCCCTCTATAGGTATCTGAGCCTATGAATTAAAGTCTGCAATTAAGCCTGGTGTGGTGGCACACATCTGTAATCCCAGTATTTGGGAGGCAGAGACAGGAAAATTCCAGGTTCAGGACCAACCTCAACAACTTAGTGATACTTTCAGCAACCTAATGAGATCCTGTTTTAAAACAAACAAACAAACAAAAAAGGGCTGTGAGTGTAGCTTGGAGGTAGAATGCCCCTAAGTTCAAACCCTAGTACCCCCTCACACACAATTTACAATGAAATATCTGGTCTCTAGAAATACTGAAAAGAACCAAATGGGGTATCTTCTGCAGATCTGAAGATTTTGAACAGACAGCAATATGGAAACTGAGCAATGGGACCAGAACAAAAGTGCCATCTGCTACAAAAACACTCAGCCTGATAGGGAAAAAGAGCAGTGACTCATGCCCTATAGAAAGGCCTCAGTGTCAGAAAGAGGCAGAAAACCCTCATTTCCAAGGCAATGTGTTTATACTAAAACTCCTTTGACATATAAAGTACTTAGAGTACTGGACCAGAATAGGATAAGCTAGTAATTGAACAGGCCAACAGAGACCAGGGTTACACAAAGCATCCCATGCTTTAGGAAGAACCCTGCCATTGGGCTGATGGCTTGGAACTAAATTTTTTCAAAGAAAAATCTTGTGTGGCCAGGCCTTACTCACAGGACAAACACTCTAGGCATCCATCAAATGGAAATCATGTTCAAGGTGAACTCATGTTTGCATGACCAACAACAGTTCATCAATCAAAATATATATCCAAGCCCAGGATATAGTGAGATATTGGAAGTATGTGATAGAATCAAATGACAGTAGCAGAATGACACAGCAGAAAGAATATTTTGAGAGAAACTCCAATTAAAAAAAAAAAAAAAAACAAAGCTATGGATATATATCATTCTTCAGGATTAAGTTGACCTAAAGAGGCATGTCCCCAAATGTGCTCTCTATATTATTATAGTAGTGAGAAGCTATAGGAAAGAAATTGTTTCTGTGCCCAAGTAACTGAGAAATGCCAGGCATCAAAGCCCTTTTAGAGTTCTATTATATTAGCATTTTAATGACCTGAGAAGTTCGTTTAAGAAGCATGCTTATTTTGTTCAATGTAACATTTCCCAATCTTCTAGGGTCACCATTTTCTTCACATAGCATTTAACATTCTGTGAAATAACTTTGGGAAATTCGGTTCCAGGACTGCCCATATCACAGTAATGGCCTGCTTTTGATTCTTAGTTTTCTGAATTAAAAAACAGAGGAACCATTAACACCATGGCAAAGTGCAAGCCTCAAATAAAGTGGCATACAGTGAACAGCAACAAGAGGACCTCTGATGTTCTCTGGTCTTGAGAAACAATAGCAGTTAACAGAGGAGCTATTTAGAGTAAGGGAAGTCAAGAAAAACAATATCGCTATGGTAACTAGTGTATCTTTGAAATATTAGAGCAAATACCCTGGGTTATTTAACATATATTTTTGCATCTGTGTCCTCTCTTCTAGAATGTTTGTCTTCAAGTACTTCTTTCTGAAGTTTCACAGTATAAACAACTCATAAAACCTGTTACCATTTTTTGTTCCCTTTTCAGATCAGATAATTCTGATCACAGTCAAATTTTGATTCATATTTTTTCCCTGTGGTCACACAACTGCTATCCTATTTTTTTTCTCAAAAGCAGCACCATTTTGAATTGGAAAAATAAAAAATATAACAAAAACACAATTTCTTGAGGTTTTTTTTCCTTTCTGATTCTCAACAACTAGGAAAAATCAGAATAAACAAATTAAAAACAATCTTGAATGTGCAACTAAGAAGAATAAAATGGAAAGGCCCCACCCTTACCAACACACAGATCCCAAGAACACCAAGGCCTTTATGGTTCTTACAGGAGGTTAAGTTCTAAAAATTTAATGTTTATCTTTCAATATCTCCAGCATTCTCCCTCGAATTGGAAACTCAAACATGCCTCTTTATTTGACATTTCTAATTGTAAGTCAAAGCCAAATTCTTGACCAAACCTCCTGTTTCACCTTAGCTACCAAATTCTCTCACCCAAATCACTTAACAAATGTAATAGACAGAAACTCTCACCAGGCATTGGTGGCACACACTTGTAGTCCCAGCATTTGGCAGGCTGAGACAGGAGGATCGTGGTTCATAGATAGCCTCAGCCACTTAGTGAGGCCCTCTGGAACTAAGACCCTGTTTCAAAAAAATCGGGCTAGGGGTGTAGCTCGGAGGACAATTCCCTTGAGTTCCATCCCTAGTACTTCAAAAAATGAAAAAGGAAAGAAAGGAAAGAAAGGTAGAAAGAAGGAAGGAAGGAAGGAAGGAAGGAAGGAAGGAAGGAAGGAAGGAAGGAAGGAAGGAAGGAAGGGAGGGAGGAGGAAACTGTGTTATCATTGCTCAACCAGAAGCTTTGAGCTCACTTTGAACTTCACTCTTTTTCTCAGGTACCACTTCCACTTCTACAGTAAAGCCTGCCAGTCTATCATTAAAATGTTCTAAAATACTCTGTGAGCCACCAGATTATGACTCTATTCTCCTAGGAAATAGATCCCTGATTTTACTCAAAGATCATTTTAGTCTGAGCCTTCTCAGGTATCCCCCCTAACAGTGACCTGACTCAGTAATGCTGCTCAGGTCCTTTGACTGGGCCCACCAAGGGTGTGCGTGCTCCAACCTCTCATCCCGCCACCTCACATTTCTAATTCTCCTTCTACGTCTTTCCTTCTTATTCTCTCATCTCTGGTTGTCTGGCTCTCTATCTCTGGAAGAATCAGAAATGTTTCCATCTCATAGTGGGATTGCATGGTTAATACATATGAGGAACTTAGACCTACATTCTAGTCAACAGTAAATTTTAGTATGGTATCACTATGACTTGGAGGTGTCTTTTTTTGTTTTGTCTTTTTTCCCTCTTTCTATGTTCCCCACATCATATGCTATGACACTCCTTTATAGAGAGCATTCAGGAGTGCCTGAACTCAAGGAAGTTTCTTGAATTATTCCCTCTGCCTAAATATTCTTGCCTGAAAATCTATGTAGTCTGCAACTTCACTGACTCCATGTCTCCCCTAAAATCATTTTATTAATAAGTCCCTCTCTGATCACACTATAGATAAATAACACCCATAAAATGTGTTTTGGTAAAAACATGAGGCAAGACTGAAAAGTCATAGGAGCTCCAAATAGTTGTGAGGAAATATTAGAATGCTAATCGAGACTTATTATGAGTAAGATGTGGCTTCACTGCTTTATGTGATTGTTCATTTTATTCTCAAAACTTTTCTCTGATATAGACAACATTAGTAATCTTATTTTTTAGATAAAAAGCTAAGATATTTAGATTTTACAAATCATTGCAGGTCCATGCAGCTGGAAACTGAGGAAGCTAAGGTCTGAACTCAGATATTTGATAATCCACTGACCATGATCCAAATTGATCATTTATGGGTTTATTCAGATAGTCTCTGTGTTATACTGATCTTTCTACTGAAGTGCACTAAAAACTCACTCCAAGGATTCAGCAATATTTTTTTAAACTCCCAATCTGTGGCATGGTAATGGTTAGAAATTAATTTGGAGAGGTAGTTGGGGCTCAAATTGACTATGGCTCTGCGGGCACTGGTAACAACCTCATGGTTTGACTATGAAGTGTCCCCCAAAGGCTCATGTTGTTGAAGATGTGGTTCCCAGTACAGCAATGTGCAGAAGTGGAGCTTTGGGGGAGGTGACTGGATTGGATTACATGGTCCTTACTTCTTCTTTGGATTAATCCAAAGGATTACTGGAAGGTGGTGAAAGCTGTAAGTAGTGGGCAAGTTTGGAAAGAGTGGGTCACTAGGCGTGCCTTGGAAGCATAAATCTTATATCTGGCAACTCTCTCTCTCTCTCTCTATCTCTATCTCTATCTCTATCTCTATCTCTATCTCTATCTCTATCTCTCTGTTTCCTGCTGCCATTATCTGAGCAGTTTTTTCTTCCCAATGCCCTTCCATAATGATCTGCCTCAACTGAGGCTCAAAGCAATGGAGCCAGAATATCACAGACTAAACCTCTGAAACCTTGAACCAAACTAAAGCCTCCTTTAAGCTGTTTGCATGAGGTTTTTTGATCCTAGTGATGAAAAGCTGTTTAACACAGAATGTTTAGTGTTAGAGTTCTTAGGTGAGAAATCATGAGAGTGATATGAGCACATTTATATCTTATGTGAAACATTGGCTGCTGAGTTGAAAACAAACTGTAGGAGGCAATAGAGGAATTGGGGAGGTAAGGATTCCTACTGCCTAGTCCTTGTCCACAGGAACAATGATGGATGGAGGGAATGATGGGTATTGTCTATGGTGTAAATGGTAAGAACTGGTCAGATTCAAGGTATATTTTATTTTATTTTTTTATTAAATATATTTTTTATTGGTGTATTGTAGTCATACATCACAATGGAATACAAGACTTGTGAGGATATACACCCACACATCATCCAATTAGCCCTTATCCAATCCCCATCCCATTCCCTCCCCTTCCTTGGATCCCATGCTTGATTGGTGATTAACTTTGATACATTTGTTTACATACATCATGAGTTTTAAAGAGATTCCATCCTCCCCCATCCCATCTCCTATGATTGATCACCTTAATTGCTCCTCTATAGGATCCATTCTTCAACTAGATCTCCTCCCATTACCCATTTCTTCCTAGTTTTTGCATATTAGGGAAAGCATCTGTTTTTTTTTTTCTGTGTTATTTCTCTATGTATGCTGCACTCAAGTTCCGACCCCACCCTTGACAGCCCCAGCTGGCCAGGCCACCTGGCAGATTCTGATCCTGGCCTCACTGGATCCAGCACCAGCCTTGCCTCATGGCAGGACCCAATCCCAGCCTTGCTGGCCCCGGCACCGGCCTCACCCCTCGGCAGGCTCTGATCCAAGCCTCAGAGGCCCCAGCACCGGCTTTGCCTCATGGCAGGCTCCGATCTGAGCACCCTCTTCACACAGTATGTTGTCCCAAGTCCCTGAGCATGTGCAGTGGTAGCATTCTGCCTCTGGGGTTATTTCTTCAAAAGATCCAGGTGTGTTGCATGAGATCTCTGCCTCTCCTACGTTCTGGATGCTGCCATTGCTGTTGCCTCCACCATCTCAATTCTTTCTCAAACTCTTTTCCCACACTGCATGTTGTCCAGTATTCCTGAACATTCACAATGGTAGCATTCCACCTTTGGGTCAATTTCTTCAAAAGATCAGGGTGGGTTGGATCATGTCTCTTCCTCTCCCAAATACAAGCATCCACCACCACCACAGCCGCCGCTGCCAATACCACCTTCCTCCTAGGTCTCCGCTGAGCTCCCTCCTTAAAGATGATGTCCCGGATTCATATGCATGTAAGGAAGAGGCAGTCCCCCTTCGCGGGGAATTTTCCAAAAGTTCCAGGTCAGTAGGATATGTTTTGTCTGCATCTCCAGAATCCTGGCTGCCGCTGTGGCCATCTTGACCTCTCTCAAATATTTTTCTTTTCTTTTTTTCTTTTTCTCTTTCTTTCTTTTTTTCTCTTTCTCTTTCTTTCTTTCTTTCTTTCTTTCTTTCTTTCTTTCTTTTTTGAATAAGAGAAGACAGTATGTGTGGTGTGAAGAGGTTGTGGATCAGGCACTGAATTTTTTCTCCCTTCCAAGAGCGCAGTCCCATAGCCTCACCACACAGAGCAGGGTCTGCTGTTCTAAGCACACCATGGCCTGGTGCAGCACAGCAGCGCTAAGTTCCTCAGTATGCATGGCTTGACCTCCTCTTGGTTCTGGGCCTTCTGGGGAGTGGGCCGGGCCTCCTGCCCCCCACCTGGCTCCAGGCCTTCGGGGGCACAGGCCAGGCCACTCACCCCGCATCAGGTACCAGGCCTTCTGGTGAGTGGGCTGGGCCACCCGCCACCCGCCCTGCCCTGGGCCTTCCAGGGAGCAGACCAGACCACCCATTCCCCCACCCGGTATATTTTAAAGAAAAAATAGCAAAATATGCTCATGATCAGACATTTCTCCCACATTCTTTGAAGTCACCCAGTTACATTCCACAGTATGAACACTCCATTGCTTATATAGTCATTCTCTCTATTTACGGCATGCCTCCCTCCTGTTATCCTAAAAATTACAAAGTGGGCTAAAATGCCAGCCCATAGTAATGGTTCTTTATGCACAAGCGGTTAGTTCTATAGAGTCATAAAATGAAATACCTGGGTCATAGAGGACATGAAAGTTTAATCTTAATAGATACAGCCTAATAAGTCCCCAAACAGAGTGGGTCACTCAGACTGTTTCCATTGATATTACTTTATACTTTCTAGTCCTGCCAATGTTATTTCAATGTGACATTGGAAATAAGGTCTCCCAGTTTGTAAGTTATGCTGGGGCCTAACATCACCTGTTTAACAGTGATAAAATGGCCTTTGCTATATCACCAGCCTCCTTTGCCTACTAGTTGCAATGCTCAGGCAAACTTTTACTTGCTACTGTCCTATCTGGACAGAGTTAAGAAATCAGAGAGAATGGGGGTGTGACTTTCAAAGGAAATTGTAACTGCTCGACTTAGCTCCCCTTGTAAATACCTGAACACAGGGAGAGCACTTGCAAGTCCAGTTATTTCCTTGTCAGGAAAATGTCTTTTCACAGCCCTGGTCCAAGGTCATGCAGTCCCTTCAGGGGCTGTTAAGTACAGGTTGCCCTGTAATTAACTGATTTGCTCCAATACAGTAGTAAGGCATGTGTTTCCTCTAACCTTGACTATCACTCAGGACAGAGGTGCTCATTGACCTGTAAGTTGAGGGCTTTCAAGGAAAGAGATAGCTGTGCCCAATCATCTTTCTTGTGAGGTTTCATAGCTCCATGCTATCTAGCACACTCACGCATAGATTGCCTATCACAACAGACTGTAGACTTTCTGATAAACAGTGCCTTGGATACTTTCTAAACTTTCTCCTGTTAACTCTTTCAACCTCACATGCTTGGAAGCCAGGCAGGCAGGAATATATTATTCTAAGTTTACTGAGGTCAATCTGAGGAATGGAAAGGTTAATTGACTTGGCCAATGTCATGAAACAAGCTACGAAAGAAGTCAAGAATGGAATTGAAATCTCTGGAAATGTTTCCAGTCTAGTGTGGGAAATAGGAAGGTAAATTTCTTTTTCTAACTCTTCCTTTTTAGTCTCATCCCCCAAGAACAATTTTGTTTTTTGGATTCTTCTCAGTTAGGTTTTTACATCATGCCCTGCACAGAAAATGATGCTACTTACGTGAATCATGAGGATAAACTGTTGATTATGTCTGTTGTCCAACTGACCAGCTTTGGGCCCCAGATATCCAAGGTCCTTCCAGGGTGTACTGACGGCTAAAGGGATCAGAAGCTTCATCAACTGCCATCCCAATGGGGAAAATCAATGAGGAAGCATTTTGTTTCCTATAAAGTTCAGCTTAGTGCAAAGAGCAGCCTCCCTTTGCCTGAGCAAAGGTACCAAAGTATAGCGTTGCCCACAAATTGAGATTTCTTGTATCCTCCAGATTCTCAAGACCTGGGGTGTGTAGTGACTCCTGATAGCTGTAGTAAACCAAGAATTTAGAAGGAGTAGGGTAACAGCCCAGATAAGGATTACCTATCATGAAAATGGCAGTGGGACAGAGGGAGGGCACCTAATTTAAAATAAATGTCTTAGAAGTCAGTGACCATTTATGTGAAGTGTTACAGGAAAAGAAGTCAGGGATATCTTCAAGATGGTTAGTCTTTTAAAAATTCTCCTTAATGTCCCTCCTCATTACTTCAACCTGTCATTTCAAATCTTACATAATTATCTTCTTAACACAAAAATTTAATCACAATTTTTGTGAAAGCTTTATGGTTTCTTATCAGGCATAGGAGAAAATTCAGATTCATCTCTTTGGCAGACAAAATCCTTCAAGAACAGGCCTCAAGAATGTCATCTCTCTCTCTCTCTCTCTCTCTCTCTCTCTCTCTCTCTCTCTCTCTCTCTCTCTCTCCGAATTTTCTCATGCTACCTCAAAACTAGACCTTCAAGTGAAATAAATATATAACCTTCCCCTTCTACACATTCAGGAGAGTTTTTTAGGTTCTCTTTCTCTTGTTCTCTGCCTGGAAAATTCTTACACAAGATCCTGGTAAAATGTCACCTTCTCTTACCAATTTTCCCACATCTACCTAGCATGTGTATCTTTGCCTCCACACAATCCTGTACTCCTCTCATCTTAATTACTTATATATTTATATAAATAATTTATATAAACAATAGGAGGCCTATCTCCATGATTATACCCAACATCTAGCATGATTATACCCAACATCTACTGTAGACAGTCAGCAAGTGTTTACTGGCTTAATTAAGTAAGTATATCCTCCATGTTTATTCATGTTTAAATACTGAGAAAACGATGATTGCTTCCACCTCTAACATCCTACTAGAAGTTGACCTCAGGGGTGCAAGTGGGCTGAAATAATTTAGAATCTCTTTCCTGACTTAGATTGCAGGTGGGTTACTTGATTCCTCCTTTCTCTCACCTATAAAATTAATATAATGCCAGGAGTGGTGGCATATGCCTAAACTCTCAGTATTTGGGAGGCTAAGACAAGAGGATCACAGGTTCAAGGCCAACCTTAGCAACTTAACAAGACCGTTGGCAGCTTAGTAAGACTTTGTTTCAAAATAAAAAGGACTAGAGGTATAACTCAGAGATAGAATGCCACTGGGTCAGTCCTTGGCATCATAAAATAATATGACATCAATTTTTCAAGGTTGATATCTGTGGAGCAGAGTGAGCCCAAGATGTACCACAAACAAGAATGTTCAGGAAACACTTTTTTCTTCTAATTATCCTCACTGAAGACACTCTGAATGATAATAGAAGGGCTTCTCCCACAATACTAGCTTTTACTTATACTTAAATTTATTATTAAGCTTACACATTTACTTTTTATGTTATATACTTTGGTGAACATACTCCTTGAATAGCTATCTTTACATATATAAACCTTCATTTATATAACATCTCCAAGAAATATACTACTATTGATGAATAAAATACCCACAGAGACTCAATGCCTGAAGAGCTAAAAATTAGGTCATTATAGTAATAACCTGGATGATACAATGCTGTAAAAGTTAAAGGTTGGAAAAGGAGTAAAAAACAGACAAACTGAGATTTTAAATTCTGACAATGTTATTTCCAAGATAGACTAATATATGATGCTTCTGCTTCCTGAACTTTATCATGAATATAATAAATTTATTTAATTCAAATAATTATTGTGAAAACTCAAAGAGATACTGAATGCAAGTACTTGGCACAGAGTCTAGCACATGGTACACTGGATAGCTATTATTATTATTATTATTATTATTATTATTAATTATTGTATATTTGGCTTTCACTCACATTTGCTATTTCAGAATTCCAGGCCTCTGATAATCTCATTCACCTATTCTGAATATTCCCCCACATGTCAGCAAACACAACATCTCAACTTTCACCAGTTAAGAAGCATAGAAAAGGGAACAGTGGCAGGGTGTGGTGCGTGGTTGTAATCCCAGCATCCAAGAGGCTGAGACTGGAGGATTGTGGTTCGTAGACAACCTCAGCTACTTAGTGAGGCCCTTCATAATTCAGTTAGACTCTGTTTCAAAAATAAAGAAGACTAAAAAATAGGGCTGGGGATGTAGCTTGGAGGTACAATGACACTGGGTTCCATCCCCGGTACTGGTACTGCGAAAGAAAGAAAGAAAGAAAGAAAGAAAGAAAGAAAGAAAGAAAGAAAGAAAGAGAGAGAGAAAGAAAGAAGAAAGAAAGAGGAGGGTGAGAGAGGGAGAGAGAGAAAGAAGAAAGAAAGAAAGAAAGAAAGAAGGAAGGAAGGAAGGAAGGAAGGAAGGAAGGAAGGAAGGAAGGAAGGGATACAGTGACTCTTGGCATAGAAAGGGCATGACCACAACCATTCTACTCAGGGAGCTGTGTGATTCTTCTTTACTAATTTTACAGATCCCAGCAATGTAGTTGCCCCACCCTCTCAACTCCCTACCACCCTCACACAGCCTGTCTGGCTACTGCTACTCCAGAAATTCCTGCCCTTGATCTATGTGTCTTTTAATGCCTGATGTTGCAATGAGTTCTGTGCTTAAGTGAAAAGAATCTTTGCTGACATCTGTTGTGGAACATGGGCACAAATACGGCTTTATGTTGTGGCCCAGTATTTTAAATTTTAGCATGAAGAAAGTGGAGATTAAGGCTGTAGCTGGAGTATACTCTGAATGACTGAAAGCTCTTCTCTGTTACATCACTATTATTCACTCTCATTTGTGTTCCTCAGACTTTCCTACCCATGGTCCATGCAGAGTGAACATGAACCCTTGTGTTTCCGGTACAAAACCCAGATGGCCTAACATAAGAGCAAGCCCTCTTCCATATTTCATTTTTTATGTTAGAAAAAAAATCATAGAAATTTGGCATCCTTTCTATATTATCATATGGACATGAATCATAGCATTTTTTATTCAGACCTTTGAGTCTACTTCAGAGTTTTGGTAACTCTCTGAAATATTACATAAAACTCATTTCTTCATGTTGAGACCCCAGATTAGCCGCAGAATAAATGAGTTCTGTGCCAGGAGATTCCTCCTTTGTTAGCAGTTGGTGGAAACCCATGTGTGAAACATGCTTTGTGATGGTGAATCCCAGCAATGAAAATAGCTTAAGGTCAAACTTGATTCCTCTGACCTCCAACAGATGTTAAGCACTACCTGGAAGGCATCATTAAGATCCTCAATTTGTATTCTACCCATGTATTTGCCTGTTCAGTATTGATGTTCTACTGGTTGTATGGTTGAGAGAAGGTCAGTTGTGTATAATTACTTATGGAAGCCACATTTCTTCAAATGGGCATGCACAAGGAAAGCATTTGATAAACTATCTTAAAGATAATGAGATTTATGGAAATATAATTTCATATGAAAAAATGAAAATGCAGAAATCAAAATGCATTGAGAACCTTCCAAAAATAAAGCTCATTCAATTAGTTCTCTTCACCTACTTAAGCATTTAAAAGTAATGGATTCATATAAATTATTACATTCCATATTCATACCGATTAAAAATCCCTCAGATGGTTCAGTCAATGGCCCATATGTATTATAGCTCCAGCAACTCTCATCTCTTGCAAGATGTAAGTCAACCATATGCAATAATATAGGCTGTGCCAGAACTACCAAAATGCATTTTGGAAATGAATGTCTCTGCATTGTGGCTCATAAAAACACCTGTTAATTATAAATTTAAGCCTAACTTAGCTCAGTGACTTGAATGACATGAAGCTAATTTTTGAAATGCAGGGAAGTCCACAATGAGCAAAGACTGAATATACAAGTACTCTCATCTCTCCAAACTCTCACAATTTTCAGCAAAAAAAAGAAAAGTTCACTGCAGCGCACTGAGACACAGAGATTTATGTCTCTAATGTTGATTCTGCTTAAGAATGCCAAGCCACCACAAGAAGAAATGAAATATTTCTACATGCAACAACATAAACAAATCTTGAAAACACTCAGAACAGTGAAAGCACCAGATGCAAAAGGCTCCAAACTGAGCCAGGCATAGTGGCGCATGCTTGCAATCCCAGTACTTGGGAGGCTGAGACAGGAGAATTGCAGGTTCTCAGCCAACTTCAGCTACTTAGTGAGGCCCTCTCCAACTTAGTGAGACCCTGTTTTAAAATAAAAAATAGGGCTGGGGTATAGCTCAGAGGTAGAATGACCCTGAGTTTAATCCCCAGTGCTGCAAAAAATATAGAGAGAGCCGGGAGTGGTGGTGCACGCTTGTAATCCCCGTGCTTGGGAGGCGGAGACAGGAGGATCACACAGGTTCGAAGCCAGCCCCGCGCACTGGCTTAGGAGACCCTGTTTCCAAATAAAAATATAAAAATAGATCTGGGAGTGTAGCCCGGAGATAGAAGGGCTTCCAGGAACCCCAGTACCACCAAAAAAAGAAAAAAAAGAAAAAGAAAAGTGTACAGAGTATACAATTCCATTCAGATGAAACTTCTAAATCAGGCAAATCCACAGAAACAGAAAGTAGATTAGGGGTTGCGAGAACCTAGAGGAAGGAGGAATGGGAGGTGACAGCTAATGGGTGTGGATTTCATTTTAGGAGTGATGAAACTTCTCGAAATTAAACAGTAATAACAGTTGTATAACTATGTAATATACTAAACAAAACTGAATTGTACATTTTAGTATGGTGAATTTTATGATGAATGAATTACTTCTCAACCAAGCTGCTATAGAAGTGGGAGAAAGGCCAACCAGGATGTGGTATTGAGTAGAACTTAGGAACAAGAAGGATAAACCAGGACAAAGAAAGCATAAGGCTTGTCCACAACCAAAATCTTCAGAATAGCTATAGAGGAATTAGCAATTTCTGTGTAAGCTTCCAGAGTAAAGTCCATAATCCTTCTTGGACCTCATAGCTTCCTTCCATTTTCAAGATCTAAAGAATGACAGTTTTCTAGTCTCTAAGATGTTAGCATTCCCTTCATTTCTTTGTTTCTTTTTTCCCCTTCATTGGATTTTCTAGTAATTCTGAATCAGGTGGAGAGGAGTCCGCTTTGCTTGTGCTGTTCATTATGAAAATTGATTTGACCCTCATTTGCATCTATTTGCACTGCCATCAAGCTGATTTAGAATCCGAGGGTGGTTGCAACCTCCTCTGAAGCTGGCAGATTTGCTCTAAAAACAGAGCCCTGGAACTTTGCAAGCAGCTCAGAAGAACTTGTTCCTCTACCCTTTTGATTTCTGCACAACATGGGCAGGGTTTCAGAGAAATACAACTCGTGGTAAAGGAAAGAAAGGAAACCTTTGTTGCTGTCTGCTATAAATAGCTTCAACTCTCTTGCCTTCTCTCCAAGCTGCTAGTCAACCCTGTAATCCTGGACTGCACATCAGAAAGAAACACATGGCTCTGTAGAGCAGGTAGCTTCAGGCAAACCTGTGGACTGGCTATTGGAATCAAAGGAGTTAAATCTTAACCAAGCCAATATGGTGTGCACACGGTAATTTTCCCAACTCTAGTGACCCATGCATTCCTCCACGGCCCTAAGAAAGCACAAAGTGCAGAACTACAAGCCCAGAGACAGTGTGGGGGTGATAAGAACCTAGAAGAATTGGGCCTTTGCCTGACTCTCTGTTCTCCCCTCTCCTCTTCCCTCCCCCTTTCTTCCACAGCCTGGGCCGCTTTGTTGTTTTCTTTCCAGATACTTCTCATACCTGCTGGATGTGGTCCATGCATAGGTCCAGCAACAGCCATCGCCCTTACCTCCCCCGGGCATCCTGTACTCTCTTTTACTGTCAGAATGCAAATAGCTTTATCGTTATTCATAATTGTAAACTAGTGAGTCCTCATTGTAAAAAAAAATAGTCTACATAAAAAGAGAAGCAAGAGGTCATAAAAATTAACTGTCTCTCCTCACTTCAGAAACTCACCCATATTTCCAATGCATAGACATTAAATCCAAAAAGAATATTTAGTTTCCCAAAGTGAAACCTAAGAGTCATAACTAATTTTCACTTAGAAAATCATCATGTGCATCTTTCCATCTCAATAAATAGAGATCTGCATGATCATTTTTAGCAAACTCTATAAATGTCTCTGTAATTTGGACACTGACTATTCCATTCTCCCTCTCTCTCTCTCTCTCTCTCTCTCTCTCTCTCTCTCTCTCTCTCTCTCTCTCTCAGATAACATACACACTCACTTTTTCTTCTCGTCCTCGATCTTTTCATGAGGTCCTCAGTCTGTCCTCAAGTTATCTAAGCTTCCTCTGCTGCTGCTCTGTTGCACCTGACATCTGGGCATCCTACTGCACCAAACTGTCTGCTCGTCAGCAGTTACCCATCCTGGGCCCGATTCCTCAGGATGTTCTTCTACTTGATGAGAACTGAAAAGCTGGAAGGAAGGAAGTGATCCACTGGGTTAATTGGCACATTGGCCTTTGTTTAGTGTGGGCTTCAGAAGTAACCTGATACAGCATTTCCCCAGACATGAGGTCATAAAAGCCCGAATATAATATGAATTTTAAGAAATCCTGCTGGCTCCTACTCCAGAAATTTTGATGTGATTAGTCTGAAATGGAATCTGGAAAATGGTCATTTAATAAGTACTTCATGGGATCAGTCAAATAATAGAAATCTTGATTTTTATCCAATCTCTTTATATTTCAAATGAGGTAAGAAAGGGCCAAACAGATATAGTTTGTCATCTACATGGAAAATTAGGAGCAGGACCTGAAATAATGCAATAATGCATATATATATATATATATATATATATATATATATATTATAGATATTTATCCCCAAGCCTGTCATCCTTTTGCTACATTAGATACTTCTATCAAGGGAAAAATTATTAGAACAAAGGATTTCTGCATACAATACTATACTAGGAAGGATTATTTTTTGCCTGGCTCATAGTAACAATTCTGGAATTCAGAGTTGGCTAAAGGGAAATTGACTCCAAGGCAAGATTCTTTTACTGTTGCTTGAGTCATATATCACACAAATCACTGTTCATATCCTATGTGAGCATGTGTGCATGGGTGTGTGTGTACACATTGCTATATGCTGGTATTAGAAAAACCTAATGAAAGCCAAACATGATTACACAGTCAATAATACAAAATGAAGTCTTTGGGGAGCTATTCCTAGAATTGTCCCCAATGAGAAAAATATTTATATACCACTGCTTGTTCAGACAGACTAAATCTAATCAAAAGCAACGTTTTCCTTTTATTTGCTATCTTCATCTGTGCAGAAATTGCTGCAACAAGATTTTCAACTTTCATCACAAAAGCATGTATTTGAGAGCACACACAGGCAGAAAGAATACTCCTTAAATCAATATTCAATAGGGAGGGAGTTACTTACCTGGCCTGGCGGCCCTTAACCTAGGTGTTTATATAGAATGAGTGCCTTGCAGGATCCTCTAATTCAAGATCTCATAAAGGTAACAGAAGTAGTCATTTAAAATGCCTTGAGCGAGATTATTCACTCACAAAAAGTAAATAATGGGTCATAGGAGGAAATCTAGACAAGGAAGAGAAACTATAGTTGAGCAAACAAGGCAATCTAAATGAGGGGAATGGGAGGGAGGAAGAGGAAAATTTCCTAATGTACATGATGTAGATTCACAAAGATGTCAAAATCAATCACCAAGCCAAACATGAGGAGGATAAAGGGGGAAGGGATGGGGTGGGAACTGGGGAAGGGATAGTTGGGTGATGTGTGCATATACGCCTCTACCATCTTGTACTTCATTAAAATGTATGAGTACAATGCACCAATAAAAATAAATAAAAAGGAAAAATGACAAAATAAAATAGAATAAAATGCCCTGATCTCATGGTGTAGGAACATGATGGAGACTGTCCATTTTTTTTTTTTTACAAAAGAGTAGTTTTTCCAAGGAATTTAGATGATAAACTCTGTTAAACACTATTTGTGGAAGAAAAAATAGGTAGGCTTATTATCATGGCAACCATTATAGGTTGAATTGTATCACTCAAAATTTATATTTTGAAGTTTTTACCCACACCCATGTCTAAGAATATGGCCTTATATGGAAATAGGAACATAGCAAATACAATAGTTTAGTAAGATGAGGTCACACTGGTGTATGCTCACTTTTTATGCAATATAACCAGTGTCTTTATAAAAAGGGATAAAAGGGGTTACTTACAACACAGAAGAAGACACACACATGGGAAGAATGAGGTGTGGAAGTTGAAAGTTTATAAAAACAAGCCATAAAGTTCCATAAGCTAAAAGAGAGGTCTGGAGAAAATTCTTTCCTCTGTCTTCACAGGAAGCATGGCCCAGCTGATGTCCTAAACTTGGGTTTTGAACTCACAAATGTATGACAAGAAGAATTCCTGCTTTCTAAGCCTTTAATTTTGAGGTACTTTTTTACATATATATGAAAAATAAGAACAGTCTCTACTGGAACATGGACTTTAGCCAGGTGCAACATTTTAAGGCAAAGTCAATGCAAAAATGGGCAAATAATGCCCATGACATTCACTAGTGTGACTAAAAATATCAATAAATTCGGAGATCCAAATGCCAATGGAGAAACACTTGCTATAGGGTATAAACCCTGACTCCTCTGAAAGAGAAGCAGAATATTCCTCTTCAGCCATTTCATGACTGATCCTGAGCCATTAGATTGCTGCCATCAATGAGCCCAAGGAGGACTATGTTTGAAACATATTATGTGCCCAGGGACACCTCTTAGTACCCTTTTGCCTAATAATGCTAATGAATGGAATATTGAAGCTACTTAACATTCCAAAGACACGATCACTCAAGGACTCAGATGTATGGAAGTGAGGGTGCAGGGTACTGCCATCTAGCCAAGAAGGTCCTGGAAGAGGATTGAGGAACCTGCAATAAATTGCAGAAGGTGATCATTATGATTGACAAATTGGGCATCGTGACCAGCTCTTAAGCTAAGACTGAGAAAGCTATATGTTATGGTTATTTATGGCTTTTTTCTTTCATTTGTATCATGATTGTTGTTTAATGTTTTTACTTTCTTGGAAAAGAATGAGTAAATTGATGTCACCCCCACAATAATACCATAGCAACCTTGCATCATACGTTTTTCATGGACGAAAGACAGAGTCTTGCTGAGAGGCCAGGGACAGCTGTGCTTCGAGTCATCTCTGTATATCTCTAGATCTGCTCAGTTTGCTTCTTCGTTCTGATATGTGCATGAGAGTATAGCCCATAGATATTGCATCTGTAGACTCCTGGACTCTCTGGTTTCCTGTTGGAGTTAGCCAGTGAGGAGCTCTGGAGCACTGGCAAGAACCAAGGAGAGAGAAGAGAGAGGAGCCATGCTATTTTCCTTACTCCCCCTGTTAAAGGATGGTGCTTCAATGACTGTGTCACATTAGAAGATGAGATGGTCTGCCAAATATTCTGTAATGAATGTATATTTCTCTACTTTGGTTCCAGTAACTGCTCTTTCTGGGGCCTTTTTGCCTAGAAATGGCAATGAATAACACATGCCACTGCTTTATGTATCACTTTTCTCTATTTCTTGTTTATTTCTTATATCATTGAAATTATTTTCTCTATTGAACTTTTATCAAATTACTCAATTGAAGTATGTAATCAATTATTTACCAGAACCCTGAAAAAAAAAAACCCCAGAAACTCTGACTTGTTAAACCAAATATATTATGTAAACAAAATTATATTTGGTAAAGTCAAATTATATATAAATAAAATTTTTCTTGCAATTTCCAATTTTTATCTTTCTAAGAAATCCATGAAAACCTTCATTTCCAACCCCCTATTGGCTTTTGCTCTGTTGTCAGTGGCTATGTTAGGGTGATCTACCCTGGGGAGAACTGGGCTGCTTTTGTTCCAGAAGTCTTCAGTGGGTTGTCCCATTCTGATACACAGACCATTTTCATATACAAATCAATTTTTCTCAATCTCCCATAATTTAAAGTTATAGCAGTAAAGGTTTTTTCTGGAATATCTGTTTTATCTATGGCATTTGTAAAATTTGCTCTCACTTCCAAGTATTTGGAAGAATTCTGACCAGGTATTTATTACCTTTACCTTTCCAATGGCTTTATCCCCATCTCTCTCACTAAATTATCCTTTTCCTGCTCCATCCTCTCTTTTCTACTCAGTACTCTATAAGTGCACAGATATGTGATGGGGGGATGTTTAGTTCTTCTTTTGCAAAAGGCTCAAAGGAGTCATGTGTTATTTAATAGTGATAGTAGCTTCCGGGGCATCTTATCATTAACTATAACATGTGTAAGTTCAGGTAAGTTAACTATAAATTTCTTGCTACTAATTGTATGTAGGAATTCTTCAGAGTACACTAGCTATTGACAAGATATTTTCCTTGAAGCATTTTGGAATAATAGCAGATATTTGAGGATAAGAGGAAACACTGTAGTCCATGAGGCACCCCATCATTACAATCATCAACAACATTTTCAAGATAACGCATTTCAGGGAGACAAGCTTTGAATTGTGTCTTGGTGATAGAGACAATTTTTGAGCCTATCCTTGAGTTTTTATGCTAAATGAAACCTACTCTTTCAAGAGACCGTGTCTCCGATCTTTCCTTCTCTTTGCTCTTGAGTTGAAGCCATTCAACCCAACTAAATTCAATTCAATTCATTTTAATTCCACCCTCAGCTTTCCAAGTACAGTGATTGCAGGCATGCACCATCATGCCAGGTTAATATGGAGTACTACCTGTGCTTGGTATTGTGAGAGATCCAACGGGAGACAAAGTTGCTATCATTTTATCCTTGGCACTCTCCCATCCTCAATTTCACTTTTGCTTGTCACCCAGGTTTTCCCCTCCTTCATGTGTGTAGGCCGTTCATATTGTGCAGTGACTGGGCCAAACTTGCTAGATCTATGCCCTATCTATGCTTCTAAGCTCAGGAAGCAGAAGCTTTTCAAGCATTCTTTAAGAAAACACCCCGACTCTGTATGTATTCCTAGCAAGGCTTGCGTTAATCAATGTACAAAGATCTAATAAACTCATCTTCACTATTGTTCTCTCAGATGGAATAGAAATGGTAAGAACTAACTTGATTGCCTTTCCCAGGGGCACAAGTTTGTATTTGGGTTTAATGCCATAAAGCAATGGAGTACATTACTAATAAAAATCAAAGTTTTACTAAAACATAAGTTGAGGGAAAAAAAAAAAAAACTCTATGTTGGGAGGGCCTAGATGATTTCCACGGATTTTCATCTTGCCAGTAGGGTTCTTTCTCCCACTGTTACCACATGGAGATTCTCCTTCCAGAGCTCTTCTCCATGCAAACTTTAGAGGTTTCTGTGCTTTGCATTTGAAATTGGGAAAGTGGTTGCATCAAAGAAAATAGACTCAGTGTGAAAGGTGACACTAAGGAGAAAATAGTCCAAAATAATTTGTACAACTGTCCTGTCTCTCTGTACAGAGCACTATTTTGCAAAGTTGTGTGCTCTCTTTTTTTCCGACATTTTTTGAGATATGCAATTTCTATTCAATAAAATTTAATCTTTTAGGCACATAGTTTTATGCATTTTGAAAAACTTCTAATACTCTTGTAGCCACCCAAAAACCAAGATGTAAGATATTTCTACCATTCCCAGAGTTTCCTTCCTGTTCCTTTATAGGTAATCCCATTTTTTGAATCCCAGCCCCTGGCAATTTGTGATCCAATGCCATTTACCTTCTTTAGGATGTTATATGAGAAGAATCATAACCTATTGTAGTTTTTGAGTGTGAATTCTTTCACTCATCATAATTCTTTTTTAGGGTTACACATTCTGTTGCATATCTCAAAACTACATTCTTTTTGTTAATTGCTGAATAGCGTTTTACTGTATAATATGCCACAATTTGCTTAATCATTCACCAGTAGGCAATTATTTGAGATGATTCATGTTTTTGTCAACTGTGGATGAAGCCACTATAAATATTCACATATAGATTTTTATTTGAACATGTATCTTTATTTATCTTTGGTAATACAGAGGAGTAGGTAACATCCATATGTTAGAGTTCCAGTCTGTACACATTATCTCTGATATTTGGTATTGCCACTTTTTCCTTTACATATATATATATATATATATATATATATATATATATATATATATATGTTTTTTCTTTTACATATACGTATACATATATATTTTTTTCTTTTACATATATATATATATTTTTTTCTTGTTTGGTGGTACTGGGGTTCCTGGGAACCCTTCTACCTCCAGGCTACACTCCCAGTACCTATTTTTATACTTTTTTAAGTGGAAACAGGGTCTCTTAAGCCAGCGCAGCTGGCTTTGAACCTGCGCGATCCTCCTGTCTTCACCTCCCAAGCCTGGGGATTACAAGAGTGTGCCGCCATGCCCAGCCTTCTACTGCCATATTTAAGTACCACAAAAGCCAGTCAACAGTCACTATATTCTCTTTATCACTTCCAACCCTTTCACTCCCTGCAGATGATCTTGGAATCTACTTCCTAAAGGAATATAACTCAGGTATGAATAAATTCCTCATTTAACTACAATTGATGCATGTCCTCATCCTTCTCTTTAATATCAGAGAAGTGACGTTTTTAGACAATGGTGATCAATCCTCATGGATTCCTTATCCCATCTCACTCTAAGTATTGTTCTAGGAAATATCTACATGCACTATTAATGTACAGGATGCACATTCAAAAGCACATCAAAGTCAATCACTAGGGCAACCATGAAAAAGAGGGAAGGGGAAGGAATGGGATGGGAGTTGGTCAAGGGCTAAATGAGTGATGTGTGCATGTGTAACTCTACCATCTTGTACCCATAATGATGTGTGACTACAATGTACTAATAAAAAAAAAAATTGTGTCAGGCATGGTAGCACACGCTTGTAATCCCAGCATTCACAAACAGCCTCAGCTACTTACTAAGGTTCTTTGCAAAATGTAAGCATGCTTATATTTTTTCACTTGAAGAAGGCTCCTTAATTCTGTAACTGATTTCTTACCTTTTCCCATTTTCTTTTTTTTTAAGATTTTTTTTATTATTGTATTGTATTTATACATCATAATGGGGTAAAAAACTTGTGTAGACATAAATGCACACATCACCCAGCCAGCCCCTACCCATTCCCCACCTCACTCCCTCCCCATCCCTCCCTTCCATGCTTGGTTTAGTGGTTGACTTCGATATGAAGAAGTACATCATGCACTTTAATGAGTTTCCCTCTCCTCCCCTCCCATCCCCACAGTTAGGTTGCATTATTTGCTCCTCTATAGGATTTCCTTTTTCACCTGGAGTTCCTCATTCACCCTAGCTTTCACATATTAGGGAAAGTATCCGATTCCTTACTTTTTTCAACTGACTAATCTCGCTTAGCATAATGTCCTCAAGATCCATCCATTTCCCTGAAAATACCGCAATTGTATTTTTTTATGCCTGAGTAAAATTCCATTGTGTACATATCCCATTTTCTATATCATCTGTTTCTCTGTTTTTTTTTTTGTTGTTGTTGTTTATTTTTGTTTTTAACCTCACTAAGTAGCTGAGGCTGTCCACAAACTGCAATCAGCCTCCCAAATGCTGGGATTACAAGCATGCGCCACCACACCCGACTCTATTTCTGTTCTTACCAACTTTTTAGGAAAAGATGTTACATTCACTAGTTGTAATAATTTCATTTATCAAACCACCACCAATTCGCTGGACTCCCCCATACTCCACTAAGTGGATCTTCATAGGCAATAAATAATTTCAGCACAAATTAGATGATAGATTGATAGATAGATGATACATAGCCAGAAATATATTTGTATTGATTATTTTAAACTCTTTTATATCAGCCCTCTTAGCAATATTTGATATTGCTGATAATTTTCTGAAGTTTATTCTTCTTTGGTCTTGTATAGCAAACTCTCTCTAAACTGTTTTGTTAGTGTCTACCAATTTATTTTAAGTCTTCTTGACCAAAGAGGATGGTCAAGACTTCTCTATCCAAGACCATATTTTGGTGATGTTCTGTTAAACTTTTTTTTATTCTCAATATATATAATGTTCCTAGGTGATGAAACTGCATTACATGTTTTATGACCATATATCTAGAGAGTAAGTCACTCAAATCCAATCTGTCCCAATAAATGTCCTTATCATCACTTTCCTCAGGCTCTTCTTCACACTTTTTTCCCCTCTTAATCCTATCCTTGACTATCCCTAACATTTTTTTTTATTATCCAAGCAGAAGTTGGAAAATCTTACTAAACCATTCTTTTTCCTAAAATTCTCCTGTCTAGGCCATCATCCAGTCATTCATTTTTTTCATCCAGATGAGAAATACTTACCAAGTGTGTACCTGGTACCAGTCACTCTGTTAACATTTTGCTTTGGTTGAATCAGATGCTATCTCTGCTCTCAAATTGCTTGTAATTTAATGTTGTGAAGGCTACACACTATATTCAATTAGAACTTAAAACAAAGGAATATCCTAATCAGACTAAGGTGAAGAGTCAGAGAAAACTTGCCATAGGCAATCTTTAAATGGAAAGATAAAGGACAAATGGTAATTAGCTAAAGAAAGGAGAGGACAATAATGTAAAAAATAACAGAACATTTGAAACCTTGGCAATACAGTTCTACCTCCTCATTCACTCAAAATCCTATCACTTCCTCTCTGGATATACGCCAGAAGCTTATATACTGCAAGCTTATTCTATTTCTCCCCAATACCAGTAAAAATGGAGAGACCTTCGTAAAGCTCTACTCTGAGCCTATCTCTCTTCTACCTAAACTTAGTCAGTATCCCCCGAATTTTTACTTGCATCAAAAGACATGATGATTTATCTCCTCACCGGCCTGACAGGTTCAATGAGCCACTGTCACCAGATGTTCCATTGACCATGCAGTTTCCTGGATGTGCCGATGTTCTTGTCAACTTTTTATCCTTTGCATGTGTTGCCTCTTCCTAGGAATTGCTTCTTTCCTCTTGTTCAGTTCTTGCAAGTTCACTGAGACTCCATTTATATGTAATCTCTTTAGATGGCCAACTTAAATACCACTTTTTCTACATTGTGTAGCAACTTGGACATTCATTTATTATAGCATATATCATACCATAACAGTTTACTTTTCTATTTACCCACACAAACTTGAAGTATCTGAGGAAAGAAAAGTGTCACAATCATCTCCATATCCTCAGTGATCAAAACATTCCCTCGCATATTCATCGAAACTCTAAATATTTATTAAGTAAGCATGAATGAATTAATTAATATTAGATACTTCCCTTGATTGAGAGAGATTTCTGTTGTGAAGCCAAGTACATTTCCTGCTTACAACTCTAGAAAGTCAAAAAGAATTTCCAAGATTCTCCTATGTAATAGTCATTGTGCTAGGTGCTGATAACTTGAAGGAAAAATATATAGTTCCTGTTGTCATGTGGCTTACAGCTGAAAAGCGAAGACAGACATGCCAACAGGCAACTATTAAAAAATGTTAAGTGATTTGCTAAAGAAAATAAAAAGAATTGTGAGTTTCTGAGTAAGTAAAGAGGGCTTCCAGAGCAAATTGGTATTAAGCTGAGGCCTGAAGAATAAATAGGAGTACAGGATGACTATTTATTTTAGCCAGTGAGAATTTCCAGTGAAAGTCTTGGGTGTGGGAGAAGGTGTAGCCCATCCAAGGGACTTAAAGAGCAGTCTGGAAAGTAATATAGGAAGAGTTAATAGGAGGTAAGGTTGTAAAAGGCTCTAATAGTTCTCTGGGATTACAGAAAGAGACAGAAAGATAAGGTTGGAGAATGTATTGGAGAATGGCAGAAGTAAAGGTGGAGAGATTAAAAACAGGTTATTCCAATCATTCAGACAAGAGCTGATGAGGGTATCACAGAACTCCATCTGCTCCACCGTCTTGAAGACTTTGCTCTGTGACTATAGCTTCAGAGAAAATTGCTGTGCTCCAAAGATCCTTGGCAAAGACAAGATGGCAATGGAATAAGCCATAACATACTGGCAAGAAGGAGCCCCTGGATCTGGCTTCATCTGAATGCCAATTTAAATATACGATCCTATTCCTTACAAGATAAGGCATGAGAAGCTTAAACTCAGTGGTGATGACAGATTGATAATTAGGCCTGTACTTGCTACACTACAGATAAAAGAAGAGTAGGTTACAGAATACAGCGTGAGACAGCAACAACAAAAATATGTTCCCTAGACAAGAAAAAGGTGCTCTCAATGGTTTGCTGAATTGCCGCTGAAATGACTGGCAGTAAAATATGAGTCTTTTCAATTGGACAAAAGTTAAATTCAATAGGGAGGCAATATAATTCCAAAAAGGAGTCTCTATTCATGTACTTCCTTGTTATGAAATGGATGAAAAATGAGGCTTCTCTGATTTTACGTCATAGCCTAGCATGGGCATCCAGGTTGAGTCTAGATTCTTCCAAATAGCTATGCTTATTTTGCTTTCTCTGAATCTGGCTCCAAGTACTTATTTCCTTAAAGGGAAAGTCACTTGAAAGAGAAGGTAGAATTTCAACTTGACAGCACAGAATATTTTCTATCATTATACTCTTCTTTCCAAATAGCTCCTATTAGGAAGAGTTCCTCAGAATCCCCCCCATCCCAGGGCTGTATTTCAATGCCTCACAGTATAGCTCCCTCTTGGGTTCATAACTACAGAGAAAATTCAAGTGTCAAACAAGCCTCCTAATGCTCTGACACAACTCATCATTTGCCAGAAGTATCTGGCCCTATTTTATGAAAATGAGGAATTCTCTTGTTGTATATTAGCATGTATGAAAATACACATTTGGGAGGCACAGATTTGCCATAATTACCCAGGCATTCAACTAGATGGCATAAACATGTCATGAGATCTTAACTCAGTGATATCTACTGTAGAGTAGTCTAAATAATATATGTGTGATATTGCATATTTCATAAGAAAGGCCAATAGCAAATTCTGCACAACTTGACTTCTATGTTATGTCACCATCTTCTCTACTTCTCTCTGTCCCAGTGGCCACGACCATTGGTCAGTCCACTGTCATCTCTCTCCCGTTAACTGAGAGCCTCCCATATCGTCTACCTGCAGTCTTTCCAAATTCAATTCATCCTCCACACTACAGCCAGAGTAACACATCTAGAATGCAAGACAAATGCATCATGTCTCTTCTCTACTTAACACTCATCAAAGCCTTCCCAGTGCCATCAAGATAAAACCCAAGGTATTCCTAAAGTCCTTGGTAGCCTGGCTTCCTGCCTTCCTTTGTTTTCTAATCTCTAATCCTCTTTTCCTTCCCACATTATGTTACCATTAGGAAATATGTACATCATTAACATCACTTTCTTCCTACTCACCAAATACATAGGGACTATTTGTTTTTCACTTTAGATATCTTCTTAAAATCTGGGCTGCCTCTTGATAAACCACATGAAGTGCCCCTTCTATAAGTTCACATGGTATCTTGCATCTTCTTGTGGTACCTGCCACACTTTATCACAAGTGATGATTTCACTCTCTGATTCTGCCACGGGACTATAAAACTTCTATAGAAGAGAATTTTTCAACCTTGTTCACTATTGTGAATAATAGCTTACCAAAACAAAACAAACCAAAAAATTGTATTTGTTGAATTTGTTATATTTATTTGAATGAGAGGATGGGTAGGTGGGTAGGTGGGTGAATGGATGAGTAGACAGAAGAGAAAGAATGGTTCAGGTAGAAGGCCTATGGAGAAAATGTGGAAAAAGTGAAGCCAGATTTGTATTCTCTCTATAAAGTGAGAATGATTTTAAAAAAAAAGCTCATGTAAAGGTTAAATAAGAGTCATATTGGGAAGTAGTAAATATGCTGCTCATATACCGCTTATATGAAACATTTCAAACTGTGCCAGCATGTCGTAAACATTCCCTCCCTAAATGCCAGGTGTTATTAATAGTCATAATGGTGTATATATTTTAAAAGAATACAAAAAGTCAATGTATAAAAATTAAAAATAAAAAGGAGAATTCTGCAGTAAAATCTAGATACGATCTCTGTGGCATCTTGTTCCTGAACTTCATCATTAAAAAGCTTCAGGACTTTCTCACAATGCCCAGGCACTCACCCACATTCAGCAGGTAGGAGTGGAATACAATGGAGTACTTTCTGCCCCAGGGTCCAAGTTCAATGCTTATTACTAGAGATATTTTTGCCAAATTCCTAACCTCTTAGACTCTGGACCCTGCCTGCATTCTGAGATCTATTCTACTTTCCTGCTCCCCCGTCATAGCTGACCTTCCGGTGTTTGGTCCCCTGCCCACCCACACTAGTGGTACCTGATTAATTGGGCTTCTGCTGGTGACCCTTCCTTGTTTGGCTTGAATCCAGGATGGGTCAATGGCTTTAAGGACATGCCCCCAGGCAGTACAGTGTGCCAAGACACACAGGAGGGGAATGCCACAGCAGTTGGTCTACATTAGCATAATTACCTCCTAAATCTACTTTCAACCAATTCATACTTTGTTTCTAACCAACCTATTTTTGACCTTTTTATTTTTATTATTTTCTTAGGAGATTCTTTTACAACATGATATCCTTTTATAAGGCTTTATAACCATTCTCCTAATATGATGTTTCCTTGGAAATCATTTTGCTTAGTCTCGGGATCCCTTCTTCCAAGGAACATGCTTCTGTGTTTCCCTAATTAGGTAGAAGTCAGAGGTGCTGTATAAAATATTTAATATCTAGCTGGGTGTGGTGGCACACACTTGTAATCCCAGCTCTTGGAAGGTGGAGACAGGAGGATCACACAGGTTCGAAGACAGCCTCGCTGGCTTGAGAGACCCTGTTTCCAAACAAAAATATAAATAATAGGTGTCTGGGAATATATCCCCGAAGTAGAAGGGTTTCCAGGAACTCTAGTACCACCAAAAATATATTTAATATCTAGTATATAAGTTAGCTTTTTATGACTATAAGGAAGGCTTACACAGTCTTCTTAGGAAGGACAGGATTATTTACTTCCAGTTTGGGAGGTTCAATACATGGTATTGGCATTGGCTCAGTTCTGTTGTCTGTGCCACACCATGGTAGATAAAAGTATATGGAAGAGCTTAAATCAGCAAATAGGAAGTCAGAGAGAGAGAGAGAGAGAGAGAGAGAGAGAGAGAGAGAGAGAGAGAGAGAGAGAGAGAGAAACTGAAGTCCCATAATTCCTTCTGAGGGCATGCTCTAACAACCTAAGAATCTCTACTAGTCCCATTCTCTGAATAAGCCATACTAGTAACAGGTTATGAGAAGGATCCTTGAAGGCCCCTGTACTAACCAACCTATTTTTATCTTCTCTTTACCTTTATTACCTTCTTATAAAATGGGTTTAATCCCACAGTAATGGAATCTCAGAGTACAGACTGTATACATGGATATGTAGCTATATACCAAGCAGTATTAAAGAATTCCAATATTTAACAACTACTGCAGCTGTATTGTAGCATAAATTGTGTCCACTGTGGTGTCTTTCAGTACAAGCCTAACTTTTATTCATATCTTTAGAAGGCATTGTCTTTTAGGAATTGATCCCTAAATGTAGGTATTAAGAGGCAAGATTTCTTACCGTTAAAGAAGCTCACCAAGTACTGCGTAGATCTAATATCCCATGATTCTGTACCTCATTATGATGTGAGATTACAATGCAACAATAAAAGTATATTTTAAAAAGACTCTGTCCAGCGGGTGTGGTGGTGCACGCTTGTAATCCCAGCATTCAGGAGGCTGAGACCAGAGGATTGTGGTTCATGGACAGCCTCAGCTACTTAGTGAAGCCCTCTGCAACTCAGTGAGACCCTGTTACAAAAAATAAAGAATAAAAAAATTGGGCAGGGGTTGTAACTCAGAGGTCAAGTGCCTCTGGGTTCTATCCCCAGACCCTCAAAAGAAAAAAGACTCTGTATACACATAGGTTGACTTTTAGCCGCCCCATATAAAGTTACTGGCAAAATCACTGTGGCTGTTAACACTATAAGCCCTTGAACCTACATGAGTAAGAAATGAACTAGGAAAGTTGTACATTCCTTAGAAGAACATCTTCTCCAAGACCTAAATCAGATGGGACAGTAAGTACAATCAGCACAATGATCTCTTAAGTCCCTTCAGATACTAGTGATCCTCCCAGAAAAAAAAAAAAAAAAAAAGAAATGGGCAGATGGTCTAATCAAAAGTTTACTCCACTGCCAGGGCTAAGTCATTGCTGTTTTATATGTTATAGACAAATAATTGTGTGTAATTTCTATTCTTCCTCTCACCAAGATACTATGTCATTGTAGTTATTCTGTCCCTTCACCACCATTGTATGCTGGATAAAAAGAACAAGTAACTGGTCTTCACTGCTACTTATCACTAAACCAGAAAGTCTACATCCAGACTGGATATATATCACTTGAAAATGGCACATTTTAAGATAGATATTAAAATAAATGATATGTGGAGTTACTTTCTGTGGAAGTAGACTTTGTTAAAATATATACACAGAAGTAAAGCTGTATGTGATTGTCATTAGTCTAAGGGGCAGATTATGACCAAAACTATTGATTAGTTAGCAAGTACTTAATCCCAATATCCTTTTTTCTTGTCTCACTCAAAGAGGCCATAAAAGCTAAATGCATGCTTTCTCAGCTTATCCTGCAACCAGGATGAGCCTCATGACCCACTCCAATACCAATTCCAAATAAAAATAAAATACAAAGGTCACAGGTTATGTGTTAAAGTTTTATCTTTACTGATAAAAGCAGATGTCGCCAATGCGTCACCCTGATCCATTTTTCCTTAGATAAAAGCACACATGAGTTGTGATGATGTATCCTCTATCTGATAACCATGAGAAAAATTCCAAGAGAGTTAAAGAGGTGCAAACCCTGAATCTATTATGCAACCAAGTAAACGTCATCAACAGTCAGCTTCCTGATTCTTGTGAACAGTTATTTATATTAATGGATTTGCTGCTGTTTGTGGTTGAAAACATCTAAACAAAGAGCTCTTTATGATGTAGTTGGAGTTGCTAATACCATTGACATAATGAAAACAATAGTGAATTTTGAGCATAATTCTCTGCTTTCTTAGGTCAGAATCTCTGTTTTCTCGCAGTCCATGTGGGATATTTGCCCTTTGCTATGAAATCTGTCAAAGGTAACAAGGTACAATTTTGTAATAGCCCCAACTAGGCAAACAATACAAGGGCCGGATGGCTATGATGCTACATCAATCTTTCCAGAAACAGATTTTATAGTATTGAATTTAGAAACCAAAGTAGAAATTATAGGGGGAAATGAAACAAACTATGCAGTAGTAATTGGATATGAATTGACATGAAAAAAATTCATATGCCTCATGCTATAACTATTGAGTATTATACCCCTGATAAACTTTGCTGGTGATTATAGCACATATTCTCATACATACCACTTGATACTGAGGGTCTTTCTAGGCAGCCATTACCAGTCAACCGGCCCATGATGTAAAACCCTACTGTATTTCTTAACAATTGCACACATGAATTACATAGATATGTGGTTCATGACCCAGACACAAATCCTTACTCAATAGGTAATGATTATATCTTTTTTGGTGTAGAGAGGAATACAAATGTTTCAACCCTGTCTTATGCCCTCTTATTGCCCTTAAGTCCTAATCGACTTTGTCATCCTTAAGACTGCTCAACAAGACACTCAAAATCTCATTGGATTTATTCAAAGCTCACATTATGCTACTTGTTTTCATCACCATTACTAGAAAACAGCTCATCTCCTTCCTATTGTTCATTGATTTCTTGTATCCTGCCTCTTTGTCTTTATATCTGAAACTTGATCAAAATTATCCTTTCTGACATATATAAAAAGATGCCTTCACAATTTCTTTTACAAAAGATTATTTACCTGTTTGGAGGAACAATAGCTTCCCCTGGAAAGAATTTGCTTCTAGATACAACTTTCAGATGGCTTTGCCTACATTCTCCAGGAAAACGTATCATATCTTGAGTGACCTTCTATTTCTCACTTCAAATCTATCCATCAACTTAACATAAGGGATGGATAAAAATGTGTAGACTATTAGGAGTTAATACACAATGTTTTCCTTCGAAGTACATGAAAGGTACTTGTTGGATCTAGGCTACACTGAGAAAGTACTAGAAGATACCGAACTTCAGAAGAATGCTATCAGGAAATTTGGGTAAATTTCCAGTAGATGACTTAAAAGGAAAGAATTCATTATGAAAAGGGAAAATTAGAAAGTATAAAAATAAAACATAGTTTGTGGGGAAACAGAATAAACCATAAAATTAGGTTTAATGACATTTTATAAATAAGTGTACATACATAAAAATAACCTTAAAAACAGGTTCCTACAATGAGCAAATCCAGAAGTAGAAGGAGGGTAAATAACACAACATAAAGGCTGATTTAAATTGAGCTAGTGTCAACTGAGAACAAATGAGCCTGAGCATCCCAGATCCTTGTTCCTTGTGTTACAATAACACACTTTTATTTTTCAATATTGAGAATTTAACCCACGAGTGTTCTAGCTATGAGCTATACCCCCAGACTCCTTTTTTTAAAATTTGCATCAGGGTCTTACTAAGTTGCTGAGAGTCTCATTAATTACTGCAACTGGCCTCAGACCTGTGATCCTTCCATCTTAGCCTCCCAAATAACTGGGATTACCGACCTCCACCATCATGGCTGATCACGATCATGGCTTGATCATGAAGAATAACTCTGAGGTCTTTTGTCATAGGCCAGACTGTAAGCCCTCCCCAGGGAGTCACCAGAAACCTGTAGAAAATCAAGGAAAAAGACAAAAAAGGAAGGTATACTGACTTTATATTAGTCCTTTTGCAAATATTTTGTGATTTTCTATTAGTGTTAGGAATGATTCTAGGTGCTAGGGTATCTCCATTAACAAAACCCTCAAAACCCTTTCCCTCATGGCGCTTACATTTTCAGTGAGTAAAAGACGGGATAGGACAATAAGGAAACAGAGATGTTAACATTTTAAACTGCATATTTATGTAAAATGAAGCCTGAGTACTTGATAGCTTCTCAGATACCACTTAGCTGTTTTATGAGATAAACTACATATCTGCATATACAAACTGCCTTGCCTGTTCTATGAGTCAGCCTCTCTTCCTATAAGAAAATATGGGTTGGTAAACAGTAGAAGCTCAATTTCCTAATCAAGGGATACATGCTTTATTAGGAAGGCTACTGCATATCACTTTCTCTGATTTTGGCTTTCACCAAGAAAGGTTAAATTAAAAGACAGGGAATACAGCAAGGTATAGCAGAAAAAAGAGAAAGCAAAACAACAACAATAATCAAATTTCTGGAAAGGAGATATACATCAATGAGTGAAACAGTTATAATTTCTGGCAGAGCAATGTTCTATATAGTCCATCCATCCATCCATCTGTCCATCCATTAGCCCATCCATCTGTGTATTCTAGGGGGATAAAGCAAGTTGTTAAAGGCACAGGCAAGTTTATTCCCAATAGGAAAGAGTTACCCTGATAGAATCTGGCTTGCAAACTCATAGTGAAGTCTTATGGTGTTTACTCCGTTAGGCTTTGTCAATATAGTTGATTCCTGAGAAAACAAAACAAAACAGTGACATAAGCCGTATTTGTCTTCAGCCCAACCTCTTCCTGCACACTGCTATACCTTGGCATTTCCTGATAAACACATATGCATAGGTATCCAGTTTTCTAAAGTGGCTGTTGGTCCCTGTTTACTATAGAAAAAGTCACACCAAAACTCTAAAAAGAGAAAATCTGATTCCTGTCAGAGTTTTGACATGTTTTACCATAAATGGTGTAGAGAGATTCCATCAAGCTTTAAAGGAAGCCCTGAGAAATTAATGTTAAATATCATCCATAGACATAGGTGTTTGAAGCCCACTCCTTGGAATTTCCTCAAGACAAAAATTAAATAATGTCCCTCTGTAAAAATATTAAGGGTCCCATTTCACTAAAGAAAAAGGGAAAAGTGAACAAAATTCTGGGATAGTTTTTAAGCTCATCTTCTGCTTAAACCACCTTAAATCCCTCTGACACACTTGCAGGTCTAGGTTACCACCATAGGAAAGATTCCGTAAACTAGAGATTTATAATATTTGACAAGACAACTCAGATCCTTATGAAACTAGAAATGAGTCAGCAACATTAGTGCTGCTTGAAATTCAGGGCATTTCAGAATGAGGGGGAGAAATCTTCAAGAATTTCATAGGGAATGTTTTACTTTCTGAAAAATTGCTGAGAATTCTTAAGCAGCAAAGTGGTGCCTAGATTTTTCTTTTCTGTATCCAGGTGGTTATTGAACCAAGGTTTAGCCAACAGATCTCACAGCTGAAAATAGAGAGGCACATCATAATTGGAAGTCTAGTTGCTTCTACACAATCTTTTCTAAAAGTGGTCAACCTTCAATGTCTTTTACTCTTAAAAAAACAACAACAACCCTGTTGTCTCTTAAATTCAGGTCAGGAGGCACTTAATGAACAGGTTCTTACCTACCCATCCATGGGTGTTCTTTCTTTGGTTTACTACTACTCATAATCACTGCAAACATGAAACTAAAAATATTTAATATTTTCAATAGATGCTACTCATTTGAATTATAACTGATTTGATCCTTAATCAATTCATAATATGTAATAATCAGCATGTATAATCATAACAGCAATAGACTCTGTATGTATCTGCTCGATGTTGAACCTAAGACTGGAACTTTATGAATAGTTTGCTCATTTTCACATGATTCCTCCAAAGAAGGATATTTTTGAGCTTGGGAACTTGTATTTGGAGTAGATCAATAATCTGTCTAAGGTAGCACAGTTCAAATATGGTAGAAAAGGCATTTAGGCATATTCCTGTTTGATGTCCAACCATTCTACTGCTTCTCCATATTTCTCTAACGGGCTCATCCTGGATTCTCAGATTCGATACTTTGCAAAACTGTGCCCAGAAAGGCTTCCTCTGGTGCCCATTGTCCTTGTGGAGGGAAACAGGTGTTTCTTTCACAAATTGAAAAGCAATTAATAACTCTATGAGTCATTGCTCTTAATATCTTCCACTTAGACTGTGAGGCATAAACCGAGCCTCTTTCTTTTCAGCAGCCATACCATCTAGCACACAGTAGGTGCTCATGAGATGCTTCTCATTCATGGCCCACCACAAATAAGAGAATAATTTGTAGGTGTTTTGCGGGAATTTAGGCACCAGGTGAAGCCCAGAAGAAATTTCTCTCTAGCCTTTTCCAGTTAGCCAAAGGGGAAGCCAACTTTCTTGCTATAAGAATTTGTTTAACCATTAAATGGACTAACTAGATGTGGTTAAATGCCCAGGGTTCTGTTTTCTCAGACCTTCCACTCACTCTCTTAGCCTAATTCACCCATCAAATGATTCAGCAAAAACTAAGACAATTTTCTTCCTACAAAGAAGTTTATAAGCAACCACAAAAGCCTCTCTGAGGGCTCTGTTGTGGGAGGGCAGGGTGAATCCATCAGGAGTCTCAACTGAATTATAACCCAAGAGAAAAATGGCTGCAGTCATCAGGCTGTGTCTAGGGGACCTATGAGCAAATTTTATTGGATGATCTTAACTGGAGAATTGACTTTTCCTTTCTTATGGATCCTGTGACAAGAGATGAATAAAGAAAAGACAGGAGGTCAGTGGGAAGAGAGAGAGGAGGCAGCAACTGTAGTGGGACCATGTAGAAAAGATTATTTCCTTCAAAGCTTCTTTAAGAAGACATGAGGATCACCAGCTAAGACTGGTCTTGAACCTTAGCAACTTAGGAAGACTCTCATCAACCAAACAAGACTGTTTCATTACAAAAAGTAAAATAGGCCTGGGGGTATAGCTCAGAGGTAGAATGCCCCTGGATTCAATCCTCAGTAGCAAAAAAGGAAGATGCTGAAGCAAGGTACCCCCTGAAAATGAAACACTTGGATCTCTGCCTTCTTCTAAGTTGGAGATTTCCGGACAAAATAAGAGAACAGGTCACATGACTAGTCACAGGTGGGGATACCATGGGATACTGTGGTTCACCTTCATTTTCAGGGGTATTAAATGAGACATATAGAAATATACTCTCTCTCTCTCTCTCTCTCTCTCTCTCTCTCTCTCTCCTGTGTATCTCATTCAATATGGAATAGCTGTTGTATGTTAAGTATTCTACTTACATCAGCAGTAGCTACTTGCTATTAGTTATTTAGTAGCCACGCATTATGGTTTGGGCATGATTTGTCCAAAGGCTTATGTGCTGAAAGCTTTGCCCCAAAAGCAATGGTTTTGAAATGGAGGAACATAAAAGTGATGATTAGACCAGAGAACACCACCCTTGTGCAGAGATTAGTGCTGGTCTCTCAAGGTAGTACAGGTTCCCTCAAAAGCGGGTTATAGTCAGAGTGAGCCTGACTGACCCCTCATAAGAAGATCAGGTGCAATGCTCTTGGGGCTCCAGAAGTCTGAGCTAAACTCCTTTTCTTAACAAAGTGTCAACCTCAGACATTTTGCTATAGTAACACAAAATCAACTAAAATGGTAGTATATATTTTCAACCAATTAAATTGACTGATGCTATAGTATGCATTCGAAACGTCTCCCAAAGATCCATCTGTTAAAGATGTGGTTCCCAGGATGGCACAGTTGGAAAGTGGTGAAAATTTGAGGATTCAGGGCCAAGTGTTCTGGTAAAATGCCCTCAGAAGAAATTATGTCATCCTGGTCTCTTCACCTCTTCCTTTCTGTTTCCTGGATTGTGAGGTGAGCAGTTTGCTGTCCTATGCTTCTGCCATGATGTGCTACCCTTCCAGAGGCTCAGAATGTTGGCACCATGCACTCTTGAACTGGAACCTCAAGAACTGCAAGCCAAAATAAACCTTTTCTCCTTATACATTAATTACCACGGTTATATCATTATAGTAATAGGAAGATGACTAATCCATCTTATTATCCTACGGTCCAGAGGACTCAGTGGACATTGGAGGGGGTTCTTCTGCCTGTCAAGTGCAGAAGTATTTTCAAAGTATGTCTCTGGTTAAATGCTGGTCCCTTCCCATGGATGTGATGACATTGCAGAAATTCAACAGCAATTTTTATTTTTTTTATTGGTGCATTGTATTCATACATCATATTATAACTTTTTTTTGTGGTACTGGGGTTCCTGGAAACCCTTCTACCTCCAGGCTACACTCCAAGACACCTATTTTTTTATATATTTTTATTTGGAAACAGGGTCTCTTAAGCCAGCGCGGCTGGCTTCGAACCTGCACGATCCTCCGGTCTCCACTTCCCAAGCGCGGGGATTACAAGTGTATGCCACCACACCGGGCTAAAGATAACTGTTCTTTTTAAAGAGTCACCTCTAATGATTTTTGAACTGCAGCTATGATCCTTTTTTCATATCCTTTAATTGATACATTACAACTAAATATCACAGTGAGATTCAAACATACATGCACACAGCACTTGGTGTATTTCCTTTCTCATCCCACCCCACTCCTCCACTCCCTGTGCATGTTAGCGAGATTGATAGCAATACTGTCCAATATAGACACAACATTATTTGACCTATTTTTTCATCAGTTCTCCCTTTTCCAGTCCTCACCTTCCTTCTTCACCTAATTTCCTTCAGCTATTCTACTGATCTCTCTATTGATTTATCTGAAACCCCTTCTTTTGTTTCCTATTTTCTCTCCAGCTACCATGTACGGGGAAAAACATAGAGCCCTTGACTTTCTGTGACAGACTGATCTCATTTAGCATAATATTTTCTGGTTCCTTCCATTTCCTGCAACTTACGTAATTTTTTTTCTTTAAGACTGAGTTAAATTCCACCATGTGTATATGTCCCATGCTCTTTACCCAGTTCTGTTCTTGATAATAAGCTATGGGCGATTTTGGCAGAGCTCATTAAGACTCTGAGCCTTCAGGGAGGTGAGGACTCTTTAATGCAGCAGTGCCTCAGAAGGAAACAATTACTTTATCAATATTGGCTGTTATTATTAGTCCTAGTACTATTATTCCCATTTTCCAGATGAGGAAACTGAGGCTTTTAGGAGTCACATTCTTGCCGGCAGTAATACTACTAATAATCTACGAAGCTAGACTTGGTTCCAGTTGGGTTGTGGAGGGAATCTATTGGGACCTCTTGTTGAAACAGAAATGACTATAGAATCAGAGAAGTAGAGGGTTTGCATGGCCACCTCCTTCACTATTTTAACCCAAAGGAAAATGCCAAGAGAGGCCTTTCACCGATGGACCAACACTATTCCCAGTGGTGAAGAAGCGACTGTTCTCTGGGCCCGATGGAACAAAGGCATCCCCTAACCATCATCTTGGAAATCACTTGTTCAAGCTGAGTTTGCTGAGAAACTTTTGGCAGCTCCTTGGAACTCAATTGCATTCTGACATCCTATTCATCTTTTGGCTTATTTTCTATCACTGACCCTGATCTTATTAGAAAAACCTGAGAGAATACCAGTAATGGTACCTTTTCTTTTTTTGTGACAGGTTACTCCAGAATGCATTTAATATCTTAAAATTGTCATTGATTGAAACTAGTCATTCTAAATAAGCAGTTTAAAACTCATATGCTTCTTTTTTCCACCTTAATCTCTTTTGCTCCGTAGCTACATGTTTGGTGTTTTTAGAGGTATCTTCCTAAGTGATCAATAAACTAGGAAATTGTCTGATGAGAGAGGAACATAGAAGGAAACTTTCCTGTGATTCAGGCCTTCTAGGGACTTGAGTTGTTCCCCACTGGATCTCCTACTGAAAATTAAGCTTAGCATAGAGTAGGTGCTAAAAAAAAATATGTAATAGACCTTAACTGGAAGTTATTATTGAGAACATGAGAGGTTTGGATGTCAACTCTTGACTCTCCGATGAGGCTTTCGTGACAAGGAGCTGCCTGCATGAAGATAGGGTGGTTGCTACTCAGCAAGATTTAAGAGGCAGGAAGTTTTATCTACTTTAAACATTTCTCCCAGAAACTTTTTTTCCAACTAAATTTCCCATCTTTGACTCTGCATTTAGCATTTATGCAAGGATGTCAACTTCAAAAGTAAGAGCCCTTACCCAAGGTAAGTTTACCCAATTAGCTAATTGAGACCTTGAACCCCAAAGGATAGAGATATGAGTGGTGAGCTCCAGGTGCAGGGGCTGATCGAGGGGTGCTTGACCAAAGGGAAGCATGATTGGTTGCTGTTTGAACAGAGGGAGTAGAAAAGAGAATATGAAAGGGAAGGCATTCTCCTAACTCACCAACAAACAGAACTGGTCCTGGCCTAGTGCCAAATGAATGATATGCATTTGCTCTAAGTGCCAAATGAATGATATGCATTTGCTCTAAGAAGCCACATTTGTATGGAGCATGAGAGAAAAAAAAGTTGTTTTATTAAAAAAAAATCATGGGTTGGGACTCCATCATTTTTCAGCTCCCTGATCAGATGACTTACCTTGTGCTAGCCTAATTTTCTCATCTGTAGAGTAAATAGGTTTACCTCTCTTATTCTAGGTTGCAATAAGCATATCCAAGATCATAAAAATTCTCAATGCTAAACCAGGTGCAAAGGAGGTCTTGAGTATATGGTGGATGTTATCATTTAATAATTATTTTTATGACAGTCTTTGGGAAATATGTCTGTCTGTTTTCTTTTCTTTCTCTCTTCTGGGCTACCAAGAACTGAACACCTTTTCTGCACCATGATTTCTCTACCTTAGAGCCAGAAGACTATGGACAAAATCTCTAAAACCATGAATCACAATATACCTTTCTCCTCTAGGTTGTTCTTGTCAGGGGTTTTGATCACAGCAATGCAAAGCTGACTCGTGTTTTTTTTTTTTTTTTTTTTTGTGGTAGTGGGGACTGAACCCAGGGTGATCTACTTCTGAGCCATACTTCTTTTTTTTTTTTTTTTTTTTTTTTGGAAACTGGGTCTAGCTAATTTGCTGAGGGCCTTACTAAATGGTGAGGCTGACCTCAAGCCTACGATCTTTTTTTTTTTGTCTCAGCCTCCCAATTACTGGGATTAGAGGAGTGAATCACCATGCCCATATTTTATCTTTTTAATAAAGTAGAAAGGAAGAAAGGGCAGGGAAAGAGGAAACTAATAAAGGAGAAGGAGAAGCAAGGATAGATTTATTTATTAATCATTTAGTATATGGGAAATCTTTACTAAAATATTTTTCATGTGGATAGTCCTTGAGAGAGAACAAGATTCATACAGGTGATTTCACCTTCTCTAGCTTTTCTCCCCTCAATTCACCATGTTCCTAGGACCCAATCGTTTAGGAAACTCAACATATAAAAACACTGATGATAAAAGAAGAAATAGAAAAGGCAAGAAGAACGAGAAAGTTCTACATAAACCCAAAGCTTACCTGCTAGAGGACCACAACAAAGTCTCAACCTTAAAAGTCTTATAAGGGAACACACTTATGGGGTGGGAGGAAGATTGCAAATAGCAGTCATCATTTAAGAAGTAAGATATCAGGTCAAATGGAAACCTGGTGTGCACTGGTCCTAATCCATTCTAAAGCTCCAGAGAAAGTAGCTAACAGGGAGGGTTAATAACCACAATCCCAGGGTAACAGAGACAGGGAACACATTATTTTATAATCTTGGGATATTCTAGGATAGAAGATGTTCCATCCCTCCTGCTATTTTTCATCACCTCTTCAGAAATATTCAAATGAGTCGAGACAACTGCTTCACTTGGCATTTACATCCGTCTATTAGCTACTCCAGGGCTCGAATGCTTAGTCATTTCTTAGCTTATGTCACCGACACTTTGTTCTCACAGTTGACACTGACTCCAATAACCTTGTAGCATCTGCCCTCCCAATTCCCTTGAAAACCCTGAACAGCCTGCTTCGATGAATGATCCTTTGAATGTCCTTCCTTCCCTCCCCCTCCTCTTTCCCTTTTTCCTTTTGACAAGGAAAAGAGCTATCAGGTGTCTGGAATGTTCTTGAATAGCTAATTCCTGGAGTCCTTGTCCTCACATCTTCCCCACTGCACTTCGCTGGCATTTGCTCCAAGATCTGCTCCTTTTCAAACAACAGCCTGGCACTGAGCTGAGGTTTCCAAATGTTAACTCCCTGGCACCGGTCCTATAGGTGCTGAAAGGATTTTTCCCTGATTTGCACACAAACCCTTTCATTTCGATGCATATCAGGGTCAGCTCGGCTTTTTGCCTTGCCTACAAGGTGGTTTGGAGGCCATGGCCCAGGGAATAAAGAAGTCATTCTCTTTCTTTTCTGATCATCTCTCAGCCACACTCACCTGGACATTTGGAAACAACAATACCCCCAAGGTCTTATTTATACCTCCGTGGACAAAGTTCCAGGGCAGACACTTACCTATCCGCTCTGCAGAATACATTCAGGAAGGTCTTAAAAGCTCCCAGCAGCCTGTTTGTGCTGCTATCATGCTCTTGCTCATAGAAAAGTTTTTCTAAAGCTTCTTTAATGGAAGAACCCCCTCTACCCTGGGTGCCCCTATTGATACTCTAATTTTATCAGAGTACCAGGGTCCTGACTCTGATGTCTACTTTTGGTGAAGGAGTGGTCTCACCTGCTTAAAATTTATTGGCTTCTACATTCTCTGCCTGATTCTTAGCCACAACACAAATACAGCTTGGTAAGAGGAAATGGAAGACAAAGGAATACAGGTGAAAGAGAGAATCCATTCATTGATTACTCCTCCACTCACTCATTCATTCATAGAGATTTTCTTAACCATTTAGTGATCAACTAGATATGGCCAAGAAAAGCAGAGAGACCAGATGGCAACTTCCAAGTTTTGGATCAGAGCAGTTTGAGTGGATGACAATCTCTGAATATAGGAATGTAAGTAGATTTTTAGGGAGTAAGATGATGTGCTCAATTTGGGATATGTTACATTTAAACTTTTGGTGGACAATAAAAGGAGATATTTATTAGTTCAGTAATTATGAGTCCAAAGCTGTGGAAAGTGATTTTGGTTGTGCAAATATATTTAGAAGTCATCTTTCATGGTCTCAGGGAAGTCAGCGTTATTTCAGTCAATGATGTATCTCAAGGAGAATGTGCACAAAGGTGAGAAGGATAATTAACAAAACCGGGAACCCAGCTGCTGGTATCAAAGTAGATATGTTTTTATTTTTTGTTTCCCGAAGCCCTATTGTCGAGAAGAGTGTATGGAAACTAAAGCAAACTTAATGTAAAACATGCGTACTTTGGACCATCTTAAGGGCATTACCCATTTGAGCCATGTATAAATGAGGATTTGTGCATTACTTGCCAGGTTTTTTTCTGGATGGATTAGCCCAGGAAATGTATTATGAACCCCATCAAATCAGTTTTAGGCTTCCATTTATCTATTGAGAAAAAACTGTGGCTAAGAGATAAACAGAAGTAAGTGCAATAGTACCCCATAACTGGGGTAAGTAGTTATTCCATCATCAGTTGTCCTAATAATTTTGTTTTTCAACTTCTGGGTATTGAGTGCTGACCTCACACGCATCTTACACAGAAAGGATTTTTTTATGGGGTCAGTCTCAATAATGCTTAGGAAGGAGTTGGTTGATTTAAAAGTTTCTATATTTAAGGGGACTGTGATGAATTGCAATGAGGAGCCATAACTTCTGGGAAATTAGCAATATCTTGTAAGAAATGCTAGAAATTGAGAACTAGCTTCACAGTTATTAACAGTGTCCATACTCTATTCTTTTGGAGAGAGTTGAATATCATGGTGCCCGGGCTTCAGGCTCTTGCTTTGGAAATGAGTTAATGTAGTCACAATATGACATGCTATTTTCATTCCTTACCCCAATCAGCCATAGTCTAACAATGCATTTCAAAATACTGCGGATGGAAGCTCCACCTGAAACCTGTTCTTCCAGATAACTATCTTCATCCCATTCATAGTTTTGAGAGGAAAAAAAAAAATCTCACTGCACGGCAGCATTTTCATCTGCTTTGGTTTCAGCCAGAGATAAACCATGCCTGCTGCAAACTAATTAATATCATTCACCTGGAAAGCAGAAATTGGGAGACAACAGGCTTCTCTTTCTTGATAAACAGATTGCTGGGTAAGGAATACACACAGATGTGACAATTCATTTGGCCATAGAAATAGCAGAAACGAGACATCCATTTGAGCTCAGGTGAGTCTTTGGCACTAAGTTTCAGGTTTCTCTAGGTTTCTAGGATCAGCAGAAATCTCTAGGCCTTCAAGGAAGTGGCACTAAAACAATGACCAGAGTTATTAAAATTCTGGTCAAATCCGGAAAAGATGGTGGTGCACCCTGATCCCTCTGCACCTTTGCTGGCCTGACTCCGGTATGTAGTGGGGTAAAGAATCCAGAAGCTAGGCCTGGGTGATGCTTAATCCAGGCAGTTCAGATTGGAACCCTGTGGCTAAGGAAGAAAGGCAAGAGATATGCTGAAGCTAAGTAGCAGACAATTTTCCCAGAGTGGACTTGGCCAGGAGAAGTCAGAAAGCTCAGAGGAAAGACAGCCTGTCTGTTGTGCACAGACTAGATAGAGCAAGTTCACTGTTGTTCTATCCCCAAATGAAGAAAGCACCATCCTGGTCGAGTAAAACTCTTGGGATCTGGGTTGTTCTGTGTGTAAGCCATGAGTTTTACTTCTACTCAATTATGCAGAGAAGACTCCAGGGATCATTTTACCATAACAAGTATCCTAAATTGCCATGTGTATGACAGCTTGAGAAGAAAGATATTCCAGACAGGATTCAAAGCCAAGGATTTGGGGGATTAGTTTGGTTAAACATGAAAATTCTGTCCATTTTTATTCACCCTTCCATTCAGTTAGCTAACATCTTTACAAACTCAATGAGGATAAATAAAACTAAACTAGTCACTGAGAATATGATATGACATGTGCTGTAAGAAATTTATGTGCAGAAGACACAGAAAAGAAGGGTGAATTGTACAACTCTGGGGGCAGAGAGTGGAGAGATGAGTCAGGAGATTTCTTATAGGGTAAGCATCACTTAGACTAAGTTACTGAACAGTGGTAAGTTCTCATAGCAGATAGAGAAATTTTGGATGGCCTCAGCTCCAAATGAGGTCTGGGAAAAGAGTTACTACTTCTGCTGGTCCCATTGCTCAGGTCTACATTCCCAGTGGCAGCCCGGGCAGCACAGATCACATGGAACCTTCACTGTCCTTCCAAGTAGAGAATTTACATCCATAGAGCTTGGGAATTCTACAGTGTTACATTCACTAAATTGTGTGCATCCACAGGACTTGAGATTGCTTGAGGAGAGGGCAGCCCCTGAGTAGGGTGGTCATCAATTCATTTTCTCCATTTTGGAAATTAAAATAGTATCTGGAATATAGTGGGCATGCTTTTCTCTTGGTTGGATGTTACATATGTCCTTATACTTGACGAGGAGTTTCTTGGAGCTAGGGACTACATGACTTTTCTTGACAGAGTTCTCAAAGACAATGCTCAACGGATGCTTGATGAGCAAGAAATCATGCAAACTTAAGCTGGGTGGTGAATTTGCTGACAGGTGCTCTATGTGTCCTTGCCCTGAACACTCACAGTCACTATCCTTTCTGCCTTCTTCCAGGCAGGGAAGACTTGGCTGTCCAGATTTCTCATGCTTTTGTCCTAATGCAACTACCTCTCTTCTTGAAATTAACTTACCAATGTTATGCTAGAACTGTTAGTAGCTATAATTTATCTTTTCCAGATCAATTTAAAAACACATACATCATTGGATGTTGAATTTCCAGTGTTATCTATAAGCCACAAAAGAGATATTTGGATAAAATTATCTGCCCTGAACTTTTCAACTCATTCTGTTGACCAAAGTATAATAAAATTGATTCTACTTTCCCCTTTGGTCACATCTGACTGGTCAGTCACTATCCCTTACTGTCCTTGTTTTTATTTTTCTTCTGCATAGTTTGTTCTTGGTAATGTGAAGATGGTTCCTGTTGCAATATTGTGTGATGTCAGGCACCCTATGGTGAAACAGAAACAATAATGGCAGCCTATATTCCCAACTCGGGCTCCACTACTGTGGGACCCAAAACCAGGATCTCACCATCGGTCACCCTGAGCATCTGCTTTGTGTTTTATTAGACCCACACACTAAGGTTAATTCTAATTCCTTGAGTTCCTTTATCTTTTCAAATAGAATCTATGAGATCAACTGATAAAGTATTTCATTTCATCTTCTTCGTTCTCCTTGAGGGGGCAGATGAAGACCTTGGAGAGAAGCGACAATTACTATGGAACTTGTGTGACTTGCTACTCAAGGTGATTCATTAAGCTCTCAAGAAGCCCAGAGCCACCCCCACCCCCAACACAAGACGCTCAAACAACTTCTTCAATTCCTGCCCTTGACTTGATCCAGGTAGAAGTTTAAAAAATTCACAGCAAGAGAAAACTATGGAAGTGGAATACTGCTGTGATTTAGATATAGGATGTCCCCTGAAAAATGTCAGGTATTGGCTATGCCAAAATGTGGCGATGAAATAACTGAATCGTGGGATTCTAATCTCATCAATGGACATAACTCCATCTATGGTGTGGTCTTGGGGACTATGTATGTCCAGAGGGCCACTCCTCTTTCTGTTTCTAGACTCCATGATGTGGGAGCACTGTCCTGTTGTGTGTGTACTCTGCTACTGCCACGGACACCATTTATATTTCAGAGCCTGCTCTATGGACTGCAACCTCTGAAACCCTGAGTAAATTGGCTTTGGGTGTCAGAGATTTTGATCACAGCGGTGAGAATGCTAGCTGGCACAGTGAGTGGTCTGCACATGAGTTGTGAAACAGGGCTATGAATATCCAGAGGAAGGAGCTGGGAAGTAGCTTCCCTTGCTCTACAGATTTTCCTCAGGGCTATCCCATTCTCAAGTTTAAACAGCTATTGATTATATACAATGGCCCTAGATACAGAAGATCCACCGCCCAAGGAGAACTACACACCACAAACAGACTCATAAACCAAGTTTTAGCCAGATTTTCCCCAAACAAAATATTGCACTTCCATTAAGCTCAACCTCCTTCCAACAATTCCCTCCTTACTTGATCCATGAAATGAATCATGAAGATATTATTTTCTGGGCAAATTGGAAGCAAAACCCTGATGCTGATAGTTCCCCTTCTGATTGCAGTCTGACTTCCACTTACTGAATATCAAATCAAGAAGTGGTTCAGGGGTTTCAAAGGAGAGTTCTGCAAAAGAGGGAGGGAGGAAATCTCCTGCAGACTTTTTCAAGGTACCTACTGCAGAGTTATCAGGTCATAGATCTAAATGTCATCTCTCTATGCCTGATTTGCACATTCCAAACTGATTTTTTTTTCATTTTTATCTGCACGCATGAACTGCTTTGGAATACTGAAACAATTTAGAATCATATTTAGTTTGCAACAGTTCAATTAACTTTACTGCAGAAACATGTGTTCTAGCTGGTAACTAGTTTAATTGGTTACTATTACAGGAAGTCATGGGTTTTTTTTTTCAATTTTGGGGCCTTCCAATGTCCTCTTTGGAGAGACCAAGGCTATACTCAGAAACAGGAAGGTGAGGGGTCTGGGAGATCCCTCTGACTTGACAAAAAAGAACTGAAGTGCTCATTCTCTAATAAAAAGAAATTACTACCTAGGTATTAGATCCTATCTTCTGCTATGATTTTATGACTGGCTGTTTCCTTGGAACAACTTTATAACCACTCAATAAGTGAAATGAAGGTGTGGATCAAGGGTTGAAGACTTTTAAAGCTATCACATAAGTGTGCTTAACCATGAGCCAAAATGATAAATAGAAAGCCAAGATGAATATCAGGCGCAGAGCGCTGTGAAGAATAATTAGCTGGGACAGTTGGAGCAGCTGCTAGGGCAACTCCAGACACCTGAAAGAAGGAGTTCCTTCTGGCTTCCACCCAGGCTCAATTGTTCTAATTGTATTTGCATTAAAAGCCACAACTGGCAAATTACAAAGAACAAAAAACATGGAGTAGAAAAACATGTGAATTTTCAAGACAGAAAATGATTCCGCATCTTTTTGGATATTTGGAAATGTTGTTAAAGTCAATGGAAATAATGCATACTAACCATTGGTGAAAGACTGCTACTTAGGTGTAAAGGAGAAAAAGGGAATGGGTATGTGCTTTGAGAGTGATCTTCAGGATGTTGGGTAAGACATTTTTATCACATGAATCAGGGTAGTAAGTACATGGGGCTCAGTTCTATGACTTTACCCAGTTACATGTTTACTTGAAAAGCTTTCTAATTAAAACTCTGACAAGCATTTTTAAGATTCTGTGACAATAATGGAAGGGTGAAAAGGAGGCATGAGAAAGGAAACAGTTCAAATAATGTTATGATCATATATAAATGATTCACCAACATGTACAGGAAGGAAGGAGGGAGGATCAGCGTGGGATGCGAAAAAAAAAAAACCTATTATTTGGTGCGCATGTATGTTTGCCTCACTTTGAAACCCATTATGATGTATAATTACAAGGCACCAAAAAAAGTTAAAAAAGAGAGACTGTGATAATGTCCATATTTGCAGCCATTGTTACACCAGTCATTTCTTTTAAAATTCTCCCTCCCCTCTGAATGGCACAAGCCCTAGATTATTTTTATTAAACTTCATAGAATTTCAAAGAAACTTCATAGAATTTCAAAGATGAAAGTCCATGACCAATGTCTCCTCCTTTCCACTTCTTAATTCCAACTGACATCTCTACTGGATTGGGGCCCGCCTACTCCAATGTTGGAAACTGAGCCTCTACTCCCTCCCACTGGTGCCAGGTACAATGAGGACACAACTCCCAAAACCCATCCATAAATAGGGGATGATGGGTGTCTAGTGATCAGTGTCAATAGCAGGCCTGAGACTTCACTGTAGAGAAGTCAGCATGGCAGAGAGATAGCAAGATACTTATAGCTGAGAAATCTTAAGAAGGTTCTGTCATTGCTCCCCCTGCACTGTCCTATAAATACCACACACTAACCGATTGTGCCACTGGAGCTACAGTGAGGTAGGGACTGGGTTGGGGCTGGCTGGCTGCTGTGTGCATTTATGCCAACACAAGTTTTTTTTACCCCATTATGATGTTTAAATATAATGCACCAATTAAAAAATTAAATTAAAAAAAGAAGGTTCTCTCATGATCAGCCAGTACTCAACCTACCACTGTGTCTAAACCACAATGACTCTAACCACAGGAATGAGGAAGCGTTTGATCAAAAGGTGGGTCCCCTGCTTGTCGCATATCTCAGCCCTAGGCCAGAAGCCTTTAAAACTGCTTGCAAAGTCATAAAGAGCTATTAAATATTGATTTTTGTTATTATTTAGTTCCTCGGAAGTAAGGATATACCATCTTAGCCCTCCAATTCATTTTAATCTAGAGAAGAGGTCTCTTTTTATTTTAAGCTGATTATTGGTTCTTTTAAGTGTACTTTGCCATTCTTACTTACAAAGTAGGAGGGTGTCTGGCTTTAGGTTTTATGAACACTGGTTACACAGGGTGTCCCCTGACTTAAGATCCTTTGACTTATTATTGTTCTACTTTAAGACAGCATGAAAGCAATACCGGTTCAGTAAAAATTTTACTTTGAACTTTGAACTTGCATCTTCTTTTGGGCCTGAAATAAGTAGTGGAATCTTCTCTCCAGATATTGGACAGTGGCAAAGAGATCCACCTCCCAGTCAGTCAGGGAATCACTGGGGGAAACAACTGACACTCTACCATGGTGTGTCGCTAAGCTGTGATGCTCACTGGCTAGATAAAGAGCATTTTCGACTCACAATATTTTCAACTTATGATGGGTTTATCAGGACATAGTCTATTCACTGTTACTGTGCGTTTCAGAAAACACAGTATATGTTGATGAGAAACAGACAGACCTACATTAAAAGTCATAGAAAGTGTCTTATTTCCACTATTGGGATATTCACATTTTTATTTTCTCTTATACTGCCAACTAGATGTAGAGTAGTAATCATGGCTATTTCCCTGCTGCTCCTGGTACCTATGGTAACTTCCCTCCAGGAACATGAGAGAAGTTCAACAAATATAGAATGAAAGAGTACAATATATGACACATTTGGTTTCAACCAGAGGAGGACAACACAACTACAGAAACTTTTCAGTAGACAATTACTTCCAAAAGAAATAAAAATGTATCCTTTTAAACATCAAGAGTTTATTCTTGTCTGGGGATGGTGGCATATTCCTATAATCCCAATACTTTGGAGGCTGAGATAGAAGGATCACAGGTTTGAGGACAACCTCAGCTATATAGTAGGGTCCTCAGCAATCTAGTGAGAGCCTATTGTTTTCAAGTGAAAACAGTAAAATAAGGCTAGGTGTGTAGCTCAAAAATAGAATGTCCCTGGGTTCAATTCCAGTTCTGTTGTCCCCACACATAATTTATTTCTGTGGTCATTATGCAGAGCACAATAGTTCAGAAAATAAGTTTTCAGGTCAACTGGACTTTGCCCAAATCTGTACAGTAACTTCCCTGAACTTCCGTTTCCTCATTTATAAAATGGGGAGAGTTGTATTTCTATGTATCTTTTGGCTAGGAGGACTAATTATAAAGTGAACATAAACAGTTAAGCAGCAAAGTGACTGAGAGAGAGTAAATTGACAGTACAGGTAGGCTGATGCCATTATTATAATTATCATTGTCTTCCTTTTTTCATAACACTCTGGATCCACTGGACTTTCAGCTGGAGGGGAGCTTTTCATGATGCCTTTTTTTTTCTGCAACAGAAAGATTAATTTTATTTTGAAATAAGGATGTTAGAGGAAAAGAGTCAGGTTAAGCAATATCATTACCTGAGGTCAAATTTCTGAGAAATAGTATGACCAGGTGTGTCCAAGAGACAATTCTAAGAAAAGAAGACTCTAAGTTGATCAAGTTTCTAAATGAAGTTGATAAATCTATGTTTGTAAGAAAGCAAAGAAAGCAAATACCACCTTTAAATCTTCCCAATGCTGAATATCCCTGGTGTCCAGCAGATATGAGTTGTAAGGCGGTTTAACTTTAACCTTCAAATTCCTGAAAATCCATGAAGGTCCCTTACTGCAAGTGGCTACCTTGAGATTTTAAAACTGAATCAAGCCGGGCGTGGTGGTGCAAGCTTGTAATCCCAGCACTTGGGAGGCGGAGACAGGAGAATCGCGCTGGTTCGGAGCCAGCCTCTCTGGCTTAAGAAACCCTGTTTCCAAATAAAAATATAAAAATAGGTCTGGGAGTGTAGCCTGGACATAGAAAGGCTTCCAGGAACCCCAGTACCACCCAAAAATAAAAATAAATAAATACTGAATCAATTAGGAAAAAAAAAAAAAAAGGATGGGCCATGGGCTTCCTCGAAGCATTACTGAAACATGAAGAACCTACTTTATTGTAACCATGTAGGGTCATCTTTAACCATTCCACAAATTAAGCCTAAATGTTCTCCCAGACTCCCAGCTATGGAAATCACCAAGGGTCTCCTGTCAATCTTGCAGCAAGGCAGTGGGCGGGATTTTCATCATCCCCTCTGAACACACACCAGGCAGGTAAAGGCCAGTTGAAGTCTAGCTGAAACAGAACCACCCTCTCACATGGAACAGGCCTTATGAGGCTCACTCTCTTTTTCAAAGCTCCACTGCCCCACCTCTACAATGGCTTCTTTTGTTTATCTAATCCCATGGAATGTGTCAGCAGAGAAGGCAAATAAGGATCCATGGGAAATCTTTGCCCAAACCTCTCTTTGTACCTGAAGTTCAAGAGTGTTTGATTAACTTTCTATTTGTTCCTTCTCTTTCCTTCAGTTGACCTTTGTGCTCTTAGCCCTTGCTTATGGCAGGCAGTGGCTCCAGGAGACCCCGACACCCTGTGACAAGGGAGCTCTTAGGGATGCCTGTGAATTATTGCATTCACTGGGTATGAACCTGCACACTCCCCTTCGATGATATCACACCTGCCAATGGAAATGGAAAAATGTCAGCCCAACACACAGGTATTCCCCACCTTCTAGATGCTGGGGCCAAACCATGGGTAGTGGACTCCGAGTTTTGCTATTCCTACAATTGTTTCTGCGTTGGATACTTTACACAGCTATTCAGATTGTTGGCCCTGAGGAAGGAAGATCATTGAATGGGTACCAATGAGCTTTCCTCATGTGCCCAGGTAAGTGAAAACAGTCAGGCCCTGCATCAAAACTGATCATAGTTTCCTGACAGGAAAGGAAATGGCCGCATCACATCGCATGCTGTGTCCAGTTTACTAACTTATCCTTTTTTCTCGAGCACGCAAAGTAATGAATCATCATTCTACTTTAATGTACATATACTCCTGCCAACACACGGGAAAGAGCTCACAGAAAGTAATACCTCTAAGCACTATAAAACAGTACTCATACATTTAATTAAAGGGTACGTAGATCAGGGCAAAAAAGCCTGCTAAGTGGTTAAGCTAAGAACAAGTACCGCTCAATCTTCTTGTAAGAATGAAAAATCTTTTAAGGGCACCATGAAGCTATGATAGACATAAACAAGGAACCTGGTTGGAAATGAACTGAGAAAGCAATGATACCCATGAAGAGAGGCCCAGATTGTCAATACCACCAAAGTCAATCAAAGGAAAGTACCTGTGAATTTCCTTAAATGACTTGCTGGAGGGTATTGTGCAGTAACTATATTACTATAGCTCCTTTTTTTCATCAATTAGTATTGTTAAAGAGAGGCTTGACTATAGACTTCCTAACAGCAGCAAAAATAAATTCTTTCCAATTAAGTGGTCTAATAAGCTATTTAGGATTTTACCACTTAACATTCTTTCCTTCCCATTTAATTTCAGCTTTCACTTGGATGTCATCTTGTTGAAAATCCATCACAGAAAACCACGTGGAAAAAAAAAAAAGATAATGTTGCTGAGTGCCCCTGATGTTCAAAAACCAGCGGAAGCACAATATTTTTTCTAAATCGCCCCAGGATTTTTCCTAATAATTCAGCTCCTTCCTACTAGAAATTAATATATGAAAATATATGAAAATGGTCAATATGCAAATTCAAATATCACACTAGCTACTTGCCTTCAGTAAGTGCTATATGCATAAATTTGAGACAATATAATATTTTAAGGTTCTTGATTATAATAATGCTGTGGTGTGCATATGTGCATGTATAATTAGGTTCATTTAATTTAATCATGAAAATATTAGAGGATCGTTTGATTTTCTCCTCTAAAAGTTCTCTCACTTTTTTCCAACTAATTAATTCCACTCTGCTCCATCTATAAGTCCGCCGATGGGTAAGCAATGAGTGTTGGGCTCAAAGGAATAAAATTGCATTCCTATGGAATTATGGGCAGAAAGGTAGCATCTGGGAACTAGTGGCCTTTTGCCCTCAGCTGGCATCCGAGCCATGGAACAATGAGAGGCTTGTCAGTAGAACCTGGTCCTGGAAATACCTGAATTTTGTGTTTGCTTCCTACAAGTTCTCAGTGTCCTTGAATGCTGAGAATTTGTCCGGAGGGAGTCACCTGATCACAGGAGAGACCTGGAAATGGGCCCCTGTGACCCACACATGCCACATGCCTGACTGGAGCGTGGCTTTGGGAATGCCACAGTTCCTGGAATCACATGGGACATATCGACAGGGAACAAGAAGGACATTTAACTTAATCATGCACTAGAAGAACAGATAATGCGATGGTTAAGTCAAATACCAGCCATGGAAGAGATGAAGTGTGACACAGAGGTTTTTGCATGTTACCCTTCCCTCACTGAGGAAATCATATTTCCCTCTTCACAAAAATCTATGCTCTCTCTCCCCAACTTGTTAACAGAGACCCATGAAAAGAAATAGGCTGCTTTGTGCCCATCCGTGGAATCTATACAGCATCTTTTCCCCCAGGGATTAATTCAGCTTTTGATTAAATCTTTCTGAGATTTAAATCGTGATGTTCCAAACCTCCAAGGAGCTTCTCTATGAGTTGTGACCTTCTTTATTACTCTCTGTTGTTTGATAAACTACGAAGATTAATTTATAGTCGTGTGTAGTATGTTTGAAAACAGAGAATACAAGAATCACAAAAATATGAGGTTGATATAAAGTAAATACTGCAAAAAGTGCACTTTGGATTAAAATATTCTATAATTAATACTGAGTTAAAACTGTGTAGCTAATAACACTACTGTCAAATGAGCATAATAATGCTATTATGGTGGTAAATTATATCCAACAACTAGCTAAATAATCTTACAAAGAAAACTAGCAATGCCTAATTTAAAAAAAAAATTCAACCCCATATCACACTGTACATAGTTTAGAAAGATTTTGTTTGGAGGACTTTTTTAAATGAGACAAGCTTCTTTTAAATAAATTATTCATATCAAGTGTTCACTTATTTTTGGTTTCAATAATTATATTTGCCATCAGTATCATCAAGGATGGAAGTAATATACCACTTGGAGGACAACATGAAATGAATCCTTTATCTATAATCAGGATGCTCTAGGACCAAACTACGCTACTTCTGCTTCCCAAAATTCCTTATTTTCTCTCTGCTCTCAAAGGGCTTATTATAATACAAAGTTAACCCTTTAAGTAAGACTTGCATCATTCTAATATCTCTGCTGCCTCTAGAAGATGAAAAATGTCCTGCACGGTTTAAGCAAAAATGGGAAGGCAAGTCAGAGTCTGGCATATCTGCTGAGCCGGGTATCCACTGTTGTAGATGGACTAAATATTTTCATGGGATAATACTAAGTTATAATTTTATTTATGTTGACAAAATAATTGACCAGTTTTATTACCAGCATAAAATGTAACCATGGGAAATGCTTATTATGTGATTTAGCAGATTTTTAATGCGCTACTGATAGTGCTATCACATTTTGAGTATTTACAATTTTTTTCTTCCCAGGTGATTTTGTGGAAAGACTTAGGATATATTTAACCACCTTTCCCCAATGCTATATTAATTCTGGGTCTTGTGATGCAATTGGTTGAGAGTGGAAATGGCGATCTAAAATCAGAGGAAGGCAAAATACTAATAACACATTCTCTGTCCTTAGGACCATCATCTTCTCCCAGGCACGGGAACATCCTGACAAGAAGACTCAGCAGCAGCTATCAACTTACCCCACATGGAACCTGATGAGGGACTACATCTTATGTTACCAGTCTTTGAAAAATATCCAGTCCCTTTAGAGTACAATGGCTTCCTATGCGACATGTTTAACAGGTCTCTCCTCAGAGGCAAGAGCTTATACTTAAAAACATACATTTTTCAGGACTGAGTACAAAAATAGAGCTAATCTGTTTGATGAAGCCCTGTGTCACTTTGTATCCCCAAATGTCCATTATAGAAATCACCATGTCTGCCTTTACGGTTTGCAAGGAGACAAGGTAAAATACAGGAGGTACATATTTCCTGAGAGCTGAAATGCACCCATGAATATGAAAAAGCAGGAGAGAAGGAGAGAGAGCCAGAGAGGAAATAGAATAATAATCAGCGGGTAATGTGTGCTGATCTGAGAAACATGCCAGCAGTTTGGTTACGATAAATAAGAAAAGCAGAAGTAAATTTGAAACATTCGTTTCCCTTTATTAGCTCAGTGAGGCTGATGTGTACTGCACATTTAAAAAAAAATCACAGGAATTTTCATACAATGAATAAAACCACAACAATACATGTAGAATTGGCAGGTGGAAAAAAACAGCCCAGCGAGGGCTCAACTAATCGCTCACTTTCCCTCTTCAGCATAGTTCAACCAACAGTATTACACTTTCACCTACACATCTTAAAGTAGCTCCATCAAATCAGCAGTTCACATTATTGAAAATGTCTGTCACATAGGTACAAATTTAGAATCATCACATTATATTACATGGCTATTCTAGGTCATCTATAGATCAGGTCTTAGACTACAGTGATTGAAGTTCTCGTTACAGCCATCAAAAAAGGGCACATAATCATTACCTACTGTAAGCTCACATCTAAAGGCATGAAAAGGTTTCCTTTTTTCAACTGACCCAAACATCATACCCCAATAGTGCAAAGTTCCCTCTCTGCTGCTTTCAATGTTGACAGCCCAACCGTTGTTCTCGGAGTCATTTAGCAAAAATTGATCTTGTTGCGCTGGAAGAATTATTCTGCTACATCTCTTAAAAAAATAAAAAGAAAAAAACCCACATTTCTAAAGCACCAGTTCGGTTACCAGAATTGTAGATGTGGTACTTACCACAGCATGAAGGCAATGGCCCAGGGGTCATCTAAAAACCCTACATATCTATGCTGAAAGTTGCCCCCATGATGATGGGGCCCACATGTTCACTGGAAATATTCTCTCCCAAAAACATTAAAAACAAAAGGAATACAGCTAACATTTTGATGGTATACCCACGGTGTCTGCATAAGATACAAAAGCTCTACTAATTTTAGATGCAATTTGACATCCATGGAGGAAAACTATCTTCATGGTAACAATATTTGTCAGGCCAGGGAAGGGGGAGAAATTAATCCTCAACGTGAAATCCGCAGTGTTGTCTTTTGATAAGTATGAAAAGAAACAAAGTTTTTCACTCATGTCAACAATCCAGGGCAAAAAGGAGAATGTATTTAAAATTGGATCACAAAAATTTAAAGGCAAAATAGAGAACACATCTGGTCCTTTAACACATAATAGGATTTACTAAATATCGATTTCTTAAAAATAATTTATTGCTCTTAATAGTCTCTGTTTCTTATTATTCTACAACAGAAGATACTCAAAATTCCAAAAGAAAGACTGTAAACTTTAGTTTGGCGTTCACAAAGAGTTAAAATACCTGCATTTAACCTATAGAACGACAAGGATTAGGCGGATTAAGGATGTGTTACCGTTGTAACGAAGAACCTGTGAACAAGTTCTTTTATTTCATAGTATTTTTATTGCTTTCTATCTACTTAGAAATAAGAAGCCAAAAACTCAAGCAAGCATCCAGACAGGACAGACAGTGGATTCACTCAGAACACAATATGCTGGTGATTAATGAACGCAGCTATCAAAATGAGCTGCATTGGCCTGGGGGTGAGACCCATCGTATAAGATCGTGTTGGGTGAGAGAAAGGAAAAGAACGATTGAGGAGTAGGTATTTCATGTCTTCCAGAAAAGTCATATGTCAGCCAAACGGTAATCGAATCTCAATTTAGCCACTTGAATACACACTCCAAACTTTAGTGAATTCCATTCCAGGGACTCTGCACTCAGATGAAATCCTGATGCTCAAAATGGAGGTTTTTCGGAAGGTTTTTATTGAGTTTAGCAGAAGCAATGTCATCAAGAACAACATCATGGTCATGTCGAGGCCATGCTAGTGCAAGTAGGAACACTGCTTCTGCAAAAGCTGAGTTTCCCAAATGAAAAACTTACACTCCAACCTGACAACTGCCATGCATCCTAGGTAGAAAATTTCCACTGGCTTAATTATTTTCATCATCTCATAATTTATAATAAATAGGCTATCTGCAACTGATAAATATGTCTCTTTAGTAAACAAAGGAATGAAATATCAGTATTTATACAGGATGCATAACTGTAAAAAATACAGATAAATACCATCATCATACTCTGCCAAGGGAAAGAGATACTGGCTTCAAGGATAGTCTTCAGACACACATTGATTATTGTAAAAATCATACTGTAATTATTACCTCAGCATTTTGTATCAAATTAAAATCACAAAAATTAAAACAGAACAGCATTTTAAAAAGATTTTCTGACCTCTAGTTTCAAAACTACTGTTGATAGAGAAAATAAAAACATTTCTTAATGGTTACCCATTGAGAGACTTTACATAAAATCATGATATCTTCTAGAAAAATTTTAGATGAGAAAATTTCATTCCCCTAACAAATCCAGTGTATAAAACTTCAAAGAAAAACAAGCAACAAGAAAATGTGGAAAAATATCGCAGAAGTGGTTAATACCTTTAGGGGACTGGGATATTTCTTTTGACAAGATGCTTAGATCGAAGCTCACCTAAGAAGGGATGGATGTGCGCAAAGCATCACTTTGTGGTAGTTGCACTCAACGGACACACACACTGTCTTTTGTTTTTTGTTTTTTTGTTTTTACAATCAAATATATATAAGCAGTAAGTTCAGCTTCTAAATATGTTAGTGTACAATAATTGTTTCACCTCATAATTACATTTGAATATTCTTGATTAAGAAAAATTTAGCAGTTTTGAAAAGAAGGCTGCATTTACAGTGCATAGCTGTAACAAAAAAGAACATCATTGTATAGTATGTACATAAAATAAAAATACTCCATTTAACATCTGTAAATACTTAACTACATCAGAGAATGTAGCAATTACACTATCTGAACGCATCCGGAGAGTTCTAGGCAACTCTCGCTTGTAATGTAACACCGTGTCCGTGTCTCAGAAAGAACTGCTGGACCACCTGCACGCTTGGCCGTTGACAAGGCTTTGAAACTCTGCAGTGGAAGATCAATGTTTTGGACATTGACATGGGTGTCAGGACAAAGGACAAACTACAGAAACTTCAAAATGTTAGGAAAGTTTAGCATTCTGGTGCCCGCAGAATCCTCTCCCACCCAGATTCCATGGCAAAAGGAAAAAGAAAAAAGAGAGGGAGATAGAGAAAAAAAAAGATGGGGAGGAAAGAAAGAAGGGAAAGAGAGAAAGACGAATGAGGGAGGGAAAGAGAGAGAGAGGAAATTAGTTCTATGGAACCTGTGGTTTCTTCGGGATTGTCACATAATCACTACATTAGGAGAGATAGCTTGCTTCCAGTTGATTTCGTACTTTCTTAAAAAACAGAGTACAGACGGAGGCTGCTGGCCCGACATCAGCAGCTGTCATTTTAGGGTGATTTTGTGGTTGGTTTGTTAGTTTTCTTTCCTTTTAATTTATACATAGATAGATATTTTTTTCCTTTTGAATAGAATATGGACATTTTGAAGTTCTAGGTTTTAAGTGTGTCTTCGTTGAACTGCTGCCATTTGAAGTGGTTTGCCCTGGCACGCTGTGGTCAGGTGCCCCCAGTCCTCACACATACACACACGTCCTTCCCCAAAACCAAACATGTGCACACGTGCGTATACACACACACACACACACACACACACACACACACACACACACACATACACAGAGTCACCAAGACTCCAGGGAAAGCGAAGCTGACACCCATGAATAAACATGTGCTTACTGGATATCATTCTGTTTCTTGCCTCTTCAGCAGCTGTATTCATGTAAACCATTGTTGTTTGTTGTTGTTGTTGTTGTTGTTCATGTTGTATTGTTGTTATTTCATTTTGTTTTTGTACAGAGAGCGTAAGGTAGGAGAAATTCCTATGTATGACTTGAGTAGTCTGTTAGGGAGGACGCGCTGTCCCTTGAGGTATTCACCATCTCTCCGTCATCCTCGGCCAGGGAACACGTTACCTACGCAAGCTTCTCTGAGCTTCTTTCAGTAAACTATCAAAATCCAGAGAGTCATACTTGCTCTTGGTGGAAGCAGGGTCAAAGTCATCTGAGTTTGAATCTGAAAGAAAGCCATGCCAGGTTAGTGTACCCTTTGTTGATGGTCACTGATGTGATCATTCCAATTCAAGATCCTAGACCCAATTGCATTTATCCAATCAGCATACTTCATCTACTGCCCAAATTTCATTGAACATATATGTGTAGATTGGCAGAGAGTGGCAATCTTTCAAAAACACACAACTATTGACTCATTGAAACATTCCTGAGGGGTAGAAAGAGCAGAATTGAATACCTCTGTTTGATAGTTGTACCTGGCATACGGGAGTTGGCTAAGCCTCTTCAATCACTTAGATGCAGAAGTACCAGTAGAAACAGACACTAATTTCCTATTTGATGGGGTTGGTTAATTTCAGTAAATACACAAGATGGCTAATGCGAGGAAGAAAAGCATCAGAATCCCCTGGCAACCAATACGCTGCTCTCCTTGGAGGCAGGAGGGACATTCAGTTCATCTCTCATCAACCTCAATACTTCCAGGGACCCTAGAAGCAGAGGTGCAAACACTCCCTAAAATAGGTCTAGAGAAACGCTTCATGTCTTGAAAGGGTATATTCAGACACTTTACTCCTTAATAGAATAGAATAAATAAGTAACTATAAATAAAACCACAGTGTTTCTTAGAAACTTAAATGAGTCCAAGTCAGGATTTGTACAAAATTCCAAAGACTACTTCAAATAATGCTTAACAAAGTGGAAGTACTTTAGCAATGTTGAATGAAAAGGCAATTTTTAAAAAATATTTCTGATTCTTCTTCATTGACATTTACAAAAAAGTCATGTATTTCTTGCTGGTCTTTTGCAAGTGAGAAAGATTGGCTTGGAACTACAATAAAAAGTCTCTTACAAATGCATTCATTCTCTGGAAGACATTTATTTAAAGGGAAAACAAAATGTCTGTGGAACACATGAAACAGGTATACTAAAATATAAGTATTTCCATGTCTTATTCTAGGATAAGATATAGTAGAAATCCTCAAAGTAAGAAGAGGATAATAGTAGATAGATGGAATTCCAGTTATGGACACAATTAATTGTTTTGCTGAAAAAAACTGCAATGCTCCAAGCTCCATATCACTAGCCTGAGTCTGATATTTGGCACCTCACCCTACCCCACATACTAAACATCAACCCAATTTGATTATCTTATATTTAAAGACAAGGAAATTCCTTCATTTTTCTTTCATTCATTCTTGCCATCCTCCGTCTACTTTTTTTTCCAGGAAGTTTTCTTCTGGGTAAGAACAACAATGGTTACAGTCTTCCTCAGATATACAAGCGAGGGCAAAAATTTCCAATCTTTCTCCAATAACATCTTAAATAGTCAATCCTTAAATGACACTGACTTCGACCTTTCTCTTTGTGGCCTACTGAATGGTGTACTTGTATTACTAAGGCTTCCTGAACAGCCGTTGTTGAAAGCAAAATCTTTTTTGTAGGAAGAAAAATAAATAAATAAAATCTAGCTCACTCCAAGAAAATAGTTTAAAATCAGAATTCCATTTGCACTGTAGATCAGGATAGAAAATTCTCCCAGTGACAGTGGGTCTGTATAATAAGAGGCAACAGAGAACCATCAAGAACACATGCCTTTCCTTGGAGGAAATCTTGAAAATAACTAAATTTTCTAACTTTGGATTATTCTAAGTGAATCCCACAATCTCAGTGTTTCTGTTTTCATTGGCAAATGTTTTTTGTTTCTTTTTTAATGTGATACAGAAGTTCTCAAGAGTTTCTTACTGGGGAAAGAAAAACTCACTTCCATAGACATACTATATCACCCAAGAGGTGCTCTAAGAACTTTTTTTCTGCATGAAGTAGAAAGTGGTTGTATTCCATTTCTGAGGAAAAAACAACTACTCTACCACATATGGAAAGATGTTGAAACACAGTAAGATCTAATAAAATTTTTATGGGAATTACCTAAAAGCCACTCAAATATTTTTTTTCAAAAGAAATTGTGGTCGGGCGTGGTGGCGCATACTTGTAGCCGCACTTGGGAGGCTGAGACAGGAGGATCACACAGGTTCAAAGCCAGCCTCAACTACTTAGTGAGGTTCTCAGCAACTTAGTGAGACCCTGTTTCCAAATAAGGTATAAAAGAAACAGGGTCTGAGACCCTGTTTTAAAATAAAGTATAAAAGAAGCCGGGTATGGTGGTGCACGCTTGTAATTCCAGCATGTGAGAGGCTGAGACTGGAGGATCGCAGTTCATGGACAGCCTCAGCTACTTAGTGAGGCCCTCTGCAACTCAGTGAGACCCAGTTTCAAAATAAAGAATTAAAAAAAAATAGGGCAGGGAGTGTATCTCGGAGGTCAAATGTCCCTGGGTTTCATCCCCAGAACCACACACACACACACACACACACACACACACACACACACACACAAAAGTATAAAAGAGGTTTGAGAATATAGCCTAGAGGTAGAATAACCACCCCCAGTACCAACAACAACAACAAAAAAATGTGGAGCAGGGTGTGGTGGCACATGCTTGTAATTCCAGCATTTGAGAGACTGAGATAGGAAGATCACAGTTTAGCCTCAGCTAATACTTAGTAAGGCACTTTGCAACTCAGTGAGGCCTTATTTCAAAATAAAGAATAAAAAATATGGTTGGGGGTATAGTTAAGAGGTAGAATGCCCCTGAGTTCCATCTCCAGTACTGCAAAAAAAAGAAATTGTGATAATTATACTATAGTAACATTAACAAATCACCACATCACATTTGTATTCCTAGCAGCTAAAAAACAGTTGGCACAAGATAGGCACTCAAATTAATGTTTGTTGAATGAATATATTAATCTCAAGCACTCACATATTATTAAAACTATGGCTCATAATATTTGTGTTAGGATCTAGGAGTGATTTACCAATAAATGGCAAGGGTGTGTATAAAATTATAATATATATATATATATATATATATATATATATATATACACAAGATGCTGATGATGTTATATATGCTTCAGTTAATAAAGAATTTGCAATGGATATGTTATTTTATTTTCTTATATGCTTTAAATATAAGTACTATACCTAACTAGTTCCTGTCAAAACTCTTTTATTTATAATACTGATTTATCTCTTTACTCTGATCCTACAGTCTTAGTATAATTTCTCTGTATTTCCTCTTTAAATTTTTTTTTTTGGTTAGGGTCTTCTTTAAAAAAATCCATTTGCTTATGAGACTATAAGTAGAAAGATAAACAAGCTAAATAAAGGTTTATTTAAACCAGGTCTCACATCCTGAATTCATCATAGTAGCCTTGATCGAATCACATTAAACTTTCAGTCTTATTTATAAAATAGTACCTAGAGTCATGTTTTGCTCTATCTAGCAATGTCGTAGTAGCCATTAACTAGCTTCAGTAATAGAAAGCTAGGATGAATAAAGTAATCTTACTTGGAGGAGTAAATAAAAACAAAAAATTGAGTCTGTCTAAAATGACAAATCATTTTACTGTCTTGTAAAATTCATCTGTATCACATCATTTTTTTCTTTGATCTTTGTACCAGTATTGGGAATAGCCTAGGAAGATTTGAGAAAGCTCTGATTATTAATAAATATATTTCAAAAATCATTGTGTAAAAAGGTCAGACCTGGGGAAGGACTTGGTTCCATCCGGGAAGCAAGCAGCCATTGAAACAAATTAAACTAGCTTAAAGTAATTAGCAAGTGATAGGAGAGGGGAACTAGGACTTTCTCATTCTAAAGACAGGTTTACATAATAATAATTTTGTTAGGATGGGAGGAGGGGATCTACCTTCATGAAAGGAGAAATCTGGGCATAGACCAGGAGTTGGGCAGGAAAGAGAGGGGAGGGACTTTATAGGCACTTTTACTATGTCAGAGTTATGTGGAACAAGATGGAGGATGTCATGTGTATAAAAAGTCTGTTCCGTGTTTTGTATTTCTGCGAATTCATTCAAACCACCCCCATGCCACTCCTGAATGGCATGGGGCTGTGACTGTCTTCTGTATTTCTATCTTCTTAAGAAACTCCTTTAAATCTTCAGCAAGAGTCCAGGCCATTGCATATTTATCCTTAGCTCAGACAAGAACCTGCGGTTTCTGTGTTTGAGGGTAATTTTATCCAGGGGTCTAACAAAAGTCTCCAGGGACTGTTCCCCTAAACGGTAATGCTCACCCACAAAGGGTAACATTCATCTTTCACCATAACATCTTTTTTCTTGACATACATATAAGTTCCCAGTCCTTTTAAGAGACCAGTATACTCTTTTGTTCACCATAGTAAGAGCCCTGCACACTCTGAAGCATTTCACTTGAACCTTTTAGGGAACAAAGACAGGACACTTGAGAATGTCTCTGTGTTCCAAAGCTCTTGCATTTTAGAACTACTCTCCATGTCTAACCTCTCTCTGCTATCATTTTAAATTTAATCACAGATACTATTTATTGAGCCCCTTAGTTCTGGCAGACATTGATAACACCTCCACAAACATTTCTTTAATATATCTTCACAACCACATTATGAGCTGTTTTACAAAGGAAGAACCAGAAGCAAATGGAGTCAAATTGTTTGTCCAAGAGCAGTGGTAAGCCAAGTTTCAAACCCAGGCCGGCAGGATTCCAAATGCCAGGGCCCTTCTGACTACCTCATGCCTCTACTAAGAAAAACTACCTTTCGTGCCACTAGAGAGCTTGAGGGAATTGGAAATCCCCAGGCTACTACAACACACATCAAACGTACTTTTCAGAAAACACAGAGTGAGCATAGCACAGGCAAAGTTTCTATTGCTGCTGGAGAGGCTGGGAGATAAGGCGAGGGGAAACATTCTTCTAAGAAATATTTCAGGGAGGCGCCAGTTCAATTTGGAAATACCATCCAATCCTCCCTCTACCATGATGAATCGAGATCCGAAGGCCCCTCTAGGTAGCTTATTTTAAACTCTAGATGTTTTGAGAGACCAGAAACACCCTGGCCTTCATCACTGAAGAAAATAAGTCAAATCAACTCAAGGCTTCAATCTGTCTTGACTGTTTTTATCAGCCAACATTGGAACAAATGACTTGCCACATTTTATATTTTCATCCCCAGGCCTCTATCTCTCCAACAGTCAGCTGCCTCTCCCCAGCTTCACACTATCTGTTTAGCTGGTGAAGTGAATTATAGCATATTCCCTTTGAACAACGCACACCACCAATATCAATTACTCCAGGAAGACATCAGGGAAAAAAGAAATCCCTGTATTTGGTATTCATTTCTTTCTTTACACCATGCCAGAGCAATTGCAAATAGATGTCTAACGATGCTGAGGAATGCATGGATATGCTAATTCTTTGATTGTCCATATAAATTTAAAAGAATTATATCATATACACAGGACATACACCACGTTCCTTCTTTTGTTCCTTCCTCAAATAATTAAAAGGCTTATTTATAATCTGCACATTGGCTAGGGAATGCCATGCAAAGGAAGAAAATTAAAATTGGAAAGGAAACTGAGATGTCCATTATAGCATTATTTATGATGTTAAAAAATTAAAAATTAAGTAAATGTGTAGTTATAATGGAATTAAATATAATGATAATATCCTCCAAAAATACTGTGAAATGATTAAAAATATGTCACTAAATTATTAATGCCATGAATCATATTAGAAAGTGATTTTATATATTGAGAATAGAATTTCAATGGTATATATACATATACATATATACCATAAATATAATAGTAATTAATATAAATACTAAATCATATAATTTTTCATACATACACACACACGTAGCCTCAAATATAAGTAAGTAGCCAATTCAAGATAAAACACTGAAAAGTTATAGTTGTTACTTTATACAGTTGGCAATAGTGGTTATCTCTGGGAGATGAGCTAATAGGTTATTTTTCTTTTGTTCTTAATATTGTCTAATATTTTCAAATTTTACCTCCTTGAGTCTAAGCCAGTATTTTCACAAGACAACCAAATACTTGTGTGTGTTTTACTTTCATTATCTGTGAAGTGGAGATGACAATAGTAAGACACATCTCCTAGGATAGTTTTGATAATAAAATGAGAAAGTCCTTCAAATCACCTGGTCTAGCATATGGAAGCATTCAATAAATAATAGACTTCTTTTATTCTAAAGAAAGAAATAATGGGGTGATTTAGCATATAAAATTTTACTGTTTCTTCTCAGGTTGCAATTCATAGAAAATAGTAAGAATTCTAAGAGTTTGTGAAAAATGAAAACAGTAAGACCTTTTTATATTCTTTTCTATAAAGTAATGGGGGCAATACTATGGTTTATATTAAAGTCCAAGGTGTGTGTGGAAAGCAAAAGACGGTTGAAAACCTATCCACACAAAACAAACACACACACACACACACACACACACACACACACCATAAACACACATGGATACACATAATAATATGCCACAAACATACATATAACACACACAGAACACAATAACACACACACACACACACACACACACACACACACACACACCCCAGTGGTGCAGTTTCAGCACCTATGCAAACAGTACAAGAATTTATGTTTTTCTTTTTCTTGCCAAAATCTAAGGCCCTGGCTTCTGAAACTGTTTTATACATTAAAAAACAATTGTATTCAAATATCCCCCACAGTAAAATAAAATGATGGCTTAACTCAAGGTGCTTAGAGAGTATATTTGCCCCATTTTGTTCTCTATATTATAGATTCCTCATTCTACATACAACAAAATCCATACCAAGGTCTGCATAGTTAGACTTGAAAAATTGCTTGCGTCCACAAAAGTATAGCTCGAAGTCCGTTTCGTTCGACCTGCGCAAAGTATATCCATTTTCAAGAGCAGCAAAAGCATCACAGGTGTAACGGTAGGTAATAAAACCATAGCTGTCTCTGGAGTGGACAAAGAAGAGAAATCCACAGCTAGTTAAAAAAGCATTAGCATATTGGATTGTGACCCTCTCTACTTTGGAAGACGTCACTGGTGCCAATGTCTGAGCTACCACATCCATTTATCAGTGTGATTGTCCTGTCAAGCAGCTAAATACTTATTTCTGGGACAGGAAATCTCAACTAGAAAGATTAATAAATAGGGAGGAAAGAAAATAAATAAGGTTCTGAACTCAACATGTCATCTGTCAAAGCACTTACATTGGCAACTCCCATCCCAGTAATCTTAGGGCCATAATTTTTTACATACGTCAGCTTCTAAACAAGAAATAATCTTGAAGATTCTCACCCATCATCTCGCAGATTTACTGTGCACTCCTCAATTTCACCGAAAACTTCAAAGCGGTCCCTCAGTTCTGTCCGTGTGGTGTCAGGTCTGATTTTACCAACATAAATCACACGGCGTTCTTCCTATGGGGTGAAAGGAAGCAGAAACTTTTGCTAGCTCTTGAGATAGGAAAGAAGATGCACCTCTAGAACCATCCAGAAATGTACAATAATGCATTGGGAAATTCACAGAGCATGCAATGGGAATGAACTATATATACCCAAGGAAAGACTACACTAGAACCAAGCTTAACTTTCAATGTATTTGGTATTAATCTCTTCACTCCCATCTACGCATTCTTCTCTGTGCCTGCCCCATTCTGTTCTCCCTCAAGACTACTGAACCTCACTTTCTTATTTTTTTTTTATTATCCAGCTGGGATAAAGCCCAGAAATTTGTATTCTAAACAAGGGCCCAAACTAATTTTTATACATTAGCTCGCATTTTAAAACTCTTATTAGAATTCTGAGTTGATGGAAAGCTAAAGAGTGTTGCAAGCCAGGTCTGTATAGTACCAGTTTTTAAAATTAATCACCACCAGTATCCAAACATTCCCTAGGAATTGGTAAGCTGTTTATTGGATCAAAAAAGAGAACATTGTACACATTTCTTTTCTAACGTATCATCATAATCTAAAAGTCATCAGCAACTTAGAGCCTATATATGGGAAGAATAAATTGCATCCTAAAGACATAATCCTTTTAAAAAGACAGGGATGTCTCCTTAGTGTAAAAAGCAATCCTGTATCTCTTGTTCTAAGAAGACCGAGTAAATGGTTTTTAAGAACATAATATAAAGATTCTGTTAATATAAAGATTTTGTTTATATAAAGATTCTGTTTATCAACTAGTTTAAGTGCCTACCTAAGACAGGTAAAAACATAATGAACTTGAGATGTGAGTCAGATTGAAGCAAAGATTGGGAAACTCAGAACCAAGGTACAGATTTCACTTATCCAAGAGAGTTTCTGGATGTACTGAGAGTCCCTACTCTTGGATAGTATAAAAGGTAATTTAGGCTTGAAGCAAAGAGATGTCCTACAGTATTGATTGAATGTCTTTCCTTTTCAAGTGCCAGGTACTTAACAAATAATCTGGCAAGGAGCATGTTGTCAATAACACTTGTGAGATGGAACTGAAAATTCACAGACTGTAGCTTTTTTCCTGGATGATCTGGTTATCTATGCCTGGTTGTATTTTACCACAGGTAACATTCTGTTTCTACTGTGGTCAGAGAAGTAAAGTCCTCTGAGTTTCAGACTTAAATAACCAACTATCTACTTGGCATTTCAGGCTGACCATCCTCTAAGCATCTCAAACTGAGAAATTTATCCAAACCAGACTCTACAGCTGCCCCCTCTTTCCCATGCTCTCCTATCAGTGAAGCCAATGCCATCTAGCCAGCTATTCATGACAAAGACCCAAGGGCCTCCTTCACAGCTTCTTCCTGTACTGTATGCATACATAATCACCAAGACCTGTTGAATTTACTTCCCAAATCTCTCTCCAGTGGGTTTCCTTTATTCCCTCTCCCCTAAGCCAAGCTGCCAGATTCTCTTTCTGGACTAGTATAACAACCTTTTAACTTGGATCCCTGTGTCCATGTTTTCCTTCTTCCAATCTGTTCTATCACTGCAGTGAGAACAGTCTTTGCTAAGGAAACTGGAACCCAGTCATGTAAATTGCCATCTAAAACATCACAATGGCTTCTGAGAACTTTCAACAAAATAGACAAATCATTAACAAGACTGACCAGGCATGCCTTGCATGATCTGGACCTGTCTCCATCCTGGACTTTGTCTCCCACACCCCTTTCTTTTCTCCAGTCTAGTTTCTAGCTGCACTGAGCTTCTGTAGGTCTCCTGTATGTACTATGTTCTTTCCTTTCCTTTCTTTGCATGAGCCATCCTCTATACCTGAAATATCCTCCTCACACTGTTCTCCCGAACCTCTCACAACGCTGTCCAGAATTGCATTAAACTTACTGAGCACTTCCTTTCTGAGACTTAAGAAGTCAGACTTCTTATGAAGTACTCTTATGGAAAATTCTGTTTCTCTGTTGTTCTCAGCCAAATAATAAAGTCATAATAATTGTCATAATAATTGTCATAATATCCAAAAAAGTCATAATAATTGTTATTAAATAAATGATGTGTAATGCCTGTCTCCCTAGTACAATAATAGCTTTATGAAAATAGAGACCATTTCTTTTCCCTTCATTACTCTATTTTAAGATAGCTGAAACATAACAATCTCAATGAATAGTTGACAAAGGGACCCAATTAATTAATTATTTTAACACTACCCTGGCCCCTTTATTACATCAAAGATGCCTAAGAGCGACCCATACCTTCTGAGATGCTCCAGTACAAAGAAGAATAAGTGCTCCGTTTGATACTTCCTCATAGGAAAAAAACTGGCCAGTTAGTTCATCAAAATGAATTAACAGTAATTGTAAAGGTTTAAGTATAAGAAGCATAGAATAGCTACATATTTGCAGGCTCTTACTCATAAAAAAGTCACCACTAGAAATCGAAGCTAGAACTCTACAGACATAGCTGGTAAAACACAATTTCTCTGACAATAGCTATTGAGCCTATATAACTGATTAGATAAAGTACAGCACACAGCCCAGGCTGCCTGATTCACTTCCATGTAGATTGTATGTCTCAAATGAAGGTTGTAATTGTACCAGTCCAGAATACCCAGCACATCCTGGCAGTCAATAAATAAAAATGGATGGTGAGGCTCATGCCTGAGCCGCACGGCACACAGTAGCAAGGGAATCATAACATCACATTCCATTCTATTTACACATCCAGCTTTAGCCAAACAGCCAAATGTGATGGGACTGTTATCTAAACTTAAACTTCCTGGCGCCTGCCTGCATGGGTGTTATGGATTTTTTTTTTTAATGAGCCTTTTAGGAAAGTTACTACTATATAAAGAGAAAGGAGAAGGAAATGCAGAAGAGAGAGAGAGAAATTGAGCCATAGCAAAGAAATTGCTCAGCTACCATAATGGGAATACACACAGCCTATGCAGCCAAGGAAATTTGAAGTTAAAGCTAAAATCGACCATATGTACACCCATATGCAGACATATCGGGACAGTTTCTGAACTGCAGCTTTATACAAAGCTGTATGCAACAACAATCCCACAAAAAAGAGGACCTTTTATTACGGTTAGTGATACATTCAGCAGATAGAAGAAGATATACCCTAGAGGGGAGCACCAGGAAATCAAAGGGCTGTTCCACAATGGCTTAAATTACTGTTTTGTTTACCATCTCTTATTATGAAACACAGAAACAGGACCACGTCTTACAAAGAGAAGAGACTGAATACATGCTGAAGTTCTCATTTGAAAAAATTATTGAAGTGCTTTGCTTTCCACATGCTAAAAATGAAAAATAGAAGGCATCTGAAAGTCAAGAAAGCAAAGACAAACATCTTTCCAAGATTGTCCAAGATGTCCAGCAAAGAACCGATTCTTTTTAACATGTTGCAGTTGTATTAGACAGATAAATAGATTTCGTATCTTTAAAAAAAAACCTTAACATTTGCAGCCAATTTTTCAAGACATTAATTTCTAAACAGGAGATGAAAGGAAAAGAAATCAAAATGCTTAATAACATTTCCAACTTCTTAAAGGCTTGAAGGAACTCGAAACCTTTGGAAAAAGCTCCTTGAAAAATGATTTTCAGGCCAGTTTTCACTATTGAGGAGGATGGAACATTCATCAAATAACTTTTAACTTCAATTTTCGCAAAAGCTAGTTTGCCGATAGGGTGGATAATAAAATTGAATATTTACCATTGCATTAACAGCTACAGTAAATCCTCATTTTACCAAAACACAGAAGATAAATAAATTAAAAAATACTGAATGAACTCACTTTGCATTACCAAAATCTCTATCAAAAAGAGTATAGAACCTCTGGGTCAACCGCGTATGTAAACAATAGTCTTTTTTTTTCTTCACCAAATAATAAGCTACATTTGGCAAAAGGACTTGACTAAGAAAAGACAGAAGGCAGTAGGGAAATTAACATTTATTGGATTCTATGTAGGCCAAGTTCTGTGTTTAATGCTTCTTTTTTCTGATTATGTCACTAAAATGTCCTAGAGTGCTGAGTACCAACAAGAACGATTCTTATATAATTTAGATATTGCTTCCCAGAATTTTTACTCTACATTTCCAAGTCAGAATAATGAAGAAATTCTTCCTCCTATGCTGAAGAAACCACATAACATCTTTAGCAATGAAATATTTGACTTCAAGATGAATCACAATGTGGCTTTCTAAAAATTCCCAAGATAAAACCGGAAGTGTAGACTGGGGTTGGAGCTTGTGCTTGACGTGCTCAATGCCCTGGGTTTGATTCTCCGCAAAACACACATAAACAAAAGTCTGAAGATATCATGAATAGCATAGACAAGCAACTGCTGTATCTAGGTACACTATCGACTAAGTGAAAAAAGGGGCATGAATGGCCATAGGGAAATATGGAAGGAAAGAAAACAAAATAACAATTCAGAACAATGTTTTAAAAGTCTTTTCCCCTCCTTTTTTGTAATATCGATTGCACTCATCTATTTCAGAAGGTATTCAGTAAGTGTGTTCTAGTAAGAGTTTTAATTAGGGAAGGAACAAAGCAGTAGCATTCAGTTTCCCAAAGTCTTCCTACGTCCTAGCCAGGACTCTTTATGCTCAGCATTTAAGGTTAATATCAATAAATCCAGGCTAGTCTACTTAGGACCCAATATCCAATTAAATGCTGAGATGCAAATAAAAACACTGATAAATCAAAAATTTGAAAACGATAGACTGGAAATGTGGGTAACTAACTTTTTTGTGCATATGTAATGCTGGAGATTGAATCCAGAAATATTCTACCTCTGGGCAAGACTCCAAGCCCCAATTTACTTTTTATTTTGAAAAGGAATTTCACTAAGTTTCTGAGGGCCTTGCTAAGTTTCTGAGGCTGATCTTAAACCTGAGATCCTCCTGTCTCTGCCTCAAAGGTCCTGGGATTACAGGCATGCACTACTACGTCAGGCTAAATAACTACTTCTAAGGAAAGTTTTATTGAAGTACAATTTATATACCAAAATTTTCACATATTTAATGTATATATGTAGATGAATTTGGACATATGCATCACTATAATGAAGGAACTAAACCTATCACCTACAAAAATATCCAAAAATGTATCTACTTTTGGATCTCTCTCTCTGTCTTTCCCTATCTATCTATCTATCTCTATCATCTATCTATATCTATCATCTATATATCTCTATTTATCTATCTATATTCAAAAATAGTTAACATGAGACCTATCCTTTTGGCATAATTCAAGGTATATACTACCATATTGTTAGTTTTAGACTGTCCTATATAGCCTATCTCAATAACTCATTCATTTTATCATGAAACTGAAAATTTCTAAGTACTGAACTAAAAGTCATGATCTAACATATATTCACACACATGAAATTGTTCCATAAAGAGGTTTAAACACCCCAATACTACTAAAAAAAAAAGAGAGAGACTTCCGGGAAGATGGCGACCGAGAAAAGTGGGGCTTAAGAGCCCCGCTAACAACAAATATCCATTACCACAAAATCAGCGCCTTTCAAAGCCAGAAAACAATATCACCAGAGAAACAAAAAAAAATCACCAGGCTCCAGAGAGAAAGCAGACTGAGAACAGAGCCACAGAGGAGATCCTCACGTCCGAGGACGCGGCTGACGCGGCAGCAGCGCCATACTGCTGGCGAATTCACGGGACGGCCACAGCAAGCCGAGGGGAGCCGCTGCGGAACAGCCAGGCGGGATTTCTCGGCGCAGAGGACATCTAAAGCTCCCAGTGGCTGAGCTCAGCACACGCTGCAGGGATTCAGAGTGGAAATCAAAACCAAGAAAAAAAAAAAACGCCAGCCCAACAGCCGAGGGCGTAGCAGCGGCGCCATATTGCCACTGGCGGCAGCAGCAACGAATTCACTACAGCTACATCTGCGTACCCAAGAACAGTGAGTCAAATTGAGGGCCACAGCAGAGAAATCCCAGTACTGTACTCACTAGGACTTGACCCAGTGGGAGAGGGGCGGTGGCAGTGATATCACACCATAGGAGAACGTGCAACCTGGCACCCCCCACGGTCTAAAGCAGCCTCTATCGACTCTCTGGGTCGGAGACTCTGTGATACAACCCAGTAAAGGAGTAGTGGGGTCTGAGATACTACTGACTCGAGATCCAGAGCACCTTAAGTGAAGTCATAGTGACCCAAGGGAAGAACCCAGAGAAGGCACAAACTTCCGAAATCATGGGAAAGAGGAATAATACTAGAGCAATGAATGCTCACAACCCCACAACATCAGAACCCGATAAAACAGAAAATCAGAGATTTCTAGAAGATCAAATCAGGAAAATAACTGTAGAAATAATAGAGGTACTTCGAAAAGAACTCAGAGAGAGCCAAAAAGAGATAAAGGATGCAATTAATGAAGTAAAGGCCTCAATTCAAAGCACAAACAACCGATTAGAACACATGGAGAACAGAATCTTGCTCTTAGAAGATGATCATTCCAAAAATGAATGCATAGTTTCTAATCTAGGAAAAAATATCCGACAGCAGGAATCTGATATTGAAGAAATATGGGCCCATTTTAAGAGAGCTAACCTAAGAATAATTGGAATAGAGGAGAGAAAAGAAAGTGAAACCAAAGGGATCAACAATCTCTTCAAGGAAGTAATAGCAGAAAATTTTCCAGACATAGAGCAAGAGGTCGATACGCAGGTCCAGGAAACTTATAGAACTCCCTTTAGACAGGATCGGAGAAGAGGATCCCCACGCCACATCATTGTCAAAATGACCAATGTGGAAGCCAAGCAGAGAATCTTAAAGGCAACAAAAGCAAAGGGCCAAGTGACATTCAGAGGCAAACCAATTAGAATCACTCCAGACTTCCCAAACCAAGTTATGAGAGCCAGAAGGGCTTAGAGTAACATATTCCCAATTTTGAAAGAAAACAACTTCCAGCCAAAAATTTCCTACCCAGCAAAACTTTCTATCAAATTAGATGGAGAAATAAGAAGCTTCCATGACAAACAGAAACTGAAGGAATTTATGTCTTCAAAACCAGCACTAGAGAAAATACTCAAAGAGATTAACTACAAAGAAGAAATAGGTAACACACATCAGAACTAGAGAAACAAGATTTTCCATCCAACAGACAACTAAGATTGGTTATCTGTGGAGATTCATTATTTATGTTAGTCTGTTACCTATCTCTAAAGGGTATTGTTTGCCTTTATTGTTGTTAATTTTTAGGATTTCTAGTTGGAATATTAATATACCTTCAGATATAGCATTTGGAAATATTTTATCCCATCCTATTAGTAACTGTTAACTCTGTTTACATTGTCTTTGGATATACAATATGTTTTTTATTTTTTAGGGAGTTTGTATACTCTTCTGTTGCCTGTGCCATTGAAATCATAACCAAGAAATCACTGCCAAGTTCAAATTGTGAGGTTTTATGACCCAGATTTTCTCCTAAATGTTTATAGTCTTAAGATTTATATTTAGGTCTTTTATCTATTTTGAGTTAATATTTGTATATGGGATTAGGTAATGGTCCAATTTTATTCTTTCCCATGTAATTATTATTTTTCAACAATATTTAGTTAAAAGATTATTATTTCTACCACCAAATGTTCGTGGAAACCTTGTCAAAAATAACGACAATATAGGGAAGAATTTAGGTCTAGACTTTTATTTAACTCCAATGGTTTATATATCTGCCTTTAGAATAGTACTACACTGTTTCAATTATTGTAGCTTTATATGGTTTGAAATCAGAAAATATATATCTTCTAGCTTTGTTCTTTTTCAAGATCGATGTGGGTACCTAGAGTCCATATTCCATATTAGGATAGATTTTTTTTCTGAAAAATAAATATATAAATATATGATAGTTTCACCTAAAAAATAGAAAAAAATAGATTCTCTGGTAAGAAAGAAAGTAAAAAGAAATATTGAAATGTTATCTTTAAGTCATCAAAAGCTTGGTATCAGACAAATGAAACTGTTATGTGAGATTATCATTTTTAATTTTGGATAAATTGCTTTAATACTAGAAGTCAACTACTAAGCCAAGCATAGGAGGGGGGGATAGGGAGAGAACGGGGTGGGGATTGGGTGGGGGCTGACTGGGCAATATGTGCATGTATGTCTACAAAAGTATGTATCCCACTATGATGTATGAATACAGTGCACCAATTAAAAATAAATATGAAAAAAATAAAAAAAAATAAAAAAATAAAAAAAATTAAAAAAAAGAATTAGAAATGGTTTAAATAAAGGATGCAATGGGTGACATTTTTTCATTTGGACAAAGTTTATAATCATTTAGTGATGATATACTGTTCTTGGCTCCTGGGCTTCCTGACCAAGGAAGAACAATGACACAGCCTAGTCATTGCCCGAGCACATCTGGATTTGATTTTAAGCACTGAGCCATATCACAATGTCTAGATTTGTCCTTTAAATTAACATCCCATTATCATGTTTTCTGGCAGGCAACTGTACAGATTGCAAATGGAGCTGGACTTAAAATTCATCAAGAAATTAAAGCAGTGGCAGTTTAGACAGTAAGTACTAAATTCCGGCTTGCAGAGATCCAGCATCATTTAAATTATTTCAAGTTTAGGAGACAGAGAAAGGCAAAGAATGATTTGGTTTTTGAAAATGTATTTAGGTAAGAATCCTTTGAAAGTAGCCATGAAAATAATGGTGAAATTAAACCATAATCTATAATTCTGTATTAGTAATTACTATTAATATTTTCTTGTCTTGTATTTCTGATTTGGTACAATCAAGTTTGGATGTTTAGACTTTCAGAGCTACAAACAATGAAAAGTTTACTGCCATCCCAACCCAACTTCATCCCATAAAACTCAAAGTAAATGCAACATAGTCTTATGAGGAGAGAAAACACTAATTTTACAAAATATAAATTATTATATTTAATGATTTTTAATTTTTTGGAGCCTGTTTTTCTGATCCCCTATATATATGATTTTTCTGATTAATGGTTAATCTAGCATTGCATCCAAAATATTTCAAATGTAATTTGCCACTTGTTCATTACTGTAACAATGTCTCAAAAATGTAATAGGACTCATCTGCCTGACAACTTAGGTGGCTGTCTTAGCTACATTAGCCACTTTATAAATGAATTCTAAAGCTAATTTAGTCAAATGGCTCAATTTATTGCAGGTATCCCTGTGCTCAAGTCCATAAAATATAATTTGTAAATGCATTATGATACCAAATAGATCATTTGGAAAAAGGAAATTAATCAGAAAAATCTTCTAGTGGGTAAATTCATTAAAGAGTTCCATTATGACTTCAAGACAGGTTTCAAAATCTTTAGCACGAGTTAGAAGACGCTTCAAAATCTGCCTTCCGCCGATCCCTCTCAACTCATTTCTTGAAATTCTTGTGTTCTAGCATTCTACTCCACTGACCAGCAGTTTCTCAATTTAACTTCACTATTTTCCTGAGAATTTATACGAGCTGTAACCTCTGCCTTGAACATCAATGGTCAATAAAAACATAATGTGGGGCATGTAATTTTAAAACATTTTAAGAGTCATGCCGGGCGTGGTGGCACACGCTTGCAATCCCCGCACTTGGGAGGCGGGGACAGGAGGATCGCGCTGGCTTAAGAGACCCTGTTTCCAAATAAAAAAGTTAAAAAATAGGTCTGGGAGTGTAGCCCCTGGAAGTGTATCCCGGAGGTAGAAGGGCTTCCAGGAACCCCAGTACCACCAAAAAAATAAAAAAGAGTCACACTCAAAAAAGTAAAAGGAAGCTGAAAATTCAATGTAAATAATATATTTTATCAAGCTGAATATATGTAAGATATCCTACCAACTTGTGATTGATAGAAAATATTACATATTATTCAATATTTTTGTACTAAAGTCTTCAAATTCCAATCCCACAATCTACCTTAATCCTGCCTATCTAAATCAATCATATGGCTAATGGCTACCATTTTGGATCCTAGGGTACCCACTCATGTACCATTATACTTAGATGTTCCCTCTATCCTAACACTAATCACACTGTATGGCCTGTTTGTGCATCTTTATCTGCCAGGAGACTTGAAGCTTTCTGGATATCAAGATCAGGTCTTATCTAATTTTGTGTCCTACACTGCACCTGACAAATATTTGTCAAAGAAAGAGTCATGAGTTTTTGTGTTAAACAGAAATGGCATATAATTATCCTAGGGGAAATTGGCTCTACAGAAAGTCCCACTTTTTAAGCACTTGCTACCTAATATGTTAGTAAGTATTTACTGTGTCCTAGTTTTTTTTTTAATTTTATTTTTTGTTATTAATCAGTTTTCTAAAACCAAAAAATAAAACAAATATGAAAGTCATAATTCTCACCAATATCTTGTTAACATATAATGATTTAATATATGTCAAGTTGATATTTGTGCTACTCTATGACCTCTTTTGAAGGGAACTGATAAAGATTATCTTAGAATTAACTGAGGAACTAGTCAATACTTGAGACACAAAGGAAAGGCAAGGGAGCATCTGCTTGCAAACTGAGGCTGGTGATCTCAAGAAAGCTTTTATGTCAGCCACAATAAATTACACAATTTTGTCTTTTCGAAAAGAGGCAGCCTGCCAGGCATGGTGGCACACACTTGTAATTCCCGCACTTGGGAGGCAGAGACAGGAAGATTGCACACCTTTGAAGCCGGCCTCACTGGCTTAAGAGATCCTGTTTCCAAATAAAATATAAAATAAGCAGCCTGGGAGTGTAGCCCAGAGGTAGAAGGGTTCCATCCCTAGTACCACCAAAAAAAAAAAAAAAAAAAAAAGAGTAAAAAGGAAAAGAAAAAGAAAAGAAAAGAAAGGAAAAGAGACAGCCCAGCGTGGTGGCCCACATTTGTAATCAGAGTATTTGGTAGGCTAAGATTGGAGGATCGCAAGTTTATGGCCAGTTTCAGCTACTTAGTGAGGCCCTTTGCAGTTTAGTGAGACCATGTTTCAAAATAAAATATAAAGCTGAGGATGTAGCTTGGAGGTAGAATGCCCCTGGGTTCAATCCCCAGTACCTCAATAAAAAAAAGAAGAAAAAAAAAAGAAAAATTAGCAAAAAGAAAGATAGCTCCATACCTTTACACTAGTTAATTTATCTTGGGCTAAATTATCTTTGTAAAGCACAAAATAAACACATATCATCATTTACATATTTTTATTAAAATATTAATTTGACTTTGGTTATAGCTGTGTTGCATTTTACATAAGTGAGCATATATAATATGCAAACTATTAATCTTTCTGTTTATTGTCCTATTTTGGAAAAAAGCAAAGGATTTTATAAATTGGTAATCATGAAATTTTTTCTTATATGCTTGCATAACATGATTCCCTTTTGTAATGATGAACTATAATATGTCATATTAAAAGGCTTTGTAAACTATATGGCAACATATAAATGTGAGTTATTATAATTATTGAATAAGCCATTAATTAAATTTAGCAATACTAGAAAAATTACACTTTTAGTTTTCATTAGTCTCTGTAAGTGTTAACTAATAACACTCTGGCAAGTCTTTCTATCACAGCTCATTATGAAAGCTGAAAAAAATGAGAAAAAAGTTGTCACAATTTGCACAATGTCTTTGATTCTGCCTTAAGTGAATTCAAAGTCAAATGACTACAAGCACCCCAGAACTTCAGTTTAACCTTTCAATCATTCTTCCCTTCTGTCTCCTGAGTGCCTGTGCTTAATAAACCTCTGGTATAACCTCCTCAGGATGGTAACTGTTGCCTCGTGCTTGATTTTAACTCGATGAGTCAGCTCTTTCATGTAGATATTTCAAAATTTTGTTGATGCTGTGGGTTTTCTTAAAGATACCATATAAATTCAACCTTTATGCTTAGAAATAATTTCCCTAAGCCTTGGTTTGCTTGCATTCATGAATTGTCAAATGCTGGCCTTACCACATCAACCCTTGGCAGCCAGCACAGACAGGCAACAGGTGCAATGAACCAAAGCAGAGGCATATCTGACTGATTAGCCAAGGATACCTGAGCACCACGTTGGGAAAGACTTTCGGGACCTCTGGGGGCTGAGTGAGACAGAGTTCTGTGATCGATTAAGAGTGTCTGTCATGGGCATGTAGTGGGTGTTGGCCATCGCAGGACTTTATTTTTTGCCTTCCAAGGTCTGTGCTGATAAGTAGAGGTAGGGAGCTGGGTTAAGTCTACTTATTAGTAGATGCTGAAAGCATAATCATTTTCAGAGAACAAACAAGTTTCTTATAACCTGGATCTTTCTTTTTTTTTTTTTTTGGTGGTACTGGGGGTGGAACCCAGAGGTTTTCTACTTCCAGGCTATACTCCCAGACCCATTTAATATTTTTTTGGAAACAGGGTCTCACTAAGTTGCTGAGAGCCTCACTAAGTAGCTGAGGCTGGCTTCGAACCTGTGCGATCCTCCTGTCTCAGCCTCCCAAGCGCGGGGATTACAAGCGTGCGCCACCACGCCCGGCTAACCTGGATCTTTAACAGAAGGATCAGCACTATCTCCATGTCATAAGAGTATAACACTAGTAGTAAGAAACCCATAATAAAGGTGGCCCTGTCAACCACCCAGGTAGGTGTTGACCCAACATAAATAAGACATAATGACTTTCTCAGAAAATCTCCTACGGCCTCCTTTAAATCTAACGAAAACCAGTCTCTTCATGAACAATGCAACCCGTATTTCCCTCCAAAAGATGAAGCAGAAACAATACTTCCTCATCATCCACTCAGAGAAAAAAAACAAACAGAAAGAGTGAGAAAAACTCACCCTCTGGCCAGATGATACTGGCCTTCAGCCAAGGGAATCTCCCTCCATTTCTTAAACTAAAACTTAAAAACCATCATGAACTTCAACAAAGCAACCACGATCAGAAATAAACTGAGTTAGCATTTTTTCTAATAAGTTGTGTTAACAAGGACTGAAATCTCATTGCTATTTTAAAGCCAAAAGGCTGAACACTACCTGTTTCAACATAGCCTTAGCATTAGTTTTTTTTTTTTTTAATGAACTAAAAAGATTAAAAAAAAAGAAGCACAGAGAACAATACAAAAAAGCAACCCTCCTTTACAAAGAAAGTGAGCTGCAAGCTGCTTACAATTGCCTTCTGTCTCTGCCTCTCCCTCTGTTTGGCCCTTTCGGATTCCCGTTTCTCATACTCTTTGCGGTATTCGTCCCTCTTCAGCCTCTCATGCTGATATGCCTCGTAGCTGTCATACCTGGGAAACACAACTTCATCATTAAGTTACCGTCTCCATTTGCATAAGCTCAATGAATCATAATTGGGGGAGGGGAGGAAGATATTAGACAATACATGGTCCTCTCTAGGAGGAGACCAAAGGAGTCAAAGGGAAAGGCCACGCCTTGTTACCTGGGCCTACGGCTGTAGGGCGATCGTGAACGTGATCTCACATACAAGGGAGAATTTCTGTGCGTGCGGTGTCTGTAATGGCTTGACTCGTAGTAGTAGCAGGGCCTGGGAGAAAGGAAAAACAACAAACAAACAAACAAAAAGGACTTTGGCAGCCACCACGTAGCCCCAATTCGCGGGCACTACAGAACGGGGTGCTGTATAAACTGCTTCTACTGATTCTTCCTTCCTGGCTACTGGTGAGGTTTTTGGTGATAATTTGTGATTGGCCAATCAGCTCAGGGGTCTGGGAGTGATCTTCTCCCTGCATCCCTTATTGATGTTAACACTAAACACCCGGTCTAGTACACTGTCAGTTTTATCTCACATGGATCTCAACTATCCTGGCACAGGACAGCTCTCAGGGTAATGGAAATAATTAGATAAATGAGTTTCTTACAAGTTGTTCCCTATGATTTGACTGGCTCAAAGCACCACGCTCATGGCAGAGAGATTTAAGAGAATACAGGGGCAAAAAGGAATGTATAAGGAAATTGTTAGTTCCAGGGGTAATGAGATTACACTGGTGAGGGGCTGGGGACTTGGGAGATTTGAATACATTCTTTGGCTCCCTGGAAAAACACCTTAAGCATCAGGTAGATTTGGACAAGGTTTACCTTGAGGAAGATCTACTGCCTGGAGACCTGGATCTCGACCTGAAATATGGCGATCGGGAACACGACCTGTGTCGAGAAAAGGACCTTGACCGTGAGCGCATCCTTTGGGGTCTTTGAGAAAATAAGGATTTGGGCGGTGACACGGAATCTCTACATGGAGAGTTAAAAGAAGAACAGGAAGGCGACACATCGAACAATGAGTAGGATGGCGTGCCATCCCAAGGGTCGCTCAGTTTCTCACTTTCATCCTCGCTGTCATCGAACAGGCCGTCCATGGCTAGTCCTGAATTTATAAACATAGGTAGTTTGGAGAACTGTTCGTTACTGAAATCGCTGTCCCTCAGTTCACCGGTCTTGTCTGCTTCGTCCTCAAAAACAGCTCGACTGGGATGACCGAAGTGCTTGTTCAGCTCAGCTCGGATTTCCTGGTCTTGGAGCTGTTTTCGAGTGCTGCAAGGAGAGACCTGCTTGCTGGCCTCCAGAGTCTCTCTCAGGCAGAGCTGGTCTGAGTCTGTGGAAGAAGAGATCTGCCCCTGCCAGGCAGAGGAGGCATCTTTGTAGTCTAGTTGTCTAGAGTCTGGGAGCTCTTGTGATATAGTAAGAAGTATTTCTGTTTTGGAATTAATCGACTGACAATAATCATGGTCACCAAACAGCCGTAGGCTGGGCCTCTTGGTCTTCCTTTCCTCGTGTCCACTGCTGAGCGCTGAGGACTTGCTGAGTTGTGCATACAACTCAGATTGCTCAGGCCCTTTCTTGGTGGAGTTATTGCCTTGGGTAGCAGAAGATTCGCTGTATCGGGGCTTCTTCAATGGCGGTGGCACCACAGTCTTGCAAGAGGACTTCAGCTTTGGAGAAGCCCTAAAAGGGTTATCTTGGTTGGCTTTATGAGGAGGAGTCGTGGGTGGAGTGAGGCCTATGACACAAAAAGAAAGAGCGAGATAAAGAGAGAAGAGAGACAGAGAGAAGTTTCTTAAATAACAAGACACATTTTCTAACTCTTGCAAGTTTTCAGACAAGGGTTAAAACCTGGAGAAGGAGGAAGCAGAATTCAGGATAAAACTTGAAAAACCAACTCTTCTCCTGAGCCTCTGTCACCAAGGAAAGATGAGTTAGCAAAAACAGGCACTAGCGGGAACCGTGATGTTTTATATTTCAAACACCAATGCAAACAGGTTCTGCTTCCCAGAAAACACCAGCATGACACCCCAGCCTCCGTGGTACCAGGAGTTCCTATCGCTCGAGTTTTCAAGGGTATTGAAGAGGCTACTTTATGGAAAATTAAAGCAGCGGGACACTCTCAAATCCTAGAATAGCCTCAATAGCATTTGTCTGCAAAGAATGTCATAGACATTGTATAAGCAGCTCAGAGCCTGTTGTCCAATCAAGAAAATCTACCCTTGGAACTAAAGAATTAAACAATAATAAAAATAAATGATGAAATGACAGCAAATGTTGGTTTCGGTTGGAATGACATAGACGACTTAGAAGGAAGTTCTGTAAAATACGACAAACCAAGCAATGCTGGGAAAGAGTCACTTCGGGACTTGAGGGCGATGAGTCTTTGTCTTCACAGTTCATTAACTTAGTAAACCATGGCTAATGTAGGTATAATACGTTCTTGTAAGCATAACTAATACATTCTGTCTAAAATATGGTTCTGCAACAGAAACCTAAGTGAACAGTAACAGTAAATATCTCCATGCCAGCAGACCATTTTATTTAGAACACATCAGTGTGAGGGAATAGACGGAAGGATCGAAATGCGTTGAAGCTCTGGCAACTGACTAATTAAATAAGAAAGTAATAAAAGAAGAAAAAGGAACATCCATCAATTGTTGCCTTTCCTACTTTGCCATAGAAGGGTAGAAAATTCCAACAGAAGCCCTGGCAGAAGATTCTGCAAAAAACAGTAGATGTTTCTAGGTTTCATTTCTGTGTAGATTCCAGTTATCCCCTCACACCGAGAAAGCATCATTTTGAAATGGCTCCAAAGTCCACAGGACTTTGAAGAAGGGCAGGCTTGAGTTCAAATGACATTGTGCTTACAAGGAACATTTTAGTTTACAATACACATTCTATTTGGGAGGATGGGCAAACGCTATTCAGAAAAAAAAAAAAAAAAGAGCTTCAAATCTGCTAACAAGCCTGGGGTTAGACTTAAGGCAACTGCACGTTTCTAGGAAAAAAAACATCCTACCTTGCTGGGGGAAAAAATTATCAATGAAGGAGCAAGTAGGTCACCGAAAGCCACATGCAATTTTGATTTGAATAGGAAGGTGCTGCCTTACAGGACCACTTAACAATAAAAAAGTGGGGAGAGTTAGTGTTTTCCCAAACTTGAAATATTTTACACCAATATTTCACGGGTTTTTTTTTTTTGTATTTATAGCTAATTTCCTCTAATTGAGGGGAGAAATGTATAGGGGTTTGACTCTGAAATCTCAACCCAGAAAAGTTCAGAAAGACAGAGAAATACAAATTCTGAGAGAGGGAGAGACAGCTCTCTAGCACACCTGGGTCTCAAAGGGCTTACTGTACTTAGCAGCTGCCCTTGCATGCCCAACCCACCCTTTGCTGCAGCTGAAAAAGGGTGACATTTTATTGAATAACACCTGTACCACTGGGGTTTCCTCTTCTGTAGGTGAGTGCGTCTGCTATGCAGTCTAAGTAGTTCCTATCTGGTCAGTTTTCTCTTCTAGCTCTTTTTCTTGTTTGGTTTATTTTTCCCATGGCCACATTCCAATCATGTGCTCTCTTCCATCACCACCACAAGGATTTTAAAGATACTAATTCCCATGAGGAAATGGCAGTTCTCAAATACTCCTCATGGGAGCCTAAGATGCCCAGAGAAATGATGGTGGGTAAGCTCTCTTTGCTGAATAAATGCCAGGCAAATACACCAAGCAGTGGAGTCCTGGAATTTGTGCACACTCCATTCAGTGTTCTAAAACACAACTCTGTAAATCTTTGCATCATCCCTCCAGGTTGAGGTAATTTTACTTCTCCACTAATTTACTGTCAAGATTATACAGATCACATTTTGCTATGTCTTCTTGTTTATCTCTTTTTGAATGTGACTTCTATCCTGTCTCTCCCAATCGATCTTCAACTCTTGGTGGGGTGTCTTTTAGACATATTTGCCAACACACGCTTTTGCTCATTCTCAGTTTTATTTTTCTAGCTTCTCCTTTCATATTAGATCTCACGTTTCAGTGACCTAAGATTCATGTAGGAAGCTGGCTAAACACTTTTAAATGAGATGGTCCCAGACCCCATATGGAGAACCATGGCCGTCAAGTATAGCACATTGCCTTGTGCTCCCAAATAGATGTGTTTTGACTGACATTCTAGATTTATAAAAAGAAACCCTAAACTTTAGAAACGCCAAATTAGGCCACTATTAAAGAGAGACGAGTTCTAAGAATAGCTCAGCTATCTAGGGATTTTAAATATAGAAATTCTTTTTAGTCTTGAAAATTTGAAACCCTTGTCCCAGTACCTAAGCTCATTATCGCTTAAATAACTGGTTCTCAAGTTGCTCCTGGGAGTGGCAACACGTCGATTGTACTTTCCTTGAGTTGAAAACAAAGCTTTATGCCTCCTTCATAGAGTAGATGGCCTCTGGCCACTGAGCAGATGTTCACTGAACATCTGCCACGTGCTGGATGATACATCAGATGCCGGTATTTCAGGATCTCAGCCCCCAAGAACTTAATGGTTCATTTTCTAAATTTGAAATATGTATATGTTTTTGCAGATATGTATGCTTAAAAATTATGAAAACATTCAATGACAACCAACTATGTCCTACAAGCGAAAATCCCAGGGCTATGGATTTTCTGTTAGTATCACATGTCAAACCAGTGAATAAAACTTTCTTATAGGAGACTATAACTAGTGTGAAGTTAGGTAGGAAAAAGTATTTAGATACTTCCCTTATTTTTTTTTTGCTCTTACAGATATAGCCTTAATAAAAGAATGAAGACAATCTCAGTGCAAGAGTGAAAAATATCATAGATGACAAGACCAAGTGCTTAATATCTTGAGATGTAGTTGAGACTCAAGAAAACACAAACGCAGAAGGAGCATTTTTTTAATAGAGTGTGAAACTTTAGAGAGCTGCAGATAAAACCAGCAATACATCCCCACCCCCAAATTAGCTGCATTTGTCTAACCTCGTCTCTTCTTTATAGCTCCTTCTCCTGTGGTAGAAGGGAGGTCAGTACTCAATTCCTTCATGATGCTACCTTTGCTCATCTTCCCACTAATCGCTGGACTCACAATTTCATGCCACAAGCCTGAATCAACAGTGCTAATGCCTCCCATAACCTCCGGATTATTTCCTGTGTGTTGATTTTCTGGGGAATGTGTACATTTTGGTGTTGACAGTACAAGGTATATTCCATGCTCTGTCTTGAACTTAGCAGGTTTTGACAGATTTATGTGAGGACAGATGGCCATTACAGGCTGAAGGCTGACAAGAGGCAGTTCAGAGCATTGTTAACACACTTGCACAAACTCTGAGCACTGCAGCTCTGTGCAGAATGTAATTCAGACTATAGCTTTTTTATTGCTGCCTATTTTCTTTTGTCAAAAGAGCCTGCTGTGCAGAGCAACAAATGGCTGCTATTACCCAGAATGTAATGGGTGTCAGACAAATCACGTAACACAAACAATCAAGAGTATGTAGGTCATATTTCAACAGAGCACAACCTTAGCAATATTTATGATTACTGCATTGAAATGTGCTCTATAATAACCAAGTACCTCTACATCACTCACACTTATGCACTTCTGCACAGAAAATCTGGGAGAAGGGGCACATACACTCTGTACTCATCTTTTAAGCAACTCTTTGATTTAACAAAAAAAAGTCAGGGGCAAGTTTTGTTTTGTTTGGTTTTTCATTATATGCTATACAACAATTTTCTTGGAGGACTTCTCTTTGGGGTTTGTTTGTTTAATTGAATGACTCTGATGCATGTTGACGACTTGCTGGGACTTTTTATCTTTTTTTTTTCCCCTTTTTGTGTCATAGTCTTATAACATCCTACAGTGTCTACTGCTAATACTGCTGCTCGGCTTTGAGTTTATTTATATGTGGGATTCTGTTTATGGTGCATGCCAATTATGATATTTAAAGAGAAAAAATTAAAGGTTTTTATTTGCTTAAAAGCTCACCATTTAAAGATGGGGCAAAGAGAGGGTTAGACTCTGAGAGTTTGGAGGGCAGGTCAAGAGAGCAGAAGGAAGGTTGATCCTCAGTGGTTACCTGTTAAAGTATTTAATTGGTACAGGCTCCTACTTGCCCTCCACCCCCACTTTTTTAGGAATCACGGATGTGCCAAGAAGATCTAGCTACTAAAGTGTGAATAAGTGGCATGGAGATGCCTCGCACATACTACTCTGGCTGACAGCAGTCCACTCTGTCTGGGAATGCCCTGCTTTTGCTGTTTATGTATTTCTTCTATCACCTCCAACTATGCAAAACAAACTGGCCTTATAGGTAAGCTTCAGGACATTCCTGTGACATTCCTAATGCCCTTGTCTTGCTCATGAAGATGAAGATATTAAGGGGATCTCATGTGCTCTCCGCCAGGGCTGAGGTAGAGTACCCAGCATTAGCTGGACGTGTTGGTGTACACTTGTAATCCCAGCACTTGGGAGGCTGAGACAGAAGGATTGCACAGGTTCAAAGCCAGCCTGAGCTACATAGTGAGGCTCTCAGCAACTTAATGAGACCCTGTTTCCAAATAAAATATAAAATAGGTCTGGGAGTGTACACATCTGCCACCAAAGCCCACAGCTGATCTGGGAGTAGAAATTGTTCTGTTATACTGGGCTTAAAGGAAATGGGATAGAATAAAAGTTGCTATAGCCTAGCTGTGCTAAGGTGATGAGGTGCTGATTAGTTATTAATAGCTGTGTTGCTTCCACAATGTTTATAGTAATAGCAATGAAGACAACTTATATATTCATACATGTGAATTTTCAGGACTAGTCACTTTGGTCTCCAGAAAAGAAATTCCAGAAAAAGAAAACTGAGGGAGAAAGAAGTAATTGTTCTAGATGTTGAGTCCCGAAGAATGAGGTTGAAAATAGAAAATGAAGGATGTGGTTGAAATATGGAAGAAATCCGTGACAGTGAAAGTTGCCAACTGTTGGAATGGGGTGTAAAGAAAATGTGTTGGGTGTCCCTTTTTTGGATTTTTTTCCTGCACAAAAATGGATTATATGAGCTGTCAATTCTCAGATGCTGCAGTTTTCTTTTTAAAACTACCAACTACTCCTCATATTCTGTTTGGATCTATTTTACTCAGGAGAATGCCACAGGTAGAAGAAACATGGCAAAAAAAGGTACATCAAATCCACAAACATATTAAAGTCAATCACTAAGCCAATCATGAGGAGGAGGAGGGGAAGGGAATGAGGTATAAAATGGGGAAGAGCTAAATGAATGATGTGTGCATGTATGCCTCTACCATCTTGTACACCATTAAGATGTTTGACTACAATGCACCAATAAAAAAAAACTTATGTTATTTAAGAAAAGTGAACACTTAAATGAGAAGTAAAAGTGGCAAAATCCTACACAAATGAAGTTAGATACTAACTGGTTAATCCGTGGTTTTTTAAACCACGAGTCCACTAAAATATACTGATAGAAATCAAGGGAAGACATTAACTAAAAAATAAATCACAAAAAATCACATATTACTATTATTAAAGCCATATAGGAAAACATACCAGTGGAGGAAAATACTGCTAAAGCCTAATTGTGTTAGGATGATTCATGCTTTGATTATTTTGCTCTTCATATTTTCTCAATCAGTTATAAAGTAGATGCCTTGCCTTTACTGTGTTAACAGGAGTAATAAAAACAATGCATATATAGATATACATATAATTATAGGGACAATCACTTTGATTTCTAACCAAATTCCTTCATGTCTTATGGTGAAAACCATCACTTTGCTTTGTCATTTCCATTTCGGAAACAAAAACCCAGTAGCGCTCTGAAAACCTCCATATGCAATAGATTTAAATGCCTTCTGCCAAAAGAGCATTCTCTTTCCTCTCATCTTGCTTTACTAACAGCTATTTTGAAATCAAATTAGTTTTTACACCTGTAAAAGAGAAGAATTTTTTTTATCAGCCAAAATGAGCTAGTTTAGGACAATCACAAAGAAGTCAGACCAGCTGGCAATACCTAATAAAGCAAACTTCCCATCTCTTCCCTCCTGTCTCCCAAAGACACTGCAGATGGGGCAAAGACATTATTCTAGAGGTCTTAGAATTGTGTTGACTCTACATTTCTACTTAAATGTTTGGAAAATTTCACTAAAATTTGTGAGAATAAAGAAAAAGAAGATACTGAAAGTTCTAGGCTGCAGCTTGATCCACTTCCATTGCCTCAACCAGGTTAACAAACCAAGGACCAACAAGTCAAGGGTATGAGGGCTGTTTCCACCCTATCCACCCCCTGCTGCACCTATGGCAGACATCACTAATTGATCATGACATTCCCACTGAGCACAGACTTGGCCTTAGCATCTTTCTCAACACAATGCTTCTGGCAGCCAATACCAATCAATGGCACTTGGCAAGTGAAATGAAACCTATTTAACATAACAGATGTCAACTACTATCTTTAAAATTCAGGCTTCAGGAAATAGGCATACGCTCTAGTCAGATCGACTACGAACTCAAAGTCCAATATGAAGCTTGTGTCTTCTCAGTAATGAAGTGAGCAGAGCATCAAAAAGATAATATATGTGAAATGCCAATTATGGAGCGATTAATCATCAGACTCTGCAGTAGAAGTACTTGGTGTTGAGAGAATATGAAAGAGCTGTTGTGATTTGTTAAATCCTACATCCACACCAAAACCAGGATTTGTTCAATTGTGTAGAAGTAGGTATGGGGTAGGGAGACTGCCACTAAACAGAATAACTAACTTCATATATAAGAGTGCCCAAGAGGATACAGCAAAAAGATCAAGGACTCTAGAGAAGTGGTGAAGACAGCCAAAAGCTTAAAAAAGTGGGGGACAAGTTACAAAGGCCTTCTTAGATAAAGTTAACAGAAGTAGTATTTAAATAGTTAATATTTATCGAATACTTACACAGCATGTTGGCACTCATGTTTTATCTCTAATCCTCACAGTGACCAAGAAAGATGCAAATGCTGTTATTATCTTTATCTGACACATAATGACCCTCAGTCTTAGAGAAGTTGATTAATTGATTAAGTCCATAAGCTAGGTCAGGGTTCCTCCTCGTAGCAAACTTGAGTTTGTCACTTTAAAGCTAAGTTTTACACAACTTCACTAAGGTATACTGTCTGCTTTAAATAAAATCCCAACAGCCTACTTTTATTTAGAGCACTGCTGTTTATGAAGTGTTTTAATTTGGGTTGAATCACACGCATTTGCCATTTCTTATGTAAAAAGTGATTGAATACTGGCGATATTATATTTCAATCTATATTTGATTCCTTTAAATCAGGCGGTAATTCCATTTGATAGATAGAAACGTGACTTCGAATTTGAGGAAAGTAAGGCTAAGAAAAGATCAAGGATATGGACAAGAGTCTCAGCAATCAAATGATTAAGGAGGGAAGAAAGGTACGCTCCACCTCTCGGTCCTTTACTGATTTCATCACCCACGCGGAACTCATGTCATCCGAGCATCTCTGATTTCCTGCCTTATTGCTTTTCTCCTCGCATCAATATCATCTCTTCTTTCTCCCTCCATGCTCAAAATCGGATGCAAAATTTTTTCTCCCTTTCAATTTCCCAAGTCAGTGTAGCCGACTGAGAGCCCAATGCCCTCCAACCTCCTTTCTATGGATGACCTGTGTCACTCGCTAGCATAATGGTATGGCCTTACCTTGTTTCAGTCCTTGAACTGTCTTTATCGCTCTCTAAAATCTTTGCACCATTATTGCCTTTGACTCTGAAGCCAGGTGACAGTGTCCCTTCAATAACTCCTTCCCCCCCTTTGTGCTTGTCTTGAGGTATGATCAATGTTTGTCCCATCTTCTAAACACTATTAAACAATGCCTTTCACAGAAGGTCTTTAGAGGAGACAGAGACCACAGATATCCTACACTGCATAGTATTTCATACCCAGACTATCTCTATTTAAAAAAAAAAACTAATTCTACCTTCAACCTCTGTCTCCTCCTTGTACTTCCCTCCAGGCAGGTTCTAAACTTTACCATCTAGACCCTTCAGCATCCTCTGAGTTCCTTCTCATCTCCTTGTTTCTCATAGATCGAAATTCCTTCTTATGTAATACAATGTGGTGCTCCCTTAGCGTTCCCAACACACATTTTCAGTTATTGCCATCACGCTCAACAAATTAAAAGCTACCCAGTGCACCCGTCTTTCTTAGAAGGTGGGAAAGCATTATCAGCAATAAATAGTTCTATTCTTTTATGTTATTTATCAGTAAGTGTTATTTTTCTAACAGACTAGAATCTTATGTCTTAAATATGAGGGCATCTATGTAATGCCCATCACTGCCAAAGCACTCTCTGGATGGTTAGTCTCTCTCTCTCTTTCACACTTGCTCACACCCACAATGATCTGACATATAGGCAGCCTAGAGCAGGCATTAGTAAATATGCTGGTCAAATGATTTCCATTATACCTAATAACCTTTCAACACTACCAAAAGTAAAAATTTAAACTCAATGAGAATGACTTGCAACACAAATAAATCCACTATCTAATATTTTAATGTTTACTAGTATTAACAAAATATTTCTTTATAAATTGTTTTAAAATTATAAATACATTTTAAAAATTAAGAATATGGGCTTGAGAGGTGGCTGAGTGGTACAGCACTTGTTTAGCACATGTGAGGTCTTGGACTTGACCCTGAGCACCGCAAAACTAGAAAATAATTTAAGTAAATGAATAGATACATATATAAACAAATAAATAAATAAAATTAAGTACCAATAAAAAGAAATGTACAGACTTTTTCAGAGAAGAAAGTAAAAGTAAGTGCTTTTTAAAAGTACAATAATAACTGCAATTGAATTATATACTAATGATTATAAATTAGAAAAAATACTTTAATAGTCGGGCATGGTGGCACACGCTTGTATTCCCAGTACTTGGGAGGCTGAGACTGGAGGATCACATGGATCGAAACCAGCCTCAGCTACTTAGTGAGGCTCTTGGCAACTTAGTGAAACTCTGTTTACAAATTAAATATAAAAAATAGGTCTATGAAAATAGCCTGGAGGTAGAAAGCCCCTGGGTTCCATCCCAGTACCACAAAAAAAAAGAAAAAATACTTTAAAAATAAAAATACACAATATTAGCAGAGTTGTAACAAAGCAACTATATTCATTCAGTGCTAATGGAATATAAATAAAAATACCCATTTGGAAAAATATATGACACTCCTAAGATATTTATATCCTTATGTTTGGCCTTAACAAGTGTTAGAAATGTACTTTGAGAAAATTAAATAAAAATGTATTTCCACTGCAGTACTATTTTCAAATAGTAATTATAAAACAACTAAACATATAACAATAGAAATATAATTGAATAAAATTTGATATGCCTACTCAATATTATCCACTACTATAAAAGCCTGAAGATTGGGATTATTCAAAAACTTCTTATTAGAGCCAGATGTGGTGGCACACGCTTGTTACCCCAGAACTTGGGAGGCTGAGACAGGAGGATCAGTGTTCGTGGCCAGCCCCAGCTACTTGGTGAGGCCCTCCACCACAGAGTGAGACCCTGTTTCAAAATAAAGAATAAAATAGGGCTGGGGGCATAGCTTAGAGAGAGAATGGCCCTGGGTTTGATCCCCAGCAACACACACACACACACACACACACAGCAACACACACACACACACACACACACACACACACACACACACTACATATTAAATGCCAAATGAAAAATCAGGAAGCAAAATTTTATATACTCCCACTCACATATACATAAAATGACCACAAATGTATGAAAATATTCATAGGAAGTGATGCTATTGCTGTCTCTGTGCCTTAGAACCATGCCTCAAGTATTTGATATTTTTGGCTTTTTGTCATTACATTATTTATAATCAGAAAATGATTTTAAAAATATCTCTTTGATTGGAACATACATTGAAAGCTCTCTCACCCTCTGAAACACCTACTGCTTAATGCTCACATTACAAACCCTCCTGGTTAATATATTCCTTTCATCTGAATCACACCAAGAGTCCCCATAGTGTATATATATATATATATATATATATATATATATATATATATATATATATATATATACTATATACATATAGTGGTACTGGGGTTCCTGGAAACCCTTCTACTTCAGGGCTACTCTCCCAGACCTATTTCTTATACTCTTTTATTTGGAAACAGGGTCTTTTAAGCCAGCATGTCTGGCTTCGAACTTCCATGATCCTCCTGTCTCTGCCTCCCAAGTGCGGGGATTACAAGCCTGCACCACCACGCCTGGCTCCTATAGTATATTTTACTAAACCAATTAATGCTTATTACACCAATGATGTATACTGTGTAAGATGGTAAAACATTATGCAAATGAATAAAATATGAGTGTGAAAGGTGTTTCTATAAAAGTACACATTAAAGGTATATTGCCAAATGAAGGGTGTCAAATTAATTGTGGTAGGTGGTAGCGTAAAACATTAGGGAAAATGAAATCTAGAAAGATTGGGCACTCAGACTACCACACAAATATGTTTTAATTATTTCACTGCAGAGTAAAACACAGAAAGATAATATCATTTACGCTACATCATGATTTGTGCAAGAAAGATGAAGAGATCACCAGTTAGCACGTGCAAGCTCAAGTTAAAGGTCTCTATCTCCTACCAAAAATGTGATACTAGAATGTAAATGTATATGTTTCAAGCACAAATAAAATGACAATTTGTCTATGTTTGTATCAACATTTAAATAAACCTGCCAATTACCGGTCCCCTTTGGCCAGATAAGAAGGCCTCTAATAGATGTAGTATGTACACATAAAAACTATTCCTGATCGTACATGTAATTTATAATTTATTTTGGAAATCATGCTATTATATGCTTAAAAGTGTATGCATGCATATAAAGGCATATTTGTATATACACGTATGTATGTGTGAGTCAGCACCACACACACTATTTATACACCATGAAATTAGCTACTCTACTGCTTGACCCAATCATGCACTCATGCAGTAGACCTTTCATAAGGAGGTAATTTAGCAAACTCAAAGTGTGAAATTAAACTTAGTGACAATAACTGTGATGCGTGTAGGCACCGCGGTTCTGGTTGAAAGCATCTTGTTTAACTTACTGTTCCTTTATCCTTATCAGCAATAGCCAGAGCCAAGACATTTCTTGTTGAGACATCTTAAGATTTACTTTCTGGTGGAGCTCGAGTACGGTAACCCTACAGGAACCTCAAGTACAGTGACCCTATCGCACTTTGGGTAGAAGCACCAGTTACAACCGCTCAGAAGATGGCCTAGGGACTCTTCACTTAGTCCAACTCTTTTTTTTTTTTTTTTAGTCCAACTCTTTAGAGCTCTGTCCTCTTCATGTCAAACAAAGACTGGCTAAAAGAGTGCAAAGTCCCAAATGCTGAAGGAAATAACTCATGTTGAAAAACATAAGGATATTTTGTTCTGATGAAGGGACACATTTTCAGTATTCTTTTTTTGCTGGAAAGATAGAAAAATAATAACATATATAGGGTACTATTATGCTGTGAAGTATGACAGAGAGGGAGAGACTATTCTGAGTGAAGCATTGAGAAGCAGTAAACCTGAGATCGAGTGTTTGCCCTTTGCTTTCCAGCTTGATGGTCTTGGGCAACTTAATATATATAACTTTATTTCCTAATCTTAAAAATGAGAAAACTACCACTATCTTCATGAAATTAACAGAAACCACTTATATCACTGTCATATTCATGGATCAGAGATCAGAAATGTTCATTTTTCCTTCTACTTAGATTTTAATGTCTTAATCTTAGGATTCTTTAAGGATCCAGGGGAAATAAATACATCAGAAGGTCTGGCCCCGGTTCTCTCACACAATAAATGTTTCTCTTTCTCTTTCTCTTTCTCTTTTTTTTTTTTTTTTTGGCAGGTCTGGGGATGGAACCCAGGGGGATTTGACCTCTGAGCTACACCCTCTGTCCTATTTTTTTATTCTTTATTTTGAAACAGGGCCTCACTAAGTAGCTGAGGCTGTCCGTGAACCACGATCCTCTGGTCTCGGCCTCCCAGATGCTGGGATTACAAGTGTGTGCCACCACTCCCGGCTCTCTTTAAAATATTTTTAATTTAATTTTTTTTTTTTTTGCAATGCTAGGGATGAAGCCTAGAGGGATTCTACTTCCGAGCTACATCCCAAGCCCTATTTTTTTTTTTAATTATTTCTTTTGAACAGTGTCTCACTAAGTTATGGAGGACCTCACTAAATAGCTGAGGCTTTCCTTGAACCATGATCCTCTGGTCTTAGCCTCCAGAATGCTGGGATTACAAGCGTGCACCACCACACCCAGCTCCTATTCTTTATTTTGAAACAGGGTCTCACTGAGTTGGAAAGGGCCTCACTAAGTAGCTGAGGCTATCTTGAACTGTGATCCTCCTGTCTCTGCCTCCCAAATGCTGGGATTACAAGCATGCACCACCACACCTGGCTTTTAATTTAATTTTTAACAGAACCAAATGAAGATATTTCCAGATAACTTCCCACCCAATTTTGTTTGTAATAATTGTTTATTTCATTAAAAATAGACTCTATTATATTTGTTCCACATACACACAAAAGTCCTAAAGGAAATGTAAGGCTTACCTGCAGTTCCAGAGAGTTCCACACTTAAGGTTCGTTCAATAGTCTTGTTCTCAAATGGGGAACCCTTGGGGTCACTGGAAGATATGGCACATTTATAAAAACAAACTGAAATGGAGTTGCTGTAGCCAAATGTATTAGAACCCCCTTCCCCTTCTGAAAATGATTACATTTCTTAATACTTACTTTGGTGACTCTGGGGTCAGAGGAAGAGATAAAGTTGTTGGTTTGGCTAAAGGAAAAAGAAAGAACTAATTATGAAATATTGAGTGTTTCCTAGATTTTTTTTTCCTACTATAGTCGATTGGAAACATGACCAGGAAATTGAAAGACTGAACTAAGGAAATCCCTGAATACTGGATCAAAATCAGAGAACAGTCCATTATGCTAAAACAAATTCCAAACAACATTTGCATCCGTAAACTATCATTCAAAAACACATACAAAAGCAGAATTTTCCCCGAAATGCGCCATCCTGTTAAGGATACAAAATTTGCATCATACCATCAGAGAGAAATAATGTTTTCTGTTTTAATTTGGAATACAGTACATGGTTTGTTTAGACAAGAAAACAGCAGAATAGCTACAAGGTGACAGAACGTTATGAATATTCAGCTAATTTTACTTCTAAAATGTATAATTTTATGTCTAGCCCTGAGAATAGGTTATTTCTATGAGGCCAAAGCTCAAGCAATAACCATTCCATTCACTGAAAATTAATTGACCAATTATGACAAATTGTGGGCGTTGACCCAGATGGCTTAAATGAAGTTTGAATTTTCAAATCTCATAGACAACTGAAGTGGGATACTTTGTTTATCCGTTGAGAGATCTATAGACTTTCAAAGAAAGCTCACTACTTCCTTTAGGTTTTCCAAAATTTTATTTACTGCAGGAAAAATATCCCAATACTGAAGAAGGAGGGGAAATAAGCAATACACAATTGCTTCTCTATGTCAGTCTTGTACTTTGAATAAAACGTACCTGAGATAGACATCCACATCTTATTTATATTTATGCTTATTGATGGAGACACACTTATATAGGTGTAGGTTCATGTCAATTTGTTTCTCAACAAATAACTACTTTCAGAAGGTCAAGAGTTAGTCATTTATACAATGAAAATCATAGAGCTAAAACCAAAAGTGTCTTGGGAATAAACTTTCTCATTTCATGGATAAAGAAACTGAGACCCAAAGATGCTAAGTGATATTAACAGGGCCATCAAACTGCCTACTGGCAGACTTGGCCAAGATGTTTTCTTTATCCTGTTATCAAAAGGAATTGTATTCAACAAACTCTCAAGTAAATTAATCTACCCCAGTAATTAAAGTCCTTTGAAATGTGAAAATATTATTTATGTCCAAATTAGCCTGAAATTAGGTACTCTCCTTGGATAAATTGTATTTACATATTCAATTTGTAGATTTAGATTTTGTTTTTAAACAATTGAATGGTATGTCATCTATCCAATGTGCATCCAGAAATATGAAGCTCATGCTGTCTTCTACAAATTAGGTACATCGATTAATTGGATTTTACATATATACAGATAAATGAGCTGATTTTACATTAATTTCGGAGTGTGTCTAATTTAATGAGCCCTTCAAAAAAGAACACATTTATGGAGGAACTTTACCCACTCTTATGGTGTTCAACTAAATTAGGATAATTCATACAGTTTCGATAGAAAATATAATCAGGTATGAAACTATATAATCTATCACACAGTAAATGCACAGTGAAAATCAGAGAATGGAATTCTAATTTCAAGATACTGGGCAGGCTATCTGCAATGTCCAAAGAAAGATACCTACATTTTTTTATTGTTGGGCACAGGGAAGGCTAAGGTCAGTAAAAGATGAATTGGAAGCCACCACATTTAATAAGAGCAAAGATGAACAGGAAATGAGAGGGCGATGGGGAGGGTACAGTCCCCAAACCACATCCAGAACCTCATCCCTGAATAAACCCAAACTCATAAGTGGTCCCACTAGAGGACTACTGGTTTGGTTTACTGGGAGTTTGGTGGACAGTTTCCAGAGTAGAGAGACAGAGACTGCTAGAATGCTTGCTGGCCGTGGTATTTATTTTTCGCATTGGTCATGTTATTTTAGGATACGCACATTAGCAAATGAATGGATAAATGGTACATCAATACACACCAAAGACTAGATGATTATTCTAAGGAACCAAAAATACATGATCCCACAATACTATAGAGAATGCGTGTGAAGTACGGTGAGAAAAAATAATAATAAAGCAGATTAAGAAAGGCAACCTCAGCACAGACTCTTACTCTTTGTTCCTAATTGTGCACGGACTTATGCTTCTTGATTCTGAATTGCTTAATCTCCAAAGCTGAGCATTTATTGGTTATTAGAAGCCAGTCATGTTTTATGTCTTTTAGGCCTTAAATAACTAAAAGTTTATTTCTTTAACAATTTGTAGATTATAGTACTATATAGTGGTAGGTGAACCAACAAAAACCTTAAAATCCAAAATAACTAACATATTAAAAATACAAAAGCTCTTTAAGCCATGTGCTGCTGGGCTGGGTTTACTGATCCCAGGGTTTCACTAAGATCAGGACTTTAAATTCAGCTCCAGAAAGCAAACAAACGTGTGACAGAGCAAGGCGCGGGGAGGCGCAGTCCATTCTGCAGCAACCACGGCCCCCTTCATTGCAGGCCTTCAACTCCATGGGCCTCTTGGCAGAAGGCTATGCTCAAAGAAATAAAAGAAAAAGAAAGGAAAAGGAAGGAAGGAAGACTATAACAGAGTTTGTGATCAGCAGCTAACCTGAGAAAAGAGAGCCATAAGGGAATTTGGCCCATTTTGCTATATATATCTCCCCAGACTGACAGAGGAGATGGACAGCGAACCTGATGTATCCATCAGGGATAAACTAATTGAGAGCCAATTGAAAACATTCAAGGGAAGTCCCTAAATCTCCTGTGCTGATGGTGAGGTCGAGATGAGGGAGGGGGATTCATAACACTGGGGGAAAAATACTTAGGAATATCAGCAGCAACAGCATACCTGTATGAAATAATCATGGTTCAAAACAGGGATCAGGGGCTATCACTCTGCAGCTAGAAGGAGAAGTTGGAGAAACAAAGGGAAAACAAAACACAGATGGATGTTTATAATTGCTGGTTTAGAATATGCCTCCTTCTACCACCATGTTAGGGGGCAAGGAGAGAAGCTGGTTTATTTTTAAACATCAGTTACTTTCAACAAACTTTCTTTGGGCCTCCTAGACTATGACATTTTGAAGAGGAAAAGCCCAAATAGAAAATTATGTCTTTGCCAAGAGAGATTTTCCCCAAAGCACCCCAATTTGCCTCAGAATCATCAGCCTTCTAGCAATGTGCGGGAATAATAAAAATTGACCCAGATGTTTCACTTAATCTAGGCAAGTTCTTAATAGGAAGAAGAAAAAAAATTCAAGGATTTTCATATCCTTTTATACCTACTAAAATTTGTGAGCATAGCATGTGGTCTAAAGAAATTTAAAGAGATGTACTTAATCATCAGGAGAAGCCACATAAATATCGTTTACTACTTATTAAGGAATAGAGTGTAAATCTATAGCGTCTCATTTTTTCCATCGCTGAAAGAGAAAAAATACATATAAGCTCTTTAATGAATTGGCTAGCCCAGCTTGCACATACCTTCAATCATCTAGAGACTCAGAGATTCACACAGACTTCAAGGAAGCGGCAATGGTTTCCTGCCCCAGGTCACCCTCCCCTGACTAACATCTCAGGTGTCTTTCCATGGTTGCAACTTAGACTGCTTATCAGCTGAATAGGATATATCCACCTGTGTCCAGGCAAAGGCTTTTTGGTGGTTGTTGTTGTTGTTATTGTTTTTTTTTATTTTTATTTTTGGTTTTTCTCTCTATTAAATCGCTGTATTCTATTTCCACAGAGACACCGATGGCAAGGAGTGCGGAGTCTGTATGCTCCCCTGCAGCACCGCCCGACAGTTACTGGCCCCCCGCCTACCTTGTACATGTTGTGACTGCGTGTGAGACTTCTTTTTGGAGGTGCATTTGTCTCTGATGCTGCTCCTGTTCTCCGTGGGTTTGGTGTGAGGAGGGTCATCGCTTGTGGTCAGATACTTGAGAAGCTCTGAGCAGGGACGTCTCTGTGGCTTTTGCTGTTGACAAATGCTCTTCGCTTTATTGCTCCATGAATTCTCGGTCTTCAAAACAAGGCGTAAAGAAAGTTAAAATTAGTGAGCTGAACCTTATCGGCATGGATATAGGTTTTCTGAAGAGATGAGATTTCCAGTGAAGTGCTCAGTCTAAGTGTACTGGATCTATGAGCTGTGAATAATTGTTCACAGAACAAGGAAAGAAAATTACATTTAAAATTCCTAAATGACATTTATGCAGCTTTTTATTTCATTTCTCCTACATTTCAATGTTCCTACTCAGCAACATGTAACTAACAAGACCCTACAGCGCCTTTACTGTGAATAAAAAAAAAAATAAGCTGGTTTAAACCTTAATTTACCACTGATTGCCGAAGCCCAGTGTTCGCAACTCTCTTAAGTACCCCTTAACGCTCCGTTTTCGCTCACAGTGAATGGCAAGACAAACATTGTTTAATACAGCCCGCTAACCGAATTATATCTTTGCCAGCATTCCATCCGATTAATGGCAGAAATAGATTTTTTGCCCTGATTCCAAAGAAATGCTGCTCAGGTTAGACAGCTGGTAAGACAGCCACGGTGCATCTCAAAGTGACTCACAGATAATAGCAGCCTATGTGCACGTGTTATCATAACCATGCTGCTGAATTGCTGCATGGAGTAACATAATCCTCAGGGGTCCACACCCAGTGGCATTTCCATTCCATTCTCCAAAGACAAAGTGTAGAGAAACTCTAGATTCAAGTCGCTCAGATGCTGCTTGTGGAAACGCATTGCACGATTGGTTTCACAACTGGAGGCACCTGCAGGCTCAGTTGATTGAATTCGTACAAACCTATTGCCTGTTTTTACCACCACCACAAGCTATTGTGTTACTTTCCCCCAATGTACAAAGACATTGGCGCTTGTACCTTAACAACTGCAGGGTTTGTTCTGATCCTGTGGTTAGGGTTTGCATGGTTCTGGGTACTGAGACCACTGCATTCATTATAGCTCAGCTGAGTGTTGGCTGGCGCCAGCAAGAGCTTCTTTAGCTAGAAATGCAGAAAAGGGAAGAGCAAGCAGAATTATGAGTCTCTTATGCATGAGAGCAAGTGAGATTTTTAACTTTAAATTAATTAGAATTACCAGAAGTGATTGTCTCACACCTTAGCACAATAGTGCCAATGGATACATATTTTTTTTTTAATTCAGGAAATGTTTAGCATTGCACTACCAACCTTGAAAGTATTTTCTCTTTCTCCACTTGAGACTTGGCATTCATCAACCTGAGTTCTTTTTAATTATTTTTTAGATAAAAAAAGCAATCCTTTCTGAAATAATTTCCAAATCACTACAATGTTTCACAGCCAACTATACAAATTTACTGATTCAAAAAATGTTTGTGATAAAATATAGTTACTACCCTGATTTTTGAAAGGGAGAAAAGGGCTTGAAGAAGAATCTGTAGCTTAGGAAACTTGGGTTTTGCTTCAAGTCCAGCATTGGCTGTTCTGGACCTGCGTCTCTTCATTTGCCTGGAGGCCTCTCAAGGATCTCCCTGCCCTGACATGCAGGATGTCTTTGAACCAATGACCCTTCCCAAATGAATAAACTTTTCTGATGAAAATCATCCAGTATCAGTGTAAAGCAATCAGGATACTAGACAGTAAAGGGAATGACATTGACAATGAAGAAACTGGAGAGCAAATAAGAAATAATTACATATGAGATATTCTCAAGACCAGCAGTCTCAAAATACACAGGAGACACAAGGAAAGTCTTCATATGGGTCTGTGGTATTCTTTTAACATTTAAAAACTTAGAGATATGAGAAAAGCAACTGCCCAAAAGCTTGCCGGAGCACATTATCAGTCTCCATGAGGGTATCCCATAATTTACACAGGACACTCTTACATCAGATTTATGATAAATTACAAATGATTACCACAGCCAAGAAGGTAAACTGTGTCTTAAAACTAATAAAATTCTGGCCAAGCACTGCACTAATAAGAAAATTCACTCTTCATGGCCTGCCATAAATTTAAGTAACTTGGGTTTGTAAATGTGCTATTATTTTCCAATCTTCATAAGAAATATGAACTCAGAGCCTTCAAATACCACACAACTTTAGATCTACCAATTTTATTTCTAGAATTGTATTCATAAGAATTAAAACATAAGTATGTAAAGTATTATAAAACTAATAATAGAAAGAATAAGAAAGAGGCTGAAATCCAACTATATACAGTGGCTTACTAAATTCCATTTTCATGCAATAAAATGCCATGCAGCCACTAAAAAATATGCATATACTTAAATCTTCACCAACATGCTCATGATATAACAAATCAAAAGGAGACTTCTTCAATCATGATTTATATTAGAAAGGTATTTATGAAATAACAAATAAATTTTTAGTTTTTTCATTTTTTTTGAACTAGGAGTTGGATTCAGCAGCATTCTACTTCTAAACTGCACCTTCCAGTGCTTTTTTATATTTTATTTGGGAACAGGGTTTTGCTAAGTTGCTGAGCATTTTGCTAAGTTACTGAGGCTAACCTGGAACCCACCATCTCCTTTTCTCAGCCTTCCAAGTACTGGGATTATAGGCACAAGCCAATACTCCTGACGAGTAAAAAAAAAATAAATAAAAATACACACCTTAATCAACAACATTTTTTTTTATTTTGTTGGCTTCTTTTCTTGCAGTGCTGAGGAACCCCAAGCCTCATGCAATCTTGGCAAATGTTCTACCACTGAACTATATCCCTGACCCCAAAGGTACTAAAAAAGAAACTTTCAGAATATTACAGAAGAAGTAAATTATCAACACTTTTAGACAGAGCATCCCTGAACATGCTGCATCTCTGGGTGTGCATCCACTGGGATGTTCTGGCATCAGTCTATTTAATCCTCACTGTTACTAATCACACCCCTGCCGCTGGGAGCCAGAGGCCACTCCGACACCTGCTAGCCGGTAGGAAGGGCTCTTACTAGAGACGGCTCTTCTGCCTCCTGAGGTGGAGGGGTGCCGTCAGGCATGGAGGAAGGACTGGCCTCGTTGTCAGTGGTCACGTCTCCATCTGTCAGTGCATCAAACGAAGGCAATCCGTCTTCATCTACTGGGAGGCTGTCCAGTGTCTCGGTGAGGACCGCTAGCAAGTTTGCCTCATTCTCTTCATCTATCTTCTGCACAAAAACAAAACAAACAAACCAACAAAAAGAGAAGTCAGAAGAGGACACGAGTGAGCTGACATTGGGAGGTAGGCGACACTATTAATCAGCACTGGTTAAACATGTTTAACCGAATGAGTGAAGTGTAGGCGAAATCCTGAATGAATACCCATGCCACAACACAGTGACTGTATCTTCCTGAGCTCCTGACTAGTTTTTGGTCTGTACCACACTGTTAATCTCTACTGTACCAGTCCCTCACTGCTGGGCTGTGCAATGCAGCAACCCTGCTACATATTGCTGAACATTGCTGGTAGCTTCTGTCGTAGTGCTACCCCTCTGCCCGTGTCTTCTCCCTGTAACTGAAAGATAAGATTTAGGAAACCTCAGGGCTGCCAAGAATCCTAACCTCCATCTATTCAATCCCTGCATAGAGTGCTTAGATACAGTGTCCCCAAAATGTTTGGATGACCTTCCATTTGAACACCCCCAGAAACTTAAATGATACCAAAAGTATCTATACACTTTCATGATTTCAATTATAATCTCATCACTGTACACTCCAAAATCATTTCTTTTTCTCCCTGACATCTCTCCCAACTTTAGTCATAAATCTCTGTCTACTGGACATGTGTACTTTATAATGGCTTTCTCATCTTCAAAATCCAAACTCCATAACTTTCACAACAATGCTGCTCTGCCTCTTCGCTTCTTTAGCTTGGATAAAAACTCTTCAGACTTCAATTGTGGGTCTATCTTGACTCCTCTGTTTCTGGCCAGTCATCACTTTGTAATGTCTCTCAAAGGCTTTTTTTTTCCTTTGTGTAACACTATTTCTTTATTTGAATTTTTTATTGGTGCACTGTAGTCATACATCTTCATGGAGTAGAAGATGGTAGAGGTATACATGCATACATCACACTACTTCTACTGGAAGCATCTGCATATAAAACCCAACTAGTTTTCTCCACCTTGGAAAACAAACATGAAAAGATCATCTTCATTCATTCCATAAACACTTTGCTGTGTGCCAAGGCCATGCTAGGGGTTGGAGATATATATGTATGTGTGTATGTATGTATGTATGTATGTATCAGACAAAACTCTATCCCTCCAAGAATGCTCCAGTAGAGAGAAAAAAAACCTATACACAAATTATTATAGATGAGATCATATTAATTTTAGTACTCTGTTCAAAAACATTCAAGGACTCCCCAACTGCAGATTATGTACCATGTTCACAGGACAATGTGTTATATTCTCTGCACCTCAACAGTCACTCCTAGTGCTGGGCACACAGTATAGTGCAGATAGTCAATGATTGCTTGCTGAATAATTCATTGATCTGCATTTATTGCCAACAATATAGTCTGCATAAATCACATTCTTTTCTTTCTTTTAGCACCTCACAACGTTTGTCTAATTTGACCTGCTTGCAAAGCCTTTTTTTTTTAAGTTTTGTACGCTATGACATTAACAATATGGGCTAAATTATCCCACACAGATTCTATTAAAAAATGCACCTAAGCTGCTGACATCTAATGAAGCCAGCAGTGCCCACACTTCCTTCCTCTCTAGTACTGAATTCCAGTTAATTGACCTGACAAAATTACAAGAATCACAGAATAAGACAGCTAATCAGAAAATCAAATTGTATTACTAGAGAAATTAGGCAGGGCTTTATCACGTATACATTCTATTTTCACATAAAAAATTGTTTTCTCTTATTACTGATCAGTCTTTATGCAGCAGTAAAATTATGCGCTTCTTTTTCTTCTGAATTCAAGAGGCCAAGAAGGGCCATTTGTGTTCATGGTGACTTATAATGGGCACCGTTTCCCATTTGCACATTGCATCTCTCTTCTTCTTGTGGATTTTAGTCAAGAAGTCTGGGAACATCATGCTGTGACAATTGGATGAAGTTTCAGACTTCTCTGAAGAAGGACTTACAAACCAGAAGTGGGGAACCAGTCACTTTGAAATGACACACTTTCTACCACAAACTGAATTCATTCATTAATATCCAAACTGTATAACTCAAAACCAAAAGTTTATTGAACACTCCTAGCCTCAATTCCTCTGGACCTTGTCCACATAGTCCTAATAATAAGGATAATGAAAATATTTGCCCCTTATTTTCTGCCTGGGATCATTATCCAGTATGCAAGAATTTTAGTCAACCCCCTAATCCAGTATTCATGAAATTTAGTCAACCCCCTTGTCAGCTTCCCCCACACTTCAAAAACCAAATTCAGATTATTAAAGTCTTCTAAACAAAATAGCATTTAAATGAAATATATCATTTTAAATCATCTCAAACTCTTGAGATTTGCTCCATATTATCTGATAAGATAATCTTTGAAAATATCTCAAATATGTATGCATACACAGACACATGCCTGCTTTCAGTAAACTGAACATTTTTCCAGGTTTTTGAATTTTTTCAAAAAGGCTTCTTTCGCTGAAGTTCAAACGAGAGCTCAAGAAAAAATAGTTAAGAATGTTTACCAATAAATGAGTAATTTTGTTTACCCTGATTTAAATTTCATGTTTTGCTTTCCAACCATACTATAAGCTGCTATTTGCTTTCAATCACATAATACAATAGCGCCTTAGCTCTATCCCATGTGTAAACAAACTACGATAATTCCAATCAAGTCAAAATGACAAAGAACACTTAAATTAACTGGTTTTCTCCAATTTCTTTAATAAGCCTGAGTGAATGTATACGAAATACAATGGCAGAAATACTGGAGCTTGATAATGTCATAATTAATTTACAAGATCTGATTAAACCACCAACTACTTTAATTTTCCTCTCTATTGGAACCACAATGGGAAAGGAGGGTTTGTGGCTTGAGAGATGGGCATGATGCGTGCGTGCGCGCGCGCGTGTGTGTGTGTGTGTGTGTGTTCATGTGTGTGCAAATTCATGTGTGTTTGGGGATATGTAAGCAGAGAGGGCTAGCATGTAATCAGTAAGGCTATCTTCACTATGTCACTGGGAACTGAGAGAGTCATGTTCATTCAAAATAATTATTAAGTATTTTTATTGTCATCCCCATATGTGGGATGTGGCTCACAGAGATGCTCTAACATCATTCATCTTAGTTCTTTTTGAATTATGAAAGAAAGTACAGGTTATGATTTCAAATTCTCTATGTGTTTGAATCATGGGATTCTGGGAAGAAAACTGGATCTGTCAAAGCTCAACAAATATTTCTACATGTGAAGCTGAGTGGCCAGTGCCCCTCAATGTGGCAATTTCAATTAGTTTTGTATAAGATTCAACAATCACATGTCTCCAAGAAGGCAATGGATGTGACAAAGAGGACTCTGTTAAACAATTAATGTCACTTTCCATTATTGCTCTGGTCCCAATTTACAGAGCAAATAAATCAAAGTCGCCACAGATGAAGCACACTGGCCTATGAACACATGTCTGTTCACAAGTGACAGGGGACGGAAACACATTAGTCAGCAAAATGACGTTGCAAGATAACCTTTGGAGGCTTAGCTTTGATAGCACACTCTAATTGTGTAAAATTATTATTTTATAAAAACATACTTCTTTTGTCCACCTGAGTTAGAAACAAAAAAAAAAGAGAAAAGCTATGTAAACAAAGCTCCACCTTGGATCTGGCAGCAGAGGAAGAAGGCCAAAGAAAAGAGGCCAAAAGACATTTCCACAGTTGAGCTTCTGAGCTATCGAGCAGTATGTCCTATGGGGGGTTTCAACCTTGGGTTCTCCTTACACAATGCGATTCTGCTGCTAGTCTCTGACCTAAATAAAGGTCTGTGTGCCTGTAAAACTCCACTCTCCAAGGGCTCTCCAGGAAGAAAGAAGGCATGTCAACAAACACCTGAATCCAGATGTAAAGAATTTCCAGTGACAGATAAGACACGAGCATTTATACTAACCACCCAAAACTTAGAATCAACAATGATTCCTCAGTGATGCCGTGTCATTAATAAATGATAGCTTAGAACAGTCAACCGAATTCACAGGCTCCTCTCTGCTCTTGTGGGCTGCTGAGTCCCTATATGACCTGTACTAAGTCTGACAGAATTCAAAAGGCACAAGTAAAAGGAAGTAGATTGTGCCCCTTTGACTGCCCAGGGTCATCTCCAGATTGAAATTTTGGATCCAGTATATAATATCTGAGCTTTCTTCCTTTGTGGGCAATTGGCAAAATGATCTTCCAGTTGGTTTTATGCATTGGGGCAACTCACCCAACTGCACACCCTAGAAAAAGAAGAAATTCATTAGATCCAAGAGGATCTGAGGGACTCTGGGATGCTAACCTATACCTGAGGGGGCAAGCAGAGAGTAAAAACAGCATGTGGCATCCCAAAGATCTTTAAAAGCAGCTATTATGGAAGGACCATGCCCTGCTTATGATAGTAATTTTTTTTGCATCTTGTAGAATTGCAATTACACTGTGCATCCCCAGATTCTCACACTCGCTTGATCTCTGTTTGATAAAAATAGTTTAATAGCCATTTAATCACGGCTTCATTATCTTGGCTCTCTTAATGTGAATTAGGCCAAGAAAATTCTTGCTTCCTCATTATTCAAATCATCAATAAGAAGGAAACGGGGGGGGGGGTCTTCTTATCAGTCATTAATCAGGTTCAGTTTCTTAGGTACTGTTTACTCGGAGATCAATCTGTGTGAGAGGTCATTTAACTTCTCTGAGCATCTGTTTTTTGTATTTCGCTCTACAAAATTTCAGGTTATTTTTTGACCCCATTACGAAAATTTTTTTGCATTCATGACTAATAAGATAAAAAAAGAGAGTTGATAAAGCCAAGAATTCTTCAAGATGGTGTTCATAAACATTTCCAGTGGACTTGCCCATCATCTTTATTATCCACATTCAAATTTCTTTCCTTGAACACAATCTACTGCTGACTCTCAGCTCTGGGCCAGCTTCCCCCAAATACCCAGCATGCCCTGGGCTTCCTCCTTGCCCCATCCTGCTGATTTGGCAACAGCTAATGAAGACAAAATTAACTTCTACTTTAACTGAGGCCTAATTAGGAAGGGAAGTCGGCTAGAGTAACATCTGGTGGTGTATTCCAAAGCCAAATATAAATGACATTTTTGGATTATCCACTATTTTGTATTATTTGTTTCACTAGGCCCCACCAGGAGTTCAAATAACTAAAAAGGGAAGCAAACTTTATGATCGATTTAGGAAATATAATTAATAATAGATGTCACTTTCCTGAATCTCAATTCATAAAGTTTTTACCATGTTTTATGTCTAAATTGACAAGAAAGATTTCAAGGAGATTAATTCAAAATAAAGAGAAAATAAGTATTTTTCTGAAATAAAGTTAAAAAGCTTTTATCTGTGCCTATGTGTTGCAGTGTTGGACCTATGCCCTCTTCAAGAAACCTTAAGATCTCTGGTCTAATTTCCAAGTCTTTGATCTATCTTGAATTGACTCTTGTGCAGGGTGAGAAAGTGGGATTTATTTCCATTTTTCTGAATATGGTTAACCAGCTTTGCCAACACCATTTGTTGAAGAGGCTCTCTCTAATATGCAAAAGCTAGGTGGAAATGGGTAATAGGAGAAACTCTAGATAAAGAAGGAGATTCTATAGACAAGCAAATAAGGTGACCCAACTGAGGGGATAGGAGGAGGGAAGGGGGACACTCTCTCATGTACATGATATACTTTAACAAACATGTCAAAGTCAAGCATTAAGCCAAGCATGAGGAAAAAGGGAGGTGGAGGGAATGGGGTGGGAACTGGGTAAGGGCTAATTGGGTGATGTGTTCGTGTATGTCTCCACCATCTTTTATCCCATTAAGATGTATGATTAGAAAACACCAATAAAATTTTTTAAATAAATTAAAATAGTCCAGAATAACTCACCTAAGTAGACTCTGAGGTCATTAGCCTTTTTTCTTTAAACCATTACTATCAGGCCAAAGGTCACTTGACTAATTTTTTATTGCACATATCTGCTATGAGCGTCTGAACTTTTGTAGAAGAGGCTGTTAGATATTTCGAATACAAACCCCTAAACAGCTCTCTTTTCTTTCTCTCCTTATACTCTGTACAATCTACAATGCTTTTCCTTGCTTCTCTTTCATTTGAGTGTGGGCCAGGACACCACTGTCTGCCTCCCTTCTCATTCCCCCAACAAAGATGAGGTGCAATCCCCATGTGGCACTATTTGAAGATTTCTAGCTTCCACCCCATTCAATAAGAGGCCCTAAAACAGCCCATTAACTTTTGGTTTAATCTATGGAATTATCAGGGCCTTGAATAAGAGAGGGCCACTTGAAAGTTGCAAAAGAATCATAAGGAAGTTCGAGTATGTGTATAATAGAAAGTAATCGAGGCAAAAAAGATCACCTTACCTTATGTATTACATGTTACAAAATACTTTTGGATCTACTAATTTCTTAAAAATGTCCTGAGAGTTTGCTTATTGGTATTTTTTCCCAGGGTAAACAATCTTTGTTGAATGCTAATTTTGCTGGAATTTAGTGTTTAGGCGAAAAAAATTAATTTTACTCTTCGCCATATAATTTCACTGTTGGCATAGAGACAACTTGAAATATATATGTATACATGCCTATACATAACCCCAGCATCCACAAGTTTATATACCAAGTATATGTATTTTAAACAGAATATAGATGTGTACATTTCAACCTCTGGAGTCTCTTCTCACATAGTAAATTAAGTTGACTGCATAAAAGTATGTGATCAGCACATAGATTCTTCCTCGCAGTTATCCACTCTAACTAAGGAAATCAGCGATCAAGAGCTGAGAGTAATTCCTGCAAGGATAAAATAAAAACCAAGTAGAAACAAAATAGAAGCAAAACTAAAGAATTTTCTCCACGGGTATATTTAGATCTGTGGGAATTCATTTAATTCCCATGAATACACATGTTCCTATTTAAGCAGACATAAAATTTATATTCACGTCCATACTCAGACTCCATTCTAATGCATTAGCTCATATCGCACATTCATGAGTTAATAAGCATGTACTGAGCATGTGAAGTTCATTATTCTGGAAAAGTGACATGAGCCAAAATTTACAAAAGTGTAAATACAATGTTCAATAGAAAGGCCTAAAGAATCATGGTTAGTGTATGCAAAAGAGCTGTTTCTGGTATAAAACAGAGAGGGGGGAGAGAGAAAGAGAGAAAGGGGAGATAAAAGATATATTTTATATGTCTATATCTCACAATGGGAAGAGGAAGGAACTGGGTTGCACCACTGAATTGGAGGCTGAATAATCCCGAGGAGAGCCAGCTGGGCATTCCAGTCTTGCTTCCCATGTCTTTAAGAATAAAAGCACAAATCCTGAGGGACCTATCAGCCTACAACCACCAAATACTTTACCATCCAAACCAGGACACTTTTGAGAGTGAAATCAACTACACTCAGGATTTAACTATATGCAGGCTGCACAGACTCACTAGATTTTACTGTTGCCTACACTAGATTAACATCATAGACCCTGTAATTTCCCCATTTACCTGCCTGAATCCTCTCCACCATTCCCGACTCCTCACCAACCCATAGAAACCCATACACGCTCCCACCCCAGGTCCCCTAATCTTGCCATTTCCTCTGCCTAGAAGGGTCTTTTTACCAGATAGCTACATGGTTGTCCCTCTGTTTTTACTTTTACTCAAATATTACCTTTGCAGTGAGATCTTCCCAACTACTCTGAACACCCTAGACACTTTCCTTAGTTTATTTTTATTTTTGGTGTTCATTTCTATAGTTCAATATATATCTTAATAATTTCTGTGGTTCAAGCACTATCTAAAATAGAAGCTCTGTAAGGCCTATTTGATTACTGTGAAGATACTTGACATAGAGGCCTGTGGGTATAGCTCAGTGGTAGAGTGCTTGCCTAGCCTATATGTGACTCTGGGTTTGGTCCTCAACACTGGGGAAAAAAACTTTGCACATAGTAAAGTAGTAAATGCTTAATTAAAATGGATAAGAATGATTTAAAAGTTAGAATAATATAATGTAATTTTTATTCTTCTAACTTCTACCTTCCACCCCCATATTTATCTCCTCAATAACATCTATTTTAGTTTATTATTGAAAATTAGCTTGTACTAATTTCACATATACTAGCCGATAGGCCAGGTTTATATATATGTATATGTATGTATATATATATATATATATATATATATATATGTATGTACATATGTATATTCATTTACATATGTATTTATATATCCATATGTGTATATATATAGTGTGTATATACACACATATATGTGTATATGTGTGTGTGTATATATATATATATATATACACACATACATTATATATATGTATATACATAAAAATTTTGTGTGTGGTCCTGGAGATTGAACCAGGGGCACTCTGCCTCTGAGGTACACCCTTAGTCCTTTTTTATTTCTTCTTTTGAAATAGAGTCTCACTAAGTTGAGAGTCTCACACATTGTTGAGGCTAATCTTGAACCTGTGATCCTCCTATCTCAGCATTCCAATGCTGGGAACAGTCATGCATCATCACGCAAAGCCAGCCAATATATTCTTAGCAGAAAATAAGTAAATAAAAATAGCTACACCTACAGAGAGGCAGAGGGGCAAATTCTGAAGTTGCCCTAAGCTTGAATCTGTGGGTGTGACTTCTATCTTTTGTAAAGGATGAGGCAGATTTTGTAAATGCAGCAATTAATCCAGCTCGATTGTTTGGGAAGATACTGAAAGACATAATCAGGCAGTCAAGTTGCAAACATCTTAGAAAAGCCAAGATGGTTTTGTGAAGTGAAAATAATACCAGATTAACGTACTATGTGCCTGTGCCGGAGTCTCAGCTCACTAATCAAGAGGAAAAATTGATGTAATCTATCACTGCCAGAGTGGGTTTCTTCACCACATAACACTTCTGCAAGCAGGGAACATGTATTAATCGTAGTCATGTGTTCCTAAACTGTGTTCTATGGACCCTACATATTAATACATTACTGTAAACACTGGTTAGAAATGCCATGCTACATGATATATTTTGTGTCTTTACATAACTGTATTTAAATACCAGTATAACATTGTTCAGAAAAGTATCATGCACACTCAAATGTATTAGTTATCTTATTGTGAGCACAGAGGAAAGGAAAAAAACTGAATCGTTATATATTGGTCTCAAGATAAAAAATAATCTTAAAAAATTAGGGTAAGTAATTTAAAACTTGGAACAATTACAAATGCTTTTTTATGAGACAGGATTTTATTAATCCTCTTTGACAAAATGAAAGTCCGAACCAATCAGCGGATAAGATCAATTATGAGATACTGACCATTATGAGATACCAACTTCACTTTTTTCTGTTCATTTAAATATGTCATAATTCCTTTAGATATATGTTATTTTAATTGAAAAATAGCTAATAGCAGTCGATCTTTACTGAATGCTTTTTATGTGTCTGATCCTGAGCTAATTTCTATAGATGCATAATTTCATCTAAATAATCAATTTCACTATTATTAGTCCCCAAATCATGTGGCTAATGAGAGGCAGAGTTGGATATCAAACCAGATATATCTGCTAAAAATATTGCTCTCCCTCCCTTTCTTTACATATTAAAATTTTATGGAAGAGATTATTAGAATTAAATTGGAGAGAACATGGACTGTTCCAATCTATCTTCAAATTAATGGATGCAAAAGGAGTCAGAAAGGCACATTAGTTATTCATCACCAGATAGAAACTAAGGTGACAGATGCAGTTATATCCCAAGAAGCAGGGTTGATCTCCATGGAGAAAGATGGTGTTACTTCCAAATTGCTTTCTCCTAGTTCTTACTGGCATCTCTTACTTCATAGCCCATTATTGGTCCTACTGGGTAAGGCTGACCCTACTATTAGAATGTTCCATTTCACCTTCAGTTGTTTTTTTTTTTTTTATAAAATATCCCTCCCTCAAAGCTTACTTTAAGCATTCTCTCTTCTATAAGATGTATTTCAACAAATCTACATCATACTGACATCTTCAATAACCTAAGTCATTTATCAGAACAACCTGGGTCCCTGGTTAGAAATACAGATTTCTAGACCTCATTATGGACCACTAAATCAAAAGGAGATTTGAGGAGCCGGGGCGTGGCTGTGCATTCCTGTAATCCCAGTCAGAACCTGGGAGGTTGAGACAGGTAGATCTTACATTCCTTGAGCAACTTTCATATTCCTCTCAAGTGTTCTGCCCAGAGTAGTGGGTTGTCAATAAGTTCAAGTACAACCCCGGCAATACAGTGAAACTCTCAGCTATGTAGCTAGATGCTGTTTGAAAACAAAATTAAACAGGGTCTAGGGTTTTAGCTCAGAGGTAGATTGCACTTGGATTCAATCCCTAGTAACACACACACACACACACACACACACACACACACACACGCACACACGCACACACACATACACACGAAAATTGGTCAGAGATAAAATTTGAAGACATGAAAGGACAAGGGAATAAAACTTCATACAATAGAACTACCCAATATAGAAGCAACAGGTGGGATATCAAAATTATTAACTATATAAATGCTCAGAAATCCCTACAGTTTGTATGAAAATGATTGCCTACCATTTACTGGTCAAGTCTTATATAGTGGAATTAACAAGCATGGTTAGATGTGATTAAGTGCATGAAGTAGTCAGTACATAAGACATGATACCTATAGTGGTATAATATTTACATTTTAGTGTAAATATACCAATTTATCATTCATACATATATTTACAAACACACATATACACATTATTGCATATATATATATATATATATATATATATATATATATATGTTTGTGTGCCTAATATATGTTATAATTTGTTTTCTAGGAATTTAAATTTTAGTAAGGCACAGGGACATTTGCAGGTACTAGGCCAATCAGTCCCTTCCAAATTTAGATAGATTGTATGTAGAATAGGATATATGTACTTATAATACTTATATGTAATATATATTCACACAGAGAATAGAAAATATACTCAATGTCAATTAGTAATTCTAAATGCACACACACACAAACACACACACACACACACACACACACACACACTGTATATGCAGAGTTGGCATTTGCAGAAACAAGCTATAATAGTTGAAGAAGAAATATTCTAAGATAAGAAAAATGTGAAAGTGTAAAAGCCCTAAGATGGGAACTTCCAATGAAAAAAGAAATTAAGTTTTCATAGTTTACCTTTAGTTATAAGTGGAAAGGGGAATGTAGTAAAAAATATTTAATAATATTACACAAGAGCACGAACAAATCAGGCCATCGGCACCAAGACTTTAGGAAGGAGGCCTACTGTAAATAACTCATAAGGCTGTATTGTTGCAAATTAGCCGACTCCACTAACCATGAGCATAAGCAATATTTTTTATACTGACTAGGTAAGCAATGTTTACAATAATCCCCTATTACCATTGATAAATAAATACATTTTCTGCCCAAAGGAAGTGTTTGGAAGGCATTGTCATAAAGGTCACTACTTCTGGCTGCTAACATCTTAGCACCACGAGGTATGTGTAAAACTGCAGCTGCAGGTCCCTGACACCTGGATCTGTGTGGGATTTCAGGTTGGGTGCACTGAGATACAGGCGATGTCAAATGCTCTGATTCCTGCAACATCCTGGCAATAGCATTAGAATGAGAGAAAACTATCTCAAGCTGGAAGGAATTCAGAGGCAAGGCTGCCCTCTCTGTGGGGCCACCTCGGGTAAAGGAAATCAAAGTGTGCTTCCTGGTAATCCTCTGTGCTTCCCCTGGCCCTTCCCCAGGAGAGCAGGAGCCATTTGGAGCCTGAGATTGAATCTTAGACTCCTTGAACAACTTTCATATTCCACACAAGTGTTCTGCCCAGAGTAGTGGGTTGTCAATAAATACTTGACGAACAAATGCAGTATGAGAGCTTATTTATTTCAGTGACGTTGCATGTAAGAATTCTACATGGCTTTAGGTTTCCAAAGCATCTAAGTTTGCAATCTCCTAGGATTTACAGACTGAGCTGCTTTTAATGCCAGACCGACTGCACCCTTCGTGAAGAATCTTTAAATACTTTCCACTGAATCAGTTATAAATGCCGACTCCTTCAGGATCGGTGATTTGTATGCACATGTGGGTAACGGGCACAGTAAAGTAACATGTGACTTCTGAGGAGCTGATAGCACCAAAGGGAGCACTTAAAAAAAAAAAAAAGTGAGTTTGATAACAGGATTAAAAGGGCCCGCCCCTGTATCAGTCTGGGAAATAACAAGAGAGGGGTTAAGCAATCTGGGTAAAAATTTAGGAGTAACAGATGACAAATTAGAAGACTTAAGACTTATTTACAGCTATTCTTTCTATTTTCATATTATCTATCCCATCTCTGACATTTTTTCTCTCTAGCTTCTATAGAGAAGATAAAACATGAGACTCTGGACATTAAAGGAAGGGGACCAGGCAAAGGAAGGAGGGAAAAGAAAGGGGAAGAACTGTGGAATGAAATTATATTAGGCACATGTAATATATATATATATATATATATATATATATATATATATATATATATATTCCTTTATTATTTATATTCCTACTTCACCAATAAAAAATCTTATATAACAATAAAAAGAGACTTATTTAGTGGTTTCCATAATGGCAGGATGTAGTAACATAGAAACACCAATTATGAGAGCTGCAAAGAGCCAACCCATCCAATGGGATGATGGTAGAGAAGAAAAGACAGACACCTAAGGGTGGAACAGACCATCTTAAGGCCCACTAGTAACCCAGCAAACATGTGTTTGTCTTTGGCCAATGGGCTGTTTAGTCTTACTAGTATACCACAGTGTTTCCAAAGAGAAAAAAATAAAAAAATAGTGAAGTCATCTTTTCTTAGAGTTGCCAATTTTCTTCTTTAAGCCTTAGTACTTCTTAAAATACTGGAAATGAAAAATTTCAATATATTGATTTCTAAAGAAATAGGAGGCTGTAAATTATTAATTTCCATGTCCATGTTTTCCAGTACATCATGAATTCCTTGGGATTAGGAATCATGATTCATGCATCAAAATGGGTATCAAAAATGTTAACATATATTTATTTAATACTTACTATGTACCAGGCATTCTTGACACCAGGCATATAGCAATAAATAAAAATAATTAAATATCCTTGAGTTTATGCTAGCAGGAGAAGAAAGATGACTGACAATGTGAATCGCTGCAAACGCAAAACACAAAACTGTGAGGAATATGTGGATGGTAAAACCAAGAAGAAATCTACTTGTTATGAAAAGCCCAACAAATTTAAAAATCTGATATATGTGTAAGAACAGGTTTAAAATAAATATTACTTTAAATCACTTATAATTACAAAAGGAAATAGGCTTTAATAATCGAGAAACCCCTAGATAAACTTTAAGTGATCAAAGTAAACATTACCATAGTAAAGCCATATAGATGCCATGTACCTCTTGGTGTAATATGTTTAAGCCATACTTCTATAGTATTCTTGCTGAAAATATGTAAATTTTAAAAAAATTATTGGTGAATTGAGTCATACATCTTAATGAAGTACAAGATGGTAGAGGAATACATTCACACATCACTCATTTGAGTATTTTTTTTAAGAAAGGATTTCATACTGGGATAACTTTGAAACACTTAAATCTATAAAACTGCTGAAAATACAACTCACAATATAAACCTTGACTCGGAGGATAGTTTCCAATTGACTATCTCTTTTATATAAAATAAGAGAAGCCTGTGAAGCAGTAACTCTCAAATTTGGCTATATAATGGAACTATAGGTATTTAGAAATATATTGATGTTTAGCCTTTAGTTTAGAAAAATGAAATCAGAGACTTTGCAGGTAGGAATTAGTATTTGTAAAAACGTTCCAGTCTGGATCTCACTGACAGCCAGCACTGAGAGTCACTCATATAAAATATTGAATGAGCTAGGCGTGGTGGCACATGCTTGTAATCCCAGTACTTGGGAGGCTGATAAAGGAGGATCTCAGATTCACAACCAGCCTCAGCTACTTAGTGAGAGCCTCTTCAACTTAATAAGACCCTGTTTCAAAATAAAATATAAGAAATAGGGCTGGGGGTGTAGCTCAGAGGTAACATGCCCCTGGGTCCAATCCCCAGTACTGCAAAAAGAAAAGAAAAGAAAAGAAAAGAAAAGAAAAGAAAAGAAAAGAAAAGAAAAGAAAAGAAAGGAAAAGAAAAGAAAAGAAAAAAGAAAAGAAAAGAAAAGAAAAGAAAAGAAAAGAAGAGAAAAGGAAGGAAGGAAAGAAGGTTGAATGGTAGATCCTTTGAGGAAACTAGAAAATATTTACTCTAATCTACTTTACAGGCTGATACAGAGAAGGATAGTTCACCAGTAAGGACCAGATGACCCACTTTGAGATCCACAGATCCCTCATTTTGATCTAGCTTGATCTAGTGTATACCAAGCCCGGCCCCTCTGCTCAACTACCTACCCAGACCTTACTGAGTATTTATGAGTCCACTAAATTGATCATTTTGGTTGATGATGAACACACCCGCCAGCCAACAGCCCCATTACAATGATTACAGATATCAAAACCTGGATCTCCTTTTTAAAAAGTCATTACAGACTATATTAGTGCTGGCTGCCTCCAGCCAGAGGTTGGATAGGCTACGGGACTATTTGGTGTAATGATAAAAATAAATACATCCAGGGGAATCCACAGAATGAAATGCTTTACATCCAAGAAAATGATGAGTAGCTTAGTATTTACTACCATGAAGCATACCCACTAAATGTTATTAATTTAATAAAGTGAGGAAATGACTCTTGCCCAGCCCATTATTTAGGCATTTATTTCAAGAAATACCCAAAAGAGCCAGGCATGCTATAAACTCAGAACTTGGGAGGTTGAGACAGGAGGATTGAAGAATTGAAGCCAGCCTCAGCAATCTAGCGAGGCCCTCCACAACCTAGTGAGACTTGATTTCAAGATTTAATAAATAAGTAAATAAATAAATAAATGGCCTGGGGTATAGCTCAGAGTTAGAATGCCTTGGGGTCAATTCCTAGTGTCCCCCAACACATAGACTCACACATGTAAAAAAGAAGAGAGAGAGAAAGAAAGAAGAGAGAGAGAAAGAAAGAAGAGAGAGAGAGAAAGGAAGAGAAGAAAGGAAAGAATATCAGAAAGAATAAACACCAAATGTTACAGGAGGCGAGACTTCAGATGACTTTAAAATCTTTGTGTAATGAGTATGTTTATACTCATAAATTAAAAATATATTTAAAAATTCCCAGGAGTATGCTTGTGTTTGAAGTATGGGAGAAGAGGGGTCAGAAAAAAAGCTTAAGGGTGATTAAATAATTAATCGAGGTCAGTTTAGGTCTACTCAACTTTATGCTCCCTTTCAAATTTATCTTCCTTGGCCCTTAATTTTCTCATCTATAAAAAGGCTGCAATAAAATTTGCCATCGCTATCTTAACCAGGCTGTTGAGAAAAAAAATCACAATAAGTATGTACTTTGAGGAAGAGCTAAGAATCATATAAAGATGTAGTACTGACGATTCGTGTGTTTTAGATAAAATTATTTAAAACATTTACTGAGCTGGATATTGTGGCACACACCTGGAATCCCAGTCCTTGGGAGGCTGAGACAGAAAGATTGCAGGTTCAAAGCCAGCCTCAGCAATCTAGTGAGCTCGTCAGCAACTTAGCACAGCCGCTTTTCAGAATTAAAAGGCTGGGGGTATAGCTCACTGGGTTCAATCCCCAGAACCCTCCCCAGAGAAATTAAGAAATAATGAAAAAAAATTGACTGAGTCTCTCAAGCAATATACTTATATAGCTTATATTTAACTTAAATTTACTTCTTCCCCATCACATGTCACAATAGCAAGTAAACTACAACACGCCTGTATTAAAACAGTAACCAAATTTGAATTTGTCCAAGCTTCTACAGAAAAGCCATGGAAGCAAAAGAGAATTTATGATGATGTTGTGCCAACCTGCTCCCAGAATCCTCATCGTCCCGACTGTTTGCTAGAATTGTGTCACCCAGCTGTAATCGGTTCAGAACTGAAAGGTGGGCTGCTACCTGCTTGGGGTGGCCCTGGGAGCGGTTCCCCTCACCATCAGGCTGACCAATTGATAGCAAAATAGTTTGATGCCATTAAGCATCAATTGCTGCCCAATTTGTCCCCGAAAGAGCAAGAGCGGTCAATATTCCTGGAACATTAACCCAGGCCCTCTCATTTTGCTGCAATTCCTATCAATAGTATGTCCATTGTGAATAATTCCAAAGTAGTAGAGTCAAAATCTTATGGGATTTTTTCCTAGGAGAATAGAATCCAAGTTCTAATTTTATCACCTATGGGTCTTAGAGTCTTTTGAGAAAGCATCTGGGCTCAGTGATCTCAGTACTATCACCATAAAAAAGAAACAGCAGTTTCATGACACTATGCTAAGGATCAGATATTAAAAATGAAACATCATGTAATAATATATGGTATTTCTTATTATTTCTTTAATGATGTTCCTTATTTAAAATCAATTGCAAAATGTTACATTGTCCATAAGTGAAAAAGTGAAAACACTTAAAAAGAACCTCAGGAAACTCCATGACATAAAAACTTAATCTATTACCTAAGATGAACCATATCACACTCTTATTTACTGAGTTTAGAATAGCTGGCAAAAGGCTCGGAGATATTGCCTTAAGTTTGGAATAGCTGAACTAGTACAAAGCGTCATTTTTACAAACAACCAGCCAGTGGGTGGATGGATATATATATATATATATATATATATATATATATATATATATGAATATAGGTATGTATATCCATATATATAAAGATACACAGATAAATACAGATATATGAGTCATTGAAAATATAAACAGGATATACATATATAATAAAATGTATTGTGTTTGAAGATGTTAAGAGGAAGAAAGAACATAATATATCTTATTTAAAAATAAGATGAGGGGGAATACTAAAGTATATATATATATATATTTGCTGAATTATCCTACTCTATTCCTCAAAAAAGAGGCCAAAATGCATATTTAAGTTGCTTGTAGGCAATGACCATATTTTACTTGACTCTGTTCAATCCTTCCTCTTTTTATTCATTTGTAGATTTAGAAAATACGCTTTGAATGGTGGCATGTAGACACAAGGCAACCTGGTTGACACTAGGCCTGTCTTCATGCTATTTGCAGCACCCAGCTAGCCAGCAGTCACTGATCTGCAAAATAATATAATTGTTTCCATGCGCGTTAAAGGCGAGATCTAACGAAAAACGGAAAATATGGAAATAAAAATCAGAAAAGAAAATTAGAAGAAGAAAGGAAGAATCCATCATCTTATACTCACTTTCTCTTGCATACTCTTTTCATATTATTCAGTTCTTTTGGACTGATGACTTCAGAAAATAACTACTGTCTTTGAAATGTGAATTCAGGTTTTAATCACCACTCACAACTCTTCAGCACTCTTTATTCTTCAACATTGCCAACATTTTCTTTGGGAGCTATAACTATCATAAAACATTAGCAGACAAGCAAGATTTTTCTTTGAGTTCCTGTGGCAGTCATTGGAGCTATATTGCCATGAAGGCCAAATAGAAACAACCGGCATTTACCAGGGAACTCAAAAGTAAACTCCTGATCTGGTAGAAGCCATCCATTTCTACGAAGCACAGGCATCAGAGCAACACATAAGCCAGTCGTGGTGGTGCATGCTTGTAATCCCAGTATTTGGGAGGCTGAGCCAAGAGTATCCGTGTTTGTGACCAGCCTAAGCTACTTAGTGAGGCCCTCCCGCATCTTAGTGAGCCCCTGTTTCAAAATAAAGTATAAAAAGTCAGGCTGGAGTGCAGCTCGGAGGACTGTCTGTGCTCCTGGGTTCAATCCCTGGCACCACACACAAAAGGAGCAAAATACGTTTTTCTCACTAGTAGACAATACAATGGGCTAATACTTATTAACCTTTAATCTTAAAAAAATAAAATCAAATTTATTAAAAAAAAAAAAAGACAGAGCAAGGAGGGGAGGTAATCTAGATTTACAAAAAAAGAGTGACAGGAAGTCGTTGACTAAACTCTTACTATGCCCTAGGGATATTGCTAAGCAATTTGCCTAGTCTATTTCCTCTTATCTGCCTAACAGTCCCTTGAGGGGAAAAAAAAAAAAAAACTATTAAAACACCATTTTACAGATTAGGAGACTAAGGCCTGAAAGAAATTGAAAAACTCAAAGATTATGTAACAAACAGAGTAGAGCGGGAACTTGAACCCAGGTTCCTCTCATCTCAATGACCCTAGATTTTCCCAAGCATTTTTCTAGTGTCAGAATTTTTAAAAATCTTTATACTTCCACATATGGATATTTAAGCTTATTGCTAATTTTATTTTCAGGATCTCTTTGGGGGAAAACACAGCTCATTGAATATTCTTTCAGGGAAAAAAAAAGTCACATGTTTCATTGCTTCTAATGAGTTGTTGCAGCTCAGAAGTTTCATTACAATCTGACAATTAAGTTGCTAATAAACTGGGGAACCACTAATTGACTTATCTATCTCAAAAACTCAAGGCCCAGCTACCAACCTAGAACAGGACTTCCATCATTGCAGCCAAAATCATTCACATTTTGCAACACACTTAGTGATTAGATCTGATTTGAGCAAATTGCATATTGTTCTTGTACTTGACATGCAGTTCTGATTGAGCACACACACACACACACACACACACACACACACACACATACACACACACACACACACACACACACAGGCTTACACACACTAGGTAACAATACATCACAGTCTGCAGACTACATTATCAGAACCAATGATAAGATATTGTTATGCTGGGGCCAATGTAATGGCTGTGGACCCAATATCAAAAACGTATGGTAATTGAAACCGCAGAATCTTAGGAAATGCAGTCAATTTCAAAGAGTACTAAAAGGTCACTCTATTCAATTTATACTTGAGGCTGAGCACAATATTGAAAAAAACACGTGAAAGCAAATGATCTTATCAGTTGTCTAGGATTGAACAATTTACTGACTATATAAGGTAATTTACTGATTACCAAGGAAAAGCATTATCTGTGTTAAGCCTTGTATTTGGCTCGCCAAGTTCTTGTAAAAAACTTAACACTGTAACTGCATTGCTAAATATGTCAACACTACCATGTGAACTCCTCCATTCAAGCTTCCACAAGAATGAATCTTTTTTTTTTTTCTTGGCCCATATTCCACTAGTAACACAGAAGGTTCTCTAAAATTTTGCTCTCTGCTCAAATGTGTGCTGTGTGTTTTGTCTTATGGGGGCTATTTAAAAATAGGAAGCTTAAGTAAACTAAATCTGGTGCACACAAAACACCTGAAGGTGCTCGAATGCAGGTTCTGATTCAGGAAGTCTGGAGCGCAGGCTGAGGTTCAGAATCTAAGCCCCTCCCAGGTGATGCTTGAGTGGCTGGATCACAAGGCCAGGGCAAGAGGGAGCTTTCAGTTTCCTTCATCAGATAAGCGTATTTTCTCTCCTATCTACCCCATGATGCCAAGCAAACAAATTCTCCTTGGTTAAATCCATTCTCACCAGAAAGGCAGGCCACCGCATTTTGAACTAAGACCTCAATGTCTGTACCCATCCCATTCATTCTGACTCAGGCTGCAAATGGAAGGTCATTAGCCAAAACTAGCCCCACCATTAGCTGTATTGGGGTAGCTGGCTTTTACCTACAAAAGATTTTTAAATGTCATTTGATTACTTAGTAATATTGGCCTAACTGAGCTTTTCATCTGCATTATTTTGCATTTTAAACATAGAGCCTAGGATCTGGACAGATGGATCTGAGGAACAGTGAACTCTTTGCACAGGGTATGCCTTCTCTAGGACCACACTGCCTCTCTACCATCAGGGCTCCAACATTAACTTTCTGTGGCCGTGTGTATGTCCTGGTCTCCCCTCCCAGCCACATCGCTCATTTGGTAAGCTGCCTACCTTCCTAGCATTAAAATCATTCTCTCCTCTGATTTCTCTTTTTATATCCTTTTCCCATTTTCTTACATCCTCATTTTGTCATCTCTGATATAAAATATTCTTTTCCTTTTTTTTAATCATAGAAATGCTAAGACTTAAGATCCTGCTTGGTTCTTTCCTCCCATGAAATATTAGTGAAACACACCATCCTAACTCTTTTAAAGTGTTTTAGCACGTCATGCCATGTTTAAAACTTATTGTATAAAGTCTATTTTTTTATCTTTTTGTAAGCACACTCTTTTTTTAGTGCTAGAGATTGAACCCAGGGCCTTGTGCATACTAAGCACATATTATACCCCTGAGGTATGACCCCAAACTCTATAAGCATACTTTTATAGCCTATAATGTATACAGTGAGCTAGAATTGCAAATATACATGACCCATATGAACATATGCATGCTTGAAGCATCTTCCATGTTGATGTCACCATTTGCTAGAGCATGAGATATCTATCTACAAGATGAATAGTTAAAAGTATAGGGACTGGAATCCGACTGCTTGGCCAGGAGTCTTTGCTCTGCTAACTGAGAATGGAGTCTTAGAGAATCCACTACACTTCTCTGGCTCTCACCTCTCATCCACAGTGAAGAGCAAAATGAAATATCTGACTCATAGGTTGTTGTAAAGAGTAAATGAATTAAAAGATGCAAAGTGCTTAGAATACTGCCTGGTGTTCACATAGAGGGCTTCAATAAATTTTAACTATCATCAATGTCAGTTTTATTATCCTCCAAGAGTTTATAATCTATTCAAGGAAGTGAGACAGGAACAGTGAAAATATAACCAACTCCACAAGGCCATGTGTATATGACAAGTGTCAGACAAGTCATTCAGATACCGAGTGTTAGTTCTAAGAAGAGAGAATCATGTTGAGTTTTAAATCACATTGCCAAGAATCCAGGCAATGGATTTCTTATCGAGTCACAGGATTTTTAGCATCGTTATGTTATTTTGGTCATTGAAATCCCTTCAGCAACCATTTCAAAAAAAGAACTCTCCTCACACTCGGAATGAAGTAAGGCTTCATTCCCTCCGACCTGCGGAATGAAGGCACATCATGAGCTCTTCTGGACTTCCCATAAAACTCTACATGAGCCTATCAGATTACCAGAAATCCTTACAAGTTTCCGATGCCCCCCCCCCCAGCTGTGTCTTGCCTGGCAGAGAATCCCTGCAGTCCACCAACTCCACAGGCTTAGCAAAGAAATGTAGCTCGGGAGAAGAATTAAAACCTCTATAAACAAAGATATTCTTACCCCACTAAGATGAGCTTTACACTGAAGATAAGGACTGTACTAAAATGTTTGGCTCAAAGGCAGAGTTCACCTCTAAAAATTGTTTAGCAATGCACGTTTCCTGGGGAGGGTGTGACATTTATTCTTATAACCCAAGTATCTAATATACTGGTTGGAATAAGTAGACATCAGATAATGCTAAGATGGATGAATGAGCGGATATGAAGGGAAAAAAAGGAAAAGGAAGGGCTTTTACTTTCCAGTGTAAAATAGGTTGAAATATTTTACCAGCATCTTTATGTTCTGACCCAGCTACCTCTCACCTACCATCGTCTTATGAACTTACCTTTTAGCACTCAAGAGGACCAAATTTTATGAGTAATTTATTTAAACTACTCATATTTACTTTCAAATTGTTGGTAACCTGGAACATTCTTAACTTGTAAAAATCACCTTTACATATTTGAGAAAAGCTGAGTCCATTAGAACCACCTTTAGGACAACCAACTATCTACTGTGCTGGTGCTTCTTAAGAGAGAGAGTGTTGTGCTTCACATCATGTACTCCAGAAACAATTCCAGAATTATCCAATTTCTTGTTCTGTATTTATTTTTTTTAAATCTCTATTCTGCATTCATTCAACACCTACCTGATAAGCATGCACTAGGTTCCAGACACTGAGGTAAGTAATGGAAACAGTGAGCATCACAGGCTAGACCCTCTCATACTTCCCCATTAAATGGGCGAAGAGATGAACGCGCAGATTAAGATATTATGGGGAAAAGTACAACTGCTATAGGGCTTGCAGTAGAGACTTCTAAGCTGTCGTAGGGTGCTGAGGGTTAGTGGTTTGGGAGAAATGACAAATGAAGGGAAGTCTGGCTGTTAAAAAGAAATAGGTCATGCAAAGAGATATGAAAAGGGATGAAAGATTGTACTATATCCCAATGAAACAAAACGATGCAACTTGCACCCAGAAGCCAGTGCCATCAGAGCTCACTTAGTGTATTAATTAGTCATCAGATAAATGGATAATCACGCAAGTCTTACACTCTAAGAACCATATGATATTTACTACCACCAGGTTTTCCAACCCTGAATCTACAGAAGGTATGGCATTTGGATATTTGTTACCTCCGTTATAATGAAAAAGAGAACATTTATATTCCCTACCTTCGTGCCATAAAACTCATGCTACTTTGGAGCTTACTCTCTTTCCAGAATGTGCCACCACAAGTACAGAGAAAATCAAACAACAGCTGCTGAGAGTGCCAAATGCTAAACTTTTGCAGCCAGTGCTCTAAGCAGGGATAGTCTAAGTTGATATTTTCTGTTTTGTGGGCCACATTTCCTGCTTCCCGGGATTCATTAGTCACTGCAAACATCGTTGCCGAAATATGGTTCACTTGGATGTAAGGAGATGTCTCTGCTTGTTGGCATGCATCAGCCTTGTCAGAGAGAGGCCCAGGCTGCTCAGAGCTGCAGGCCCCTGGAGCAGTCACACTGTGGCTGCTTGTCTTCCCTCCAGAGGTTACACTGCATGACAGAGATTAAACATCTTGCCCCTTCTAGGATTGCTTGTGGAAATTATGCACTAATGATAGCCACTCAAGCAAGGAGCCTAGTTCTTTCCCTGTGGCCTCTGTCTGGAGCTTCTCAAAAGACTCATTTCTCCAACCACTATTTCCTAGGTACATACCATGAGCTTGGAACTATGCTAGGTTGGGGCGGGGTTCAAGAGCATCCAAAACAGACCTCACACAGGGGATTTATCCTTGATGAATGTAACCACTGGATCCATCCTGTGGAGCCAGGAAACAGAAGAGCCTCTCTCTCCCCTAGGCTGTCACGGAGCCCAGGGACAGGCTATTGGGTACCCTCTACCTAGATTTTAATCCGGACCAGAAATCACCTGCAGTTTTGTTCCCAAGGACACTTTTGGTTTTTTAGTGCTCTCCAGAAAGTGCAAGGTATTAGATGTTCCTGCAAATTGCCTTATATTGACTGCCAATTAAGTATAAGCATTGAACTATGCACTCTCCTTATATTCTTCCTACATATATTATTTGAAAACTTAAAAATGAAAAGGCTAATGTTTCTTGGCAGATACACATAAATGATTTCTCAGGGACAGCAAATACATGCCATTACAGAATATAATATAAAACATCCCTCCAAATTCCCAAAGCTTACTGGACTGATAAAGGATGCTCATCACCAAATCCCTATTCAGAAGAATGCTTCTAGACCTGTGGTAACAAAATACAAGGCAACGAGTGCACAGTGACAAATGCCAAGGAGATGCGGAGGTCACGAGGAGGGAAGGAGTACCTACCGAGACACATGGTGTCAGGGATCAAGTTTCATAGAATAAACGTGTTGCCTCCCTGCATACGTACACACATATGTACAAATAAATACATACTTATATAGTTACGTTTTAAAAGGGAAAAAAAAAAAACAACACAGATGCACTAATTTCAATTCATGGAATTTCAGAGGACAGCCACTGGGTGGTAGAATTCCCACTGTTTAGTTGGGAAAAAGAACCCCCACTCCTTTCCTTGTCGAGCATTTTTTGCTTATAAGATCTCCCATCCAGAGCTATGGAAGCTTATTTCTTGCATGCTTAATATGTTCATAACAGCACCACAACTTAATTTTATAGAATCTCCCTTCTCCCCTGGATGCATGTTGCAAGTCAGTGGCAAAAAGCCTCCTTCCTCCTCGCCTTCAAGTGATGCCACAAACCCCAGGGAAACTTAGTAGAATTTGAATCCAGATTAGAATCATTTTGTAGTTAGAAACATCTTCCAGATTTTTCAGTTGCCACATTTAATACAATACCTTTCCCCCTATTCCACCACTACAGATATTCTCCTTCCCTCTGCTTGAGGACATTAGTGTTGAATTTTTTTTATTGTTTTCCTGTTGTTTGAAACCAAAGAACTCTAACTTAAAATCCAAAAGTCTACAACTGAATTCTGAACAGTTTTCCATGGCAGGCAGCAATAGCTCTTGGAAAAGCAAAGTTGTGTTTCATTGCCTCTCTTATGGCTGCATCTGTGGGTGAAATGCTATCACCTCCAGGTATTTGCAGACTTTGAATTATACACTCATTGTACTTTCCATACCCTGTCACTAATAACAACTAATAACTAATAACAACTAATAACTAATAACAACTAAAAACTAATAATACTGTCACTAATAACAATAGAACGACTTAGAACACAAGCTCCATGTGACTAGGATTTTGTACTTTCTTTTCACTACCATGTCCATAGAAGACTTTTACACTGGAGTGGGAATCAGTAATGTTTGATGAATGAATAAATAACCCTAATGGGGCAGGCTCAATCCTATGAAAGAAGAAATGGTTCCATGATCCCAGTACAAGTATTAGATCTAGGATTTGAAATGCAGCCTGTCTGACTCCAGAGCCAAATCTCTTAACCATCTTGCTAAACTGTCTCTGCTTCCTTAGGATATGAAGAAGGAAGAAAGGGTTGCTGACCTCAGGGAGCTTGGCCAACCCTCGCTGAACTCATTGTAAAGTGAAGGCAGGGCTCTTACTTGGTTTTTGAAGGCTAAAAGTGGTCTTTTGAAGGTATGGAAAATGTCACATAGAGATAACATCATAAAATTGGGATTCTGTTTAGTGACCAGTAAAGCAGGTTGGAAATTAAATCCTGTCTGTGCCATTGCTAGTTTGTAGACAGGTCAGGCTCTTAATGCTGACACTTATTTCCACACTGTAAAACAGTTGCCTTTTAGCCCCTTTAGGAAGACAGAATAGGTGAAGTTTGTATAGACTGGCTCTGTGGGTTCAAATTTTAACATAAATATAAAAATATATAATTTGTATTTTTAAGATAAATTAAGAAAAATTAAGGTGATATATGAGTATAAATTATGCTTATAAACATAAATTATACATTATTATAATGACTTTTATTATCAGCCCATTACAATATACTGTTCAAATGAGCGACCACTCTGCAGACCTCACAGAGAGTGAAATGATAATAGGAGAACACTCAAGCATCCTTCCATAAACCATTTCTCCTTCGCTTGCTTATGTGATATAGGAAAGGTAGGTACTGCTTAAAATGCCAGTTCCAAAGTCAGGCGAGACAAGGCTCTTAGCTCAGGGATGAAGCCAACAAGAACAGGCACAGAGGCCCTAGGGAGCCACTTCACGCAACATCTTTTGGCCTGTTCAAGTAACTCTGCTCTATCTAAATGCCTAAGTATAAGAGAGAGATAGGATCTTCTAGAAAAAAAAAGAGAAAAGGTATGTTCAAAGAAGAGGGAAGAAAAGAAGGAGACTGTAAAGAGGAAATTTCCACAAAGCAAAAATATTTAAAATAAAACACCAAGGAAGAGAGAGTTTCACTATAGCTTAGTCATTGTGAAATATTCAAATATTATAGAAAATTCAAGGAGAATGGTGATCTGAAAAGATATTTTGTATTAAAAATGATGTTGTATTCATATAGATACAATACAATGAATCTCACTATGATATATAATTACAGTACACCAATAAAACAAAACATATAAAAAAAGAAGTCTCTGTAGGAGGACTGCAGGTTTACAGCCAGTCTCTGCAACTTAGTAAAGCCCTCTGCAACTTAGTGAGCCCCTGTTCCAAAATAAAACATAAAATAGGGCTGGGGGCATAGCTCAGAGATAGCATGCCTCTGGCTTCAATTCCAGCACCAGACACATACAAAGTCTCTTAGTAGAATGGTAGATACAGAGGGTGGGGACAGTGGAGTCAAAAAAATGGGGGGAGGTAGAAAAAAGGGTTCCAACTTGCAGTTGGGTAGGATGAACAAATCTAGACCTAATGTCCCTGATGAGGACTATAGCTAATAACATTATATTACACACTGGATCTTTTTGCTGAGTATATTTTGTTTGCTCTTATCACCAAAGAAGTAACCATGTGAGGTGATAGATATGTTTGTGGTTATTTCACTATATATATTTATATTTATACTTTTATTTATATATAAATATAATATATATGCATATATAATATATATACATATATACATATATATATATGTGTATATATATATAATCTCAAAATACCCATAGCACACCTTGACTACACACAATAACTTCAAAAAGGAGAAGCTTCTAATGATATCAGAGGAAGGATCATTAAACTCAAAGGCAAGGGGATTATAAGCAATGATATTGTTTTCTTCTAATTCTCATGAAAATATGAGTATTTCAGCAAGAATAAAAATAAAACTAAGCCGGGCGTGGTGGCACACGCTTGTAATCCCAGCATTTGGGAGGCAGAAACCGGAGGATCGCGGTTCGCAGACAGCCTCAGGTACTTAGTGAGGCCCTCGGCAACTTAGTGAGACCCTGTTTCAAAATAAAGAATAAAAGTGCCAAGCGTGGTGGTGCATGCTTGTAAACCCCGTGCTTGGGAGGCAGAGACAGGAGGATCGCGCTGGTTCAGAGCCAGCCGTGCTGGCTTAACAGACCCTGTTTCCAAATAAACAGGGAGTGTAGCCCGGAGGTAGAAGGGCTTCCAGGAACCCCAGTACCACCAAAAGAGGGAAAGAAAGAAAGAAAGAAAGAAAGAAAGAAAGAAAGAAAGAAAGAAAGAAAGAAAGAAAGAAAGAAAGAAAGAAAGAAAGAAAGAAAGAAAGAAAGGGAAATAAAGAAAGAGAAAGAATAGGGAAGGGGGTGTGCCTCAGAGGTCAAATGCCTCTGGGTTCTATCCCCAGACCTGCAAAAAATAAAAAATAAAAAAAAACTAAGATCAACAGAAAAAAACAAAACCTAAAGAGTCAAAGAAATATAAAGAAAGAGTAAAAGATTGATGCAGAAAGAGATAAGAGCCAGAATCCAAATGACGGTTAATAAGGATTTAGGAACCATGGGCTTGCACTCTGCCTAGTAAGAGTGTCAATAACATTCTCCCAGTGGCCGTTCCTACAGAGCCCTCCTCACCCGCCCCAGCGATGGCCAGGTTCCCAGGAAAAACAACGCCAGGTAATACCAGTTGCATCCTTAGATATTTATCTTCATTCAATCAGCAGTACAGCTGTTACCATAATACCCTGATCAATAGTTTGCTGCCCAAACCAGAACACTATGACCTCTAAGTACAACATATTTCAAACTATGGGGCAAAGACACAGAACAGGCCTGTTTCACTGGGGTGCTGAAGGTGTGGCTGAGAGCTCTCATGTTTAGACAGCAATAAAGCATTGTTGTATAAACATAGCCAGAAATTCAAAGTGGGCACCAATTTATCTTAAACATTCATGTCTAAAAACCTGTGTCATTTGAAACAAAATATGAACAAGCTGAAATTTAAAGATTTTGATACAGCTAACAGTCCCAGCCCAACAGCTATTCAATAGATCTTGTTACCCAGATAATTTTCCCAGTCCTCTCAAAATATTTCCAGGAGAGTTTAGAAAATCACATATTTAATACCATTTATACATTCATTAACCAACTCCTGAGTACCTTTTGTTTACATAATTTTGAATTAGAAACTAAGAAACTGCTAGAACAGAAATCAGAAGAAATAAAACTCATCATTCCCACCTATAATTTGGTTGAGGAATAACACAGTATTCTGACATATATTAATTGGACTCCTCTTATGCACAGACATTACATATGAGAAAAATATGAATCTGGCACAATTTTACTCCTTAATCCAAAGCAAAGGGAGCTAAAATATTAAGAAAAAATGAATATTCACTAATGCAAAATGATCTCATGCCCACTTAGGGAAGGAGAATGATCAGAGCTAAGAGCAATTTGTAAGAAATGGTTTATTTGGGAGGTTGTGCATATTTTCAGTTGCATCTTAACAGAGTTACATTCCCCATTAAACTTATCTTTCATGAGACTTTCTCACAAGCATATTCTACTGAATCTAGTTTACAGAAAAGGCATGCCTGGTAGTGCAATAGAGGACTTTGAAGGCGAGTTTAGACTACATCATTAATGCTTTGCATTTTCTTTCTTCTCAACCCAATGCTAAGAAAAATCTGAGTCAATCAGTCAGCAAGTCATCAATAGCATCCACACTAGGGGTGAAGAGCTAACTGTTCCCAGCATCTCCATTTCAATATACGCTTTTAAGTGCATTCCTCTACAGATGAAAATGTCTACAGCCCCATGACCAGGAGGGCACAAACTCGCCTCTGCTGACCAGGCTGTGGCAGGATGGATTCATGCTGATCTCTCCACTAAATGACACCAAATATATCTGGACAAGATCAGGCAACTCGTCCAGCTGTTTGGAGAGAGGTGGAATTAATCAGGGAACATTTCCTGACTTTGAGAGGTTCCTGTGATTTTAAAATTCAGGAGGGTTGAAAACAAGAAGACAGAAATAATTCTAGGCATTTGGAAAATTTGCAAAAGGCTGGGAGTAGGAGGGGATGAGGAACCTAGTGCCTGGCAATAGAGGTATTAATTAAAAAGCAGGTGAGGTCAGGGATACGAACTGAAGTTTTGGACTTAAGCAGTCTTGCCTGTTCTGGTTCTGTGACTTGACCCATCTCAGCCTTCCTTTCAGACTGTAAATTGAGGTAACACCTCCAACCCATTATGGCGATTAGGAGAAGTAGCTGAGATTAGGGTTTAATTTACCAAATTAAATTTAATAAAAATAACCTTTTCTTTTACACTATCACATTTTGTTTAGCCTCATTGCCTGGCACACTCAAATGCCCCCCTCCAAAGCTACTATTACCATTGGCAAGAAAATACTGGGTAAATTATTGACCTCAGAGCAAGAGCGAATCATCTTTAATATGTGGGACAAAGGGGAGCCCTGTGTCTCTCCTCCAGTGTATCTAAAAATGAATATTTCCATTAAGACAGCCCTCCTCATACAGTCTTCAGAACCACTCCAGAGCTCAGTTAGCAGGATACCTTGGTCCAGTGGCAGCCAGCACACAGGGCTGCCAATCCACAATGCTACCTCTGGATCCTTTTTGGCTTCTCTCCTAAACCACCCATAGCCTTCCCTGATTCTTTTATTTTCTTTAATTGATCCCTAGCCCTCCAAATCACTCAAGCCTGAGACCACAGCCATTTAGACCCTTCTTTTAACACAGCACCGGACCTATCACTTCCTATGATAAAGATCTTTATCAATTATTTCTTTACAAAGTCTCCCACATCCATCCCTAATTCAAGCCCAGTTACCTCAAGCGTGAAACTACAATGGCTTCCTCACCAAACCTCTGCTTGCCATCTCTTCCAAAGATAACCCATCTTCCATGCTGCCTTTAGATAAGTTTCTGGTCTCTTAACAAACCAAGTCATGTCTTCTCTCTGCTTGTCCAGACTTATCACTGATATTCTTTATGCAGGTCACTTAATATGCCTGAGTCTCAGTTTCCCTCTTGTACAGTGAGCATGCTGAACTAAGTACGACTGGGTCATTTGAGTGAGGTCTTATATCCCCCAAGAAATTATTTATCCTTCAAGGAAGATGAGCCCTAAATCCCATATGCTTCGCACATTAATTTTGCACAATTCTATGATTCTATTTACTTGGAACTACTTTCTCTTCTTTCCAAAATGTCAGTGCTATTTCCCAATCATCTCTTGAACTTGCCTCACCTCAGTGGCTTCTTCACATCATTGCCATGTTTTCTTCTTCTAACGCATAACAGAGGGTGAGGAGTGTGCATTAAAATAATAATAAAATAAAAGCCAACAGAGATCCCACTTTTTGTCTCTGCTAATGGGAGTCTCCCTCTCTCTAGAGTATCTATTCTGAGGCAACTTTTACCAGGCTGGTTTGCTTCCTTTGTACCCATGGATCTTATGGGTCTCTTCCTATCTCTAAAACTCTGACTAGTTTGCTAATATCTCACCAGTGGCCACAGGTTTCCTTATGCAAAAATTAGTTTCTAATGGACATGGTGGCAGAAGCCAGTTTATTGATTTTTCTTTTCTTTTCTTTCTTTCTTTCTTTCTTTCTTTCTTTCTTTCTTTCTTTCTTTTTTTGGTACTGGTTCCAGGGGTATTCTACTTCCAAGGTAGAGCCCCAGTCTTTTTTTTGTTGTTGTTGTCGTTATTGTTTTTAAAAAGGGAGTTGCTAGGTTGCTGAAAGTTTCACTAGTTGCTAAGGCTGGCCTCAAATTTTTGATCCTGCCTCAGCCTTTCCAAGGGCTGGAATGACTGGTGTGCACCATCACGCCCTGCTTCATTGATTCTTCTTATATGTTGCCTGTGAAAAGGTCTATTTGAATGACTATACACATTTCATCCATTATCTGACTGGGCCATTTGAGTAAGTCTTATTTCCCCCAAGAAGTTGTTTATCCTTCCAGGAAGATTCCATATGCTTCTTTTGTATATATTATAGTTTCTGGAAAAAAAATTTAGGCACACAGAAAAAGGCACACTGAAAAAAATTTTAGGCACACAGAAAAAGCATAAAAATATGATGTTTGGATTGTTAATTTGTTAATTAAGTGTGGCATGTGTGAGATATGATTGCTTCAGGAGCCATGGGGATCAACACTGTCAGAGGAGAGAGGGGGCTGCCGGGATCTCCAAAGTACAGGTTAATGAAGAGTCCAAAAGAGATGGTAGAGAAAGACTGAGCCCATTCATCCAGAAACAAGAAGGAGGGCTTCAGCAATAGCTTGTACACAGAAAGCGAAGGACAGAGAGACCGAGACAGTGACCCAAGGCTTGGGGTTTGGGGTAAAAAAAAAAAAGCAAACTGGCTTCTGCTCTCTGTGAACACACAAACAAGAAGTTAGGCAACCTGGTGTGCCCTGTGTTGCAGCGTCAGCCCTGTGCTAAAGATTAACAGCCAGACTTAACGAGGACTAAAGATCAGGCACAAGCACATCTCACTGGTAGGAGACTGTAACTGCAGGATTACAAGTGCCCAGACCCCTCCAGTTCTCCGAAGAAGTGGGTACCACTTGATCATGTAGCATTCAGTAGAACATCTCCACCAAGCAAATAGATCTCTGGAAATGGCGATGTGGCTGGCCAGCGTTTCTTGGGCTTCCTGGTTGGAAATGTTAATTTCATCTTATTGAAACTGAGGAGAAGTAGTGGGAACCAGGAAATTTGAGTTCTGGTTTAATTACTAACTTTGAAATTCCTAAATCTGGGGGAAGACAGAAATCATGCATAGCCAAGAGCAGGGACTGGCATTTTGTAGAGCTCTAGTAAAATGTTTTATGAAGCCTCTGGTGATTCAGGTAGAAGAGAAAAGACCAAGGCATGGTGTCAGGGATGTGTAAGATCTCTGCACACATCCTAAACTTCCTTGACTGCCAGGCCACACGAGTGTGTGCTTGAGGCCCGGCGCTACACATACGTTGCTACCTCCCACCATGCCTGGCCTAACACTTGCAAATAAAAGGAGCTCAAGAAATATTGGTTGTCTCACAGGTAGAATCTAGGACCGAAATCTTCTCAACACTAAACTGGCAATTTTGGTCTTAGGAATTTGGGTAGACTGGCCATCCTGGAAATCATCTTAAACTTTGTTGATCATCAAGTGTGGTTTCTGATGAATCAAGTAGAAGCTAAAACATCTTGAAGTTCTGTGATTCACACGTGGTTACACAATGTATACTGACACAGCCTACATGTAAACCTACACAAATACACACACACACACACACACACACACACACACACACACACACACAAAGGTGTTAAACGCTGTAGAACTGATCAAGTTGTTTGTATACACTTTATAGAGGCAGACAGACAAGAATTGACAGAGTAATAGTCTTCACAAAGACTTGTTAATATGTAAGAAAGAAAGATACCAGGAATAGCCAGCCTGGTGTTTTAAAACTGCATTTTCTTTGCTTTCTACTTTTAAATTACACACTGCAAAGTCACTGAGGAGAAAGCTTTAAGAAAACTTTCATTTGCTATGGTATAGCTTGCCGGTCTTTCTTTGCCTAAAAAAAATAAATAAACCCCTAGAAACGTTTCTTTCTTCTCATAGACATTAATAATGATAGCTTGAGCTGTAAAGGCTTGGTTTTACTGAAGGTAATGGAGTAATGTTTATTTCCATTAGACTAGGCCTATAAAATCCTCTTTTTATAACCATGAGCCTACAATTTCAAAACAGCAAAGCTTGACATTTTGGTCTCTGACAGGCAACACTTAATATTGGGATGTTTTAAAAATCTATATGAAAAAAGCTCTTAATACAAGATAGGCTGAACATTTTCCCTGCAAATGGTTTGTTTTAGCTATCTCTCTTCCTCCCTGACGGACGGAGGAAATCAGACAGCTTATTGGCTTAGTTTGTTAGGCCAGGTTAAAGGGATGCAATACTGGAAGACTCTTAGAGGAGCTTACCCCTGGGCTAAAAATAGCAGGCACTAGAGAATTATCTTAAATACAACCAAACTTGCTCTGTACTGTGAATGTAGATAACTGTAATACGTTTCCATTTTTGGTCATATCAGGTTTTTTTCTTTTGGGGTGGGGGGCTTGCCGTAGCTGACTCTTTAATTCATTTATGATTTTATTTGTCACATTCCATTCTCAAAGATATTGCCCGGGGGTGTTTGTCTTAGGAACCCTTCTCATTTAGCTGTGCGGCTTTTGTTAAGAACTAATAAGCTCTTAGAAGGCCAAAGACAGCAGAGGAGGGGCTTGCTAGGAGGCAAATTCGTAAAAACAAGTGAGTACGAACCTTCTATATGTAACCTTTTTATAAAATCTTTCTTCTAAGAGGCAGGAAGTGCAATTTACCAAAGTTTATAAATAATATGAGTATGTTTAACCTCAAATTTATTTAAGTCTTATAAGTAAATAATTAACAACTATGATCAATTTTTCTCTTTCCTTCCTTTCTTAGTAGACAATTTTACTCCTCCACGGCATCTTCATGGCACTTAATTTCTACCTTTGCTACAGAATCCATCTCTTTATAATGCATTGTTTAGGTCTGTCATCTTCACAAAGAACTCCTGAGGGGAAACCCTGTGTCTTAAGTATTATATACATAATACATCTTGTATTATGAGGACCTACATTAGTGCCTGGCATGTAGTTGCTACTCTTTAAATAGTTGATAAATGGTCCCATTCGAAATAGTGAGATCAGTTTCTGTGCTAAAGTACTCTGTGTAAAAACATACTGAGCGTTCAAGTCATCCTAAAGTCCTAACTAGGTAGACTATCCCTTCTTTTTTTTTTCTTTTCTTTTTTTTTTTTTTTTTTTTGGTGGTACTGGGGTTCCTGGAAACCCTTCTACCTCCAGGCTATACTCCCAGACCTATTTTATATTTTTATTTGGAAACAGGGTCTCTTAAGCCAGCAAAGCTAACTTCGATAGACTATCCCTTCTAAACAAGCTCAACAAAGCCCTAGCTCATCTGGCAAAGATGAAAACAAATTCATTTGCACGAGAGAAAAGAAGAAAAGCCAGGAAGGGGATTCTTTTTTTTGCTATTTTTGCTACCCAGTCTCTATGATAATGGTCTATAAAAGAAAATGAAGACCAAAACATTCACAACATCCAGAAAGCCCAGGTACTTTAAGAATCTTTCATACTAGCCACTGTTCTTAATTCTCCTAAGAAATAAGATGACTGCCATAAAGTTATGGCACCATCAACTTGTACAGTCATGGAATTTCTTGCCCACAAGAAGCAACTTCCCATTGCCAATAGTTAACAAGAAAACTACAATGATAACAATGATAAAAAAGTATTTACAAAAAAATTAAATTTAAATTCATTGAGAAAATCAAAACACACCAGGAAAAATGGGGATGAAATTGTATGTTGAAAATCTGTGGCCCTGCATTTTCCTGAGCTTCCAGGTAACCACTGGTTCCTTATACAGAGGCAAAGTTACTTGGATGCTCTGTAAGCCTGGAAAAGTACCCATTCTTCAGCTTGTCACTTAGTGCAAGATTTGTCCTCCTTTTGTAGGGGAGAGGAGAGATGCTCTACTTTTTAGCCACGCCTTTATGTACACACATTGGCTTGACACAACGACGTGTCCCCCAACTGCAGTTGAAACCACCTATATATCTTCATCTGAATCACAAGTCTGTTCAGCAAGCTAGGAGGGAAGTTCACAGCCACTCTGGCAGGCACACAGCACACTGCTGTCACTGTTGGCTCTGTTTATAAACCATCTCTTGGAGAACATGTTCTCAGATCTTTGACATGTCTTATTTTTAGCCTGATTGGTCAGAATAGCTGGGAAGGTCATTTTATTCTCTCTCTCTTCTCTCTCTCTCTCTGATTTCAGCAGAACCACTGAAGGTCCATCCGCTAATGAGCATGGGAGAGGGTTCTAATGTGTATGACATTAAGATAGGCATTCAGAAGGTGAGGAGACACCAGCTCTTCCTCAAGTGGTTTGTAATATGGCTTGAGGGATATAGTCAAGGAGCTACCATCTAGACAGTTGTGCCACAATTCAAAGACCTTAATGAAAAAAAAATGCTCATTTGCACATGCGACAAGAACACACTAGATGCCAAAGAGGGATACAAACACTTTCCTAAATTTAAGGACTTAATAGTTTATCCCGTGCCTGGTAAAGGCTCCAATAAACAGAGACCCAAACAAGCAGTCTTTAAAATAGCACATTGTTACAATGCCGTTTATGGAAATGGTGTCTATGGAAAATTCCCTTTGGATTCTCCCTCCTTAAGACTTCCTTCCAATGGCACTCACAGGAGGACTGATTTAATTTCCGATAACCCCGGCTGCACACCTTGTGTTCTTGCCTCTGCACTTAATTTGCATAAATACTCTCCTTTCTGCTGCTTGGCTCCATGGAGGTACAGAGATGGCCTGCCTTGCATGCAGCCTGGAATCAGCTTTTATGCCACTGGACAAAAGGTCGGATGGAAAGGCACACCACTGGCACAATTAATCTGGTCACTCAGGGACCATCTACTGATTCAAGAATAGCTTGCAGGTGAGTGATAGACAGGGTCACGGCTGCCTATAGCATCAGGGGCTATTATGACAGCCATAAAGAGAAAGGGGAAAAATTGAACAAGGGGAAGAATTACTCCTAAAAGGGACATGAAGACAGACACAAATGTCTTCGTCCAAAGAATAAGCATGAGAAAGTGCCAGGGGAGCTGGACAGCTTACAGTGCTCGAGGAGGACAGCACACTTTGAAATTGCCAAAGTTTGAATACTAATGAGGGGTCATGGCCTAACCGTGGCTCAGGGTCCACACGGAGAGACTGGAGCTGTTCATGTGCAGGTGCAAGGTGACAGAGAGGGCCAGGAGAGCTTGGGTGAGGGAGATACAGCCAGAGGATTCGCTGATTTCCAGACAAAACTTAGATTTAGCAAACTCAGACTGGTACACTAACTGAAATCTTTCATCTAAAATCAAGTAACGCATTTTAATGACTGTTTTGCAAGCCCTAAGGTTGGTGTGTTATTTATAAGAGTCTTTGTGCAAAATGGGAAAGGAAAAGGGAGGGATTGCTCTTGTTATTGATATTTTAATGTGCCCCAGATGGGTTTGTATCAATGAATCCTACATTGTTGGGTGTCGGTTTATTTGGGGGCCCAATGGGGTCAAGATGGAAATCCACAAAGGAGGACGTGTAGATGATTTCATTCTAAAATATTGTGGCAAATCCCTTATTTAAGAAACCTTTGTTGAGCTATAATCATCTTCACCAATGTTCCTGCAGCTAAAGAGCTTTATGACGGACAAGATAAAGAACTAGTGGTCTCTTTATTGGAGAAAACTTAAACAGTCGTGTTTGTAAGGAAGTATTTTAATAGATGATAGAAAGAATGTCAGTATCTCACGGAGCACTCTTATTTACCACATACTGCTGCATGGACAACCCTTGAAGGATGGTACCAAGAGTCTATAAAAATATTTTGAGCCGGGCGTGGTGGCACACGCTTGTAATCCCCGCGCTTGGGAGGCAGAGACAGGAGGATCGTGCAGGTTCGAAGCTAGCTGCTCTTGCTGGGTTAAGAGACTCTGTCTCCAAATTTAAAAAAAAAAAAAAAAAAAAAAAAAAAAATATATATATATATATATATATATATATATATATATAGTCTCTGGGAGTGTAGCCCGGAAGGAGAAAGGCTTCCAGGAACCCCAGTACCAAATATATATATATATATATATATATATATATATATATATCATATAAATATATATAAATATATATATAGTATTTAAAACCACCTGTGTGCATTGATATATTTGCCTCAGTTTTATCTCACATCAGATGGCATTTGTGCAGCTGAATCAAAGAAGTTAGAAGTTGACTTGCTTAGCATCAAACTTATTATTAAAGTATTTTATTTCATTTTATGTTTTTTGTGGTATTGGGGGTTGAACTCAGGGTTATTCTACCTCTTAGCTAAACCATCCACCACCACCAGTCCCTTTATTTTATTTTTTTTGTGATAAAGTGTCTCTCTGCATTGCTGAGACTGGCATCAAACCTGCGATCATCCAGTCTCAGCCTCCCAAGTACTAGGAGTGAAGGCACGTGTCACCAAGCCCAGCTTATTACAGTATTTTCAAAGAAAGCTTTCCAGTCATTTACATATATCCCCCACAGTGAAATTTATGGGAATTGGTTTTTGTAGGGTTGTACAATATGACAAAATGACTATATGGAGTTACTGAGAAATATAGATTTATCTGTCCAAAGTAGGTGGCCCATATTATGATATTTTGAGTGTCTAGTGATTTTTTGTAGAATTTAGTGTCATCTTTTGGTCAGCTCTCACATCTATGATCTACTTTTCTCTACTATCTTGCTAACTTTCTAAATAATTTATTTCTGTGTCCTACATGCCCAGAAAATTGGCAAACCGGATTCACTTAAATTGCAAGTTAAACAAAAGAAAGCAAGTGTTAAAGGAGGGCTGGAGAAGCTTATCTGGGAGCAAAATGTGTTAAATGTGAGGGAATTTTTCTGAATCTAGTTTGGCTTCTCAAAGACATCGTTTACGAAAACGGTGTGTTTCTCAGCTCTGTTTCAGACAATTAATAGTACTAAGTTAATAATGGACAGAGAAATGAGGTCTTCTAGTGTGAATTATAAAAATAGTTTCTATGATTAAGTAAGACATGCATCCTGTCTACAAAGCATACATCTTCTTCAGCTGTAGGACACCTAGCTGGAAATAAAAACGAACCGGTAACTAAAGACAAAAAAGAGGGATCCGTGTTTTGTTTTCCTGAGCCACAAATGCTGCAGGGAGGTCACACGGTCCTGTTAGAGGGTGTCTTCTCTTCTGCTGACTCAGAAGAGAAACACATTTGCCATTCAAAGACAAACTAAACAGGCAGGGCATGCACTGGGTGGATTCACAGGCTCAGTTATCTGCCAAGAGCAAGCAACATTTAGTTACCTCCAAATGCATCTAAACACCCAAAAAAAAGTTTTTTTTTTCACCAAAAAGTCTTTTAGCTCCGTGGGGACAGAAGGTCTTTGTCAAAATTTCCACCTTCAACAAATATTGCAAAATAGACCAGACTAGATTTGTGGCAGAAAATACTGACACACATTCCTTTAGGACAGGCGCAGCCACCTCAGCTCCATGGCTGGGATTGCAGGTGATAGGATTAAAGGAACTAGACGGTGGCATGGTGACCTCATGTAACTCTCAAATGTGATGCACGCAGAGCCCTGCCATTGGGGAGCAGCGAGGGAAAGAAGCCACTCGTCTTATGCAGTATTGCTGCATTCCAATTCCCAGGCTTGTGCAAGGTTCTTCTCCTTTGGGAACGGGAGTTAAACCTGACCCTCAGGCAGCACTATCTTAAAGGAAAAATTCAGCATGATATGTAGCTTAGAAAAGAGCAGGGTGTCCCTGCTAAGCATGGGCTGGCAAGACACAAGAGGATCCTGACATGAGGACATTTCTGGACAGATTCTAAGTTGGCGCAGTCCCTTGGACACCCAGGAGAACTATGTCTGGAACACAGAGGCTCCAACTGCACATCTGAGCAGATGAGATGACACCCAGGGAAGCCAATATCCTTAGGCTAAGAGCCCATGGAAAAACCGAGGGCATTCCTGCAGCAGGGGCACTTTTCCCCTCACCAAGGGTCATTCAAATATAAAAATATACTTCTCAGAAAGGCCTAGGGAGATGAGACTGAAGCTAGAATATTATGGAAATATAAGAGGTAGCTAACTTCGGCGGCCTGAGAGAGGAGGGAAGGAGTCAGCAGCACCCTTCCTGCCCGTGCCTCTTCTGAAAGGGCAGTACAGCCCTGGATAGCTCTACCCTAGAAGGTGATGAGATCTCCATCAGGGATTAAGGCTCCAAGGGAGAGAAAAGCCACATAAGCAGGGTGTCTCTTATAGGCCAACAGCACATCAACCCTTCCAGCTGGACTGACATATCTTTAGAAAGGTCAACAGGACTAAAATGGTACAAAATGGTCCTCATCCATGGAAGCCCCACACATGTTGCCAGGGGCCCAGCAAGCTGGTCATGTCAGACTTGCTCACTGCTGACAGGGAGGCCTTCTCCTCTTAGGTTGGTATTTTAGTTAGTGTTCTTGTCACTGTGACCAAGATACCTGACAAGAATGCCTTAAAGGAAGAAAAGTTTATTTGGATCAAGGTTTAAGATGTTTAGTCCATGATTGGCTGGCTCCAAGTCAAAAAAAGAATGGTGCCTGGGCTTGGCAGAAGAAAGCCACTCAGAGCAGTAGAAGAAAAATAGCAGAGAAAGGGAGAGGAAGAGACAAGAAACAGATAAGGATATAGTCCCCCGGGCAATGCCCCAGTGAGAGGCCTCCTCCAGTAACACCCTACCTGCCTATTGCTACCACCACATAAGTTCATTCAAGTTATCAGTACAAGGTGCAGTGGTGGCACATGCCTGTAATCCTAGTATTTGGGAGCTTGAGAAAGGAGGATAGCAAGTTCAAGACCAGCCTCGGTAATTTATCAAGATTCTTAATGACCTAGTGAGATCCAGTTTCTAAACAAAACAAGCCAAGGCTGAGGGCATAGCTTTAAGATGAAAAGCCGTGTGGTTCAATTCCCAGCACCAAAAAAAGTTATTAATTCATCAATAGATTTATCCACTGATAAGGTTAGAACCCTCATTGTCCCAATTATTTCAACTTTCTACATTGCTAATACACGAGCTTTTCTGAGGAGCATTCCAAATCTAAATGCTAACATCCGTCTTCCTCTTGTTTCCCCTCAGTATTTAAAATGAGCAAACTCTTATTTTTACATACTCTGTGTAGGAAAGCATAAATTCCAGGTCTCCCAATTTCAAATATTCTGTGCCATTGTCTTGCCTTAGTTGGACTCTACATCTGGTCTTAGCTGGCAGTAGAAGGTCCTTCTAGCTAGGGAAAAAAAAAATGTTCTCCAGTAAGATTCCACTTCGAAGTAAAGGCATTTTTGAAGATAATAAATACAAGAAGGACAGAATTTATCTGTTAGTGATGACCAGGATAAAAGACAGGTGGAGAAAGTCCCTGCTTTGCTACCTTTATCAGAGAGCTTATCTCACTCGATTTTAAAGGCCTGTCTTCATCACTAACCATGAGCTTTGTGGAGCCAGCAATTGTGCTTACTCTTAAACACTATGTGCCCAGAAATCATCAAGTAGTTAAGCATGTGAATGGCGTATGATAATTAGTTTTTGATGAGTGGGTAAATAATACAGTAGGAGACTAGATGAATTGGAAAAATCCACAAACATAAAGAAATGTGAAAAGAACAGTGCAAAAGATGGAAACTAAGAACTTTGGCCAGTGAACCGTTCCTCTTATGAGAAAATGTGAACACCCGTCCCCCCAAGTGATATGGGATGAAAAGGACAGGATTAGTAATAATCCTTGGTAATATCTGCATAGCACTTTAGAAGCTCCAAAGCAGTCTCCTGAGGTTTTGAAGTTAGCAACATAACCAGGTAAGTCAAAATGATTGCAGACACAGGCCACAACTCTTTCCTGTCTCCAGGCCATTTGAAGAAAGATGGGGAGAGTTGAACACATCTAAGAATTTCTCTAAAGCGAAAAAAATATACACTTGCATCAGTTTCTTCTCATGCCTCTGGTGCAGAAATATCAGCCACTGTGGAAACTGATCTCTGAGTTGCTCCCTAGCTCCTGGCAAATACATTTCATTCGCCTTTGCTCATTTCAGTAAGTTGCAAATCTGGTTCTGTCATTTCTTTTCTGCCTCCCTCTAAATATTCCATCTCGGGAAAGTTTGAGCAAAGTATCTGGCTGTCGCTATTTTCTAATGCTCTAGTCATGAATTAAGAGTTAACTGGGATGCAAAGGCAAGAAGAAGAAAGCTTGCTAGAGTAGAGTTAAAGAAATTCATGACCATTACCACTGATTTGCATGGCAGAGATAGAGAAAACTTATTTTAAAGGAGAGGACGGAAAAACCATTCACACATATACAACCAACAAAAAAATCACCAAGCACTGGATAAAAATAATAACATCAGGGGACAGAAGAAATACACCAGAATAACCAATTAGCATTCACCCAGGGAAAGCTTGTGCTTAGAAGGGAGGGGGGAAAAGGCAGTCCATCAAGAGGAATATCAACTTTACAATAGCCCTGGCCAGTTATCTACCCAACGCAAGTGCTACCACCCCACTTCTCAGTGACCCTCTCAACAATTCTGGGGGGAAAAAGCATTAGTTCAACATTATCGCCAGCCAGAATATGACTCTATTTATGTGACAAGTTGACAACATACAATTTCATGCTTGTTGAACTGATCGGTGTTATATATTCACTGTGAATATTATGAAGCCTCACCATTATAAATATGAAACAGTATACACTTATTCAAAATAACTCCAGCAGTGGCAATTTATAGCTCGGTTGTTTGTGTTCTTAGGAAGTCCAAATGCCACCTTAAGAAGCTGCAGCTCACAGAAACAGATGTGCAGTGTGACTGTGACCAAAATGGATTGACGATGACCTGTGTGAAAGCAGGCTATTACATTTTGGTCTGCATGGCAGCTGACACTGGTTTGTATTTAGATATGTGCGCGTTGGGAACAGTGTGTCCTTAAAGCTCTGTTTAAACATGGGCCAAGACATTTGTCTACTGGACTAATTATTTTACCACTCTTTGATGGCAAGGATCCCCATTTGTTTTTTTTTTCTTAAAAAAATAAAGGAAAGAATGTGAGTGTGAGTGTACACACACACACACACACACACACACACACACACACACCTTGTTCCTTTGCTTCATAAAGTTTTAACAAGGAATTTAAGCCTTGGTCATGTCAGGTGAATGTTGGCAAGATTTCCGGAATGCCTGCATAACAGGATTGTACTACTTTCTCGATCAGGTGCCTGGGAACCAGACAAGGCCACAAGCCACCATCACATCATAAATGGTCGTAGCAACTGTTTCTGGTCAGTTTTTTTTTTTCTCCTTCTTTTTTTTCTCTCCTCCCCTCCCTTCCTTTCTCTTAGCAAGTTTCAACCAATTTGCAAGTGTTTGCTTCTACAAGGACAAATTTGGAATAGTGAAGAACAACACAATTTATCCAAATGTGGAAGGAAATGAAGGAACCAGGCACCTTGCTAAAGCTAGATATCAAAAATTTGCATAAGTAGTTTCCCAACAACAGAGGTGCTATTTGGAACAAAATAAATTGCTTGTATTGTATGCAAGGGCATAAACCTTGACCAGGCTTGGTGATCCCTTCCTCTCTATGTTTCCTATGTACACTCAGATATTCCTGCTTCAGACGCTGAGGTTAGGCCTCCTCTCTCGAGATGGACCTAAACAGGCAACTCTTTATAGACTTAGAAGTCTTCAACATCTTTGTTTGATGGATAAAAAACAACAAAATATATGAAAATTCAAAATATATGAAGTATGAAATAAGTTTGCTCCAGATTTTTCTAGTAATTCTTTTTATTTCTTGCTGTCTTAGTTTGCTTAATACTAGACAGTACCCCTGGCTCTTGTTTAGAGACCTAGCAGAGGATTCAGTGGGTACTGGATCTCTCTTGAACAACTTTATACTGGCTTAGAAATTTCCCCCATTACAACAAAGTTGATTATCCAAAATCTGCATCTCTTTCTACTTTTCCTGTTGGGCTACAGTGAAGGTGTTGTTGGTCTGTCTAGTAAATCCAAACCACAAGATAACATAATCACACACATTCATTTCTCAGGGACCTCGGCAGCTCTTATCTTCTTGCTTTTATGATCTCTTATGAACAGCCAGGAATAGCAATTTGCAGCCTGTTTGTAAAGCCATCTTAGTCTGAAGCTAGTCTTGTCCTCTTCTATCACACAGTGATATTCTGCGGCTAAATCCTGTTCACCACAGCAAAATTTCCTCTGAGCTCCATTTTAGAATAATGTAAGTCTTCCCTGCGAGAACAGAACATATCAAACACGTAATGGAGGGCAATTATCATTTCAATGAACTATTTATTAATAGAAGATGTTGTGTGTGCTTTGCTCAGATTTATTGATATGCTGCCCACTGTACACCGTAGCCCGGGGCTGTTTTGTGCATCAGCATCTCAGGCGAGCAGCTCCATCGTTCACACAGTTCTGGTTCGTGTATGGGTTTTGCTCTACTTTATTTTACCACTAGATCACCTAGAACATTAAACACAGTGCTCAAGTTCTGTGTGTTAAATCACAATTGTTTCCTATTAAGTGTTCCAAGCTACCCATTTTTATTAACAGTTACTTTATTAAATCCTTAATAACACAGATAGAATAGTTAGTTAATTTGTGTGTTGAGCCATGGATGTTAATTTGTAAACATAATAACATACTGCAATCATTTGCATAATAGCATTTTAATCTTTTTAGTAAAAGCTGTAATTCCCTACAAAGTACACTGCAGTAGAAACTAAGTGACTATTGGTACTAATACAAAAGGCCTTAAAATTCTGATCCTATTATGGTGTTGGAACATACCCAAACTGCTTCCATAATCTCTGAAATGTTACTGTTCTCTGATTTAGGTGTCTGTGTCAAGAATAAAAATGAAGTATAACTGGTAGCTTTAGACTATTTCCTAAATGTAATTTAGTATTCACTAAGCACTAGCACTTTGCAAATAGCTCTGAGGCTTTCCTTCAAAGTTCAGAGCTCCAGCCCTGAATATTGCGGGGAAAACACTTTGGAACTCGCTCCCAACTCTGCTGCGCTGAAGAGGGGCTCCTCGGGTGAATAGTGCTGATTTGGCAGGAGGAAGGGCATCGGCCACTGAGGACTTGGCATCAGAGCCGCCTCCCTCCTCTCTGCCCTGCCAGCCTGACGCTGCCCCCATAAATGACCGCCTCTGAGTGGAAGTTTGGGAGAGAACAAGAAAGTGGAAGAAATGCTTAAAGAAGCCTCTGCTTCTGGAGGGAAAATTGTCCAGGGGACTCCGTTTCTAGCACTAATTACCACCAGTCACGAGACTTGTGAGAGGAAGGAGGGTGGAGAAAAGGGAGTTGGATAAAATTCAGGCCAAGTCATTTTCCCCAAGATCTGGTCATTCATTAATCCACCTGGCTGCAAACCCTGAATGAGTAACTTGCAGTAGTAATGGAGATGGGCAGGTCTTCAAAATATTGGTGCTTAGAGTATGAAACTGGGCAAATTCCTCCATCATTCTGACAAAAGGCATAAAAATATTTCCCATCATTGTTTTGAGACAAACATCTTAATGGATAAGAAGCCACTTATTTAAAAAAAAAAAGATTTCCCCAAAGAGTAAGTATGTTGTTATTTCACTATAGCCTCTCTCTCTCTCTCTCTCTCTCTCTCTCTCTCTCTCTCTCTCTCTCTCTCTCTCTCTCTCTCAGCTTTGCCATCACTCTCATCCTGTCTACCTATATGTCAGCATCTTTGCACGCTACAGGAAAACACAGAATCCTGCTTTGCTTTCAAGCTGTACTGCAGAGCTCACAGTCTTAAAAGTAACCTGAGAGGTTGAGGAAGAAAATTTTAAAAAGAGGTCCTACAAAATTGTTGCACATCATGAGCATGCCATTTTACAAAGCCCTCAGTAAAAGTTTTCACTGCTTTTAGGTATGCAATTATTGGGGCAAATTAACCTTGATAAAAAAAAGTCTGAGATATAGAAGGGAGGAGAAAGAACTTGGCTCTCGGGGAAGCAGCGCGGGTCTTCACTGCTCCTCTTTTTATCTGCCTGTGTCTTCATCTCATTCAGAGGTGAGCTGTCTGCTGGCTGTGCTCTCATGACATTGGGTATAGATAGGGCACATGGTCAATAAATATGGCATATGTAGAAGGTTACTACCCAGCACACACAGCTGCTGTACAAACACATCGTTTGTCCAGTGCAGCATCCTGTATGAGCTTTGATTACTTTACCCTAGACTATTATCTTTGAAGGAAACCTAAAAGGCAATGAGCCATTTTTTTTCCTGATCCCATTCCAAGATTGCCTTCTTGTGAATTTGAGTCTCTACTTTTTTGGCCCCAAAGATAGCCAAGCAGAGGAATTTTTATTTCAACGACCCACTTGAGAGTCTAAGTGGTTCGAAAAGTGTAAGACAAACCCCCCCAAAATGACTTGCCTATTTCTTGGAGTACCCAGCCTATTTGACAGAAAATCCCTGGTCTCTCTCCCCAGAAATGTAAAATGAGACTTTCTAATAATCACTGTAGATTGAACCTAGAGAGTTTCACTTTGCAGAATAAAAGGCTGGCAACTGGATCAGCTCCCGTCATCAACAGCAGCCCAGCTCATGTCTGGTAGCCACAACTTTCATGACCAAAAGCCACCACCAGGAAAGTCAGGGCTGGGGAAATCATGGCCATGTGAGCTGCAATCCATGACTCGCTACTCATCATTAAGGATTCATGCCAGTAGACATAGCCCCGTGGGTCAGAGCTCCTGGGACATATTTTTCCAGTGGTCAGCAGAGTGGTAGGGAAGAAATAGGGTGATAAACCAGATGTTCCCAAGATAAGCCAGATGTTATCAAGCCAAGAGGTATAAGACAATGTTTAACTGGTGTATAGGTGAACACACACACACACACACACACACACACACACACACACAACATGGCAGAAAAGCTGACAGCAGAGGCTGAAAATAAAACAGCACACAGACTGAGTTAGATTGTTGCTTCCTGATTTGTGAGTCTCCAAGATGAACATCTAACTGATTTATACGCAGAATTTGGAATTTCGTGGAAGACTACAAATGCAAAGATAAGTACAACATAAATTTTTTAAATACTCCATACGTCTCCGTGAGTCTTAACATTCTTCAGTGTTCTTATGTTACAGCCAATTATCTCCCCACTTAAATGGCTATTATTTTCTTACTTGAAGTCTATGTTCTCCATAAGTGTCATTACCAAGTGTGGCAAAAAATCTGGTGGTGAGCCATAAATTTTATTTAAATGACAAACATTTATTGATGGCAAATTGGAAATTCCAGAAATCTTTAAAAAGTGATTATTGTGAATTAATTCAGTCTCTCCATATTAACAAAGGAGAATTTCTTCTCCCAATGATTGCTCTAAGGTGAGGCTGTTTTTCTGCGCACTTTTTTTTTTTTGTCTGTTTGTTTTGTTAAAATTCCAGGAGGTTTGCCATTCATAGAAAAGTCTGCCTGACCACAGGCACAGTCAGAAGCAGGAATTCATTACCATGGAAGGCTGCAAAATTTCCTCCAAGGAGACAAGTGAGAAAAGGCAGGCAGGCACCACATAAATTTGTGGATTGGGTTAGATATGTTCTGTCCCTGAGGCAGCAGGCCCCTTGGAAAATGACTCCCAAGTCTTGCAACTCCTGAGAGTGAGCAAGCGTGTCCCCAGGAAAGGCATCCACCGAGTTCTGATTCGCTCTGGAATATGTTTGAGTTAGCATTCCTGGCCACCTCCCTCTATACTAACTCATATTTATCAGGGCTGATGGAATTTTCCTTCAAAGTGCTTGGAGACTGTTCCCTGGATGCCATCCTCTCTGCTATCAGCGTGTCCCTCCCTGCCCTGCATCAGGCCTGCTTTGGAACACAGCAGGACCTGCTATCTGGCTCCCCCTACTTCCTGTTTGCTTATTCCTCTTCCAGCTGTCAATACCACCACCATTATATTGTTAAAAGTCTTCAGCAATAAACTAATGTCTACCATGGAAACTAAACACTTCCAACTGGCCTCTTATGCCCCCTCATAATTTTGTACCTACCTACTTCCAAACTCACTTTCCCAACTCCTGTGCTTTCCTAAGTAGATATTTCACTTTGGGTTAACCAAACTCCTCTATGGAAACACATTATTCATTCTCTTATCAAACTTGGATTTATTCTCGCTGTTTCCCTCCTTAGCAAGAAACACACACACACACACACACACACACACACACACGCATGCACGCACACATGCAGTTTTGCAATGTTTTATGTATATATGTATATATATATATTTTTCCTGCATGTATACAAATTCACATATGTATACACAAACATACAGTCCCACATTGTTTTGCAATTGCTAATATGTAAAAACATAAATATACTTGCATAGACATACATAGTTTTGAATTGTTTGCTAATTGTTTTACATTTCTTCCTTTTGCTTTCCAAACTAGACTTAAATTTCTTTAGAATGCACACCTTCTTTTATGCTTTGTAGGCACTTACTTTCTGCTGTTTCCTAAGCAAACATCTAGAAAAATGGCAGCAAACAAGGCTGGCAGAATCCCTGCTCTCAAAATTCTCAGGGTCTATTGAATTGCCAAGATTTGTTGTTTTCACTTTTTTTGGTAGATATATAACATATGCTCATTCTTTAAAAATTTAGATTATAACTGAAAACCAAAAGAAAAAAACTATAATGTCCTCTATATTTGCACCAGAAGGATAAAGGATAAACTATCTGTGGATGCTTCACCACCGATTCCCTCAGGGGTATGTGGCAGGAAACCTTATACACAGACGTCATAAAACTACTACACACTCTTCTCCCACAAAATTTGGCTTTAGACCTTTGAGAGTTCTCATAATTACTAAACATAAACACTGCTTCCAGCTGTGAGTTCTCTCCCCATTGGACAGGCAGGCCTCTGGGCACTTATGAATAAAGGCCCGAGGACCACTGCATTCCCTCCTGCCTCTCTTCTAAGGAACCCCAAAGAGCTGCGTTCAGAAGTAGCAGATGAGTCAATGCAAGATGCCCGTTCGGTTGTCTCATGGAGGCATAAAGCATGTATTAAAATGAACAGGTGACGACGTGGCCCACAGTGACCCAGAAAGGCCCAGGATCTATTTAAATGAACCTCAAGCCACCCATCTTTGCACACCGGTCTGCTATAAAAGCAGTCCTTTATTCTGCTTCTTCAAACAATGCACAAAGGCAAAAGGGAAGGAAGTTATGTTGCAATATTCCGAAACATAAATCTTTCTACCAGTCGTCTAGGGACAGCATCCTGTTTTCCTTACACATGGATCAGAGTCTCTGGAGGCTGCACCTATAGGCCTCGTGCCCTGTTTTTCAAAGTGGCTTCTGAATTCTACCTGGTCACTTGAATTTACGCATCCAAACACAGGTTGTGCAAGGGGACAGGCAGTGGTGTTCATGGATCTGGTTGCTCAACCAACATGTACAAATGCACATTGGCACAGCCCTGTCCCCACACAGAAGTCACTTTCCCGAGTTATGATATGCAACTTCATTCTTTTTATTGCTGTCATTTATTTTCTGCTTGGGAAGTCCCATAAAATTTAAACTTAGATACAAATGGGCAGAAAAAGCAAAAATAGAAAAGATCTCAAGGAACCCCCAAAGCTGTAACATACGCCGCTCTACCATCCCGTTGCCCTACCCCTCACCTCACTCCCTGCCTTGATTAGAGTTCAGAAAGCCCATGGCCCGTGTCCAGGGGCATCATCAGTGCACTACTGGAGTCAGGGGAAAGTGTTTACCTGTTCACTGCCTTATTTTGTGCTGGGAACCAGAGGTAGTTAGTGCTTACGACTGGCAGGTCAGCAAAGGCAGGGCAGTTTAGCTCATTCAAGGACAAAGCCTTCTCAAAATTGATGAGGCAGGGCCTGGGGGCAGTACAGGTGAGAAGGCCACAGGAGCATGTGGCCCCGGGAAAGGACTTCCCTGAGATGCTGCTGTGGTAGAGGCGACACAAAGCTGTGGTCATCCAGAGACTGTTTTGTTGCGCATGAGCTTTCTTTGCAGGGAAAGACTCACTTTTAGAATTTCACTTCAGCTCAGAGCACACTTTCTTTTCCCATTCTTGAAGAAATATCTGAGCTCAACACTAGAGGGCAAAGGGTAGCGTGTCATCACGCTATGCAAATGCTCCTGACGCTGCTGCTCTTTGTAACAGTATTGCCACATAGGACCTTACCCTTTGCCTAGACAGAGAAGGATGGTCCTGTGACATCAGAGAACCCGTAATGGGGACTCAGCTAAACACTCACTCTTCCTCTCTGTCACTAAGAGCATACCTGACATATTAGTCTGGAGGCCTCGGGCATCTCAGTAATTTTATGTGGCTTCTCATTCTTTATATCCAGTATCTCACTCTGTTTTATCTCAGCCATCTGACCAATTCATCTTTTGCTCTTCATAAAGGGGGATTTCAGGGACTTAAACAAACAGAGCTCCTCAACCTCAGCACCACTGTCATTTGAGAGGAGACAGTCCTTTGTTGTGGCGAGCTGCATTGCTAGGTACCGTGTGCCAATCTGAGTCTCTACCCAGTAAATGCCACTAGGGCCACCTTGCCCCTTAAAAGTCAAACATGGTTCTAGACACTGCCACATGTTCCCCGGGGCCTCTGGTTGAGAACCACTGGCTTAAGATGACGGAACGTGAGATTAAATGAAACGAACCTTGTGTTTTGGAACATTGAAAACAATTCTATCAGCCGTAGAAAGTTATATGGGGAAACAAAAGGAGTTTCACTGCATAGATTAAGCATCTATATATAGACACCCGACTAGCTGAGCCAAGTTTCCTGAAGATATAAATTGGAAGTACCTCCCGCAGATCCCATCGCACGAAGTACGGGGACATGAGGTCGTGGAGAAAGTTGTCCTTTTAGAAGCCCTCCATCAGGGGGGCACTGACTACCGTGCCACCATCCCCCGCCTTCTGCTTATTCCGAAACCATCATCTGCAAAATGCATGGCATTTGCTCAACATGGAACAGCCGATTGATTCTTAGATAAGAAGTCTATAGAGATGGACATTTTTAAAAGTACTGTTTATTTAATGCTGCATGACTTAGAATGGGCCTGTAACCTGACAAGTGTACTGAACGAGGAATGTTCAATTTACTAGTTCTAACCGGCCAAGTCCTCACATGAACTTTCTAAGACCCGGCTGAGAAGCCTGGGAAAGTATATCTAACCACAATCCTTCAGGGCTTCCTCCACCTGGTGCTAGCTCCATAGCCCTACTTCTTCATCTTCAACATTCTTTTAAGACCTATTTAATGCTCCCAATTTATTACAAAATCTCAGCCATGAGCAGAACCTACAACACCTTCAGGGTCCAGGCCATGAGTGCCTCCAAAGTCAACCCAGGTCGACAGAAATTATTCGGTTCTATTTTTAAATATAGTGAGCAAAGAAGCAGCTTTAGTTGCCTTTTTAAAGGATGGCTATCACCCAAATTTACTGTTTCCCTATTTTTATCAATGATATAGATTTTGAACTCAGATAAATTTAGAATTCAAATGCTGACTCTTTAAATTTGTCAACTGTGTGACTTGAAGAAAATTGCTATACTTCTCTGTGACTCAGTTTCTGCATATGTCAAGAAAGAATGATAATAATACTACCTAGACAATAGGTTCTTTCCAGGAATGTGAAAGATAATACGTGGAAAGTAGGAATGTTCCAACGTGTTGGTCGCTGCTCTCTCTATTATAGCTATCAACATGACCATAATCATCACATCCCCATTATTCAACAAACATTTTCTACCACCTTCTATGTGCTGTGCAGAAAAACTCAATTATTATTGTAAAATTGACTTTCTTAAAGACTTGGGATTTTAGCCAAATAACACTGAAGACAACCAATAAATGTTTTCACTGGTGGGTAACAGAAGCTTTGTGTGGGGTCTGGGACAGAGCAGGTGCTCCGAAAATGTTAGGCGATGATAATGGTCCTACATGGCCAGTTTTAATATTAAAACTAGTTAATCTGGCAAATTTTATTCATTTGTCCGCATACACATCACTGTTTGTCCCTTTAATCAATGATTTATTTTCAAATGAATTAATGCTGATCTTGTGAGAAAAAAATTACTTTTTTTCTCTAAGTAACACTTTAATAGTAGTAGGTTAACATTATTATAGGGTAGACTTATATTAAGCATCTAGAGTCTGGGAGGTAATTCTCACTACTGAAGGGTAAATTAATTTTGATAAAGTAATAAGTATATATGAGATTTGTTGAATTTAGAAGTTTCCATTATTCAATAAAATTAGGGGTATGAACCAAAAAAAAAATAACAGCAATAATCAACACTACTCATGTACTTGGTAAAAAAAATAAAGATAGGCTACTAATTCCTTGGTTTAAAAGAAATGACTTTTTCCAATATTAATTTATACCAGGCACCATTTACACTCAATCTGTCTCTGTGGGAAATAGGAATAAACAGGTTTAGACTTTTGTTCTTCTTTGTCCCTAATTCTTTCACAACCCCTTGTATTTCAACACAGTTTAATGCACTCTGTTGTCAGTTCTCAGCCCCTTAATTCTAAAAAAAAAAAAAAAAGTTCACTTGTTTTCCAAATACTGATCTTTTTTTCATAAAATAGAAAGTGTCTAACTGTGATGAAAATTCTTTGAATGAGAGCAAGAGAGGACTTCATTATGCTTCCAGGCCCGTTACTGTGTGAGACTGGCCCAAGCCAAGGTCAAAACGAAGCGAGCTTCTCCAAAGGAGGTCCTTACCTCAAATATGTTTGCAGGCTCATTGTTGTACTGGTTGGATATGATTTCTGATTGGTCGCTGCACCACTTGAGTCCACCCAGAAAGCTGTCTGTGTCTAAGTCATTCACATCGAGTTCAGAAAGATCGAGTTCAGGAAGATCTGGGCAAAGAGGCTGGTCTTCACCAACCAGAGCAGCACACTGCAAGAGGCAGAAAGAAAAGAGAAAATAAAAAAAGCTCGCATTAGCTCTAGGAATTTATTAAACTGCAATAGCATGTGATAGGAATTAAGCCTGGTTAATTCAACGACACTACCAAAGCTGGCCACTGGAACTTTAATCACCAAGGAAAACACCCTAAATTCTTTTTCACTTGCCTTCAAGAAGATACGTTGCCTGATTTATTCCATCCAAAATTAAACCTCTAAACCCTCACTCCAGGAAGTTTTCTCTAATGATTCTAGTCAGAAATCAGCAAGACTTGTTTTTACTGCTTAAAGGGTTAGCACTTACCAATTTTCAAACTGTCTTATGGCAAACTATCTGCAGAATTTTTCTCTATCCTTGAACTATAATTCTTTTGAGAGACGAAAACAAGCTTGTTTTTACCTTGGGATTAGCATCACACATTAATAGACACTGAAGATACGATTGCAAAGTGGAAAATAGAACACAAGAATTCTACTAGAAAAACTTTCTCAATTTATATGCCTTTTATACATTTAATACATAAAATTCATTTAGCAACTAATGATGCAAGTCCTTTGACTCATCTACGGTTCTCTGGAATTGTTACTTAAATCATTTACTCTCACTTGACTTTTTATGAGTTTCTGGACTTCATCCTTAGTAGGTCAAAAGCAAGTTTCTTGAGATAAAGAAATAAAATCGTATGTTGGTCATTATATAACTTGAGTATGAATAACATCCAAACTCTGTGTGTGTGTGTGCATGTGTGTGTGTGTGTGTGTGTGTGTGTGTGTGTGTGTGTGTGTGTTTGGGATCACCTAATACCCAGAGAAGAAAAACCACAATAGTCCACAACAATTATATTTTGTTCATTCTTTAGATATGTCAAAATTATGCTCCAAGTGAATTCAAAATAACTGTTTTGGTTTAGAGTTATAACATGGTTTCAATATATAGAGAGATTTAATATATCCTCTACTGTATCTAGGCCACCATCCCCAAAGCCAGTTTGGACTGCTATCTCCTTTCACCTCCTTGCCTGGGGTAGATACCCTTTCAAAGGCCCCACTCTGTTGCTGTCCAAGGAAAGTGGACCCCCTTCTCAATGAGGTGGTCTCCTAAACTTATGCAGGCCATCTAACCACTGATTCTAATACACATGCTACAAAGAACCCTAAAAAACTTCTGCAAGGCCCTGGGGATGTCAGAACCATGAAGACCGTAATCTACCTGAAAGTCAAGCTGGTTGAATCAGGGTCTCACACTCAGAAACAGGCCCTCATGCCTCTACGTTCCAAGGTCAGGGAAGATGCTGTCCACTCGGGCCCATGCAGCAGTTGAGCATGAAGCTGCAGGTCTCCCTTGGCATTCAGACTTTAAATAAAATAAGCTTTATGCAGATCGATTTTTCTTTTCTCGAGCACCCCTATCATCCCTGGCAGCTGCATTGCACGGGTCATATGCAGCAGTGTGATCATAAGCCACACGCTGAGAAGTCAGTACTGGGTAATGGAGTCAGCAGTTGGTAAAAGCAGGTTGAGAGGAGCCTTCAGGTCACTGCAGTTATTTCTTAGACCACCAGGCTCTGGCCAGAGCCTCAACAGTGGGCAGAGACAGAAAGGGCTATTCTCTTTATGGAAACTTTTTCCTCATCACTTTATTGGACTTTTTCTTATTATTATTATTATCTGATTTATCTCAAAGTTACAGATCACTCTACCTGACTAGGTTTATCAGGAAGTGGAGACTGGGCTGAAGAGCAGATCTATTCCCTGTATAATGTTCGAGTTTTGTTATGGGTGTAGCACCACCCAGGCTTCATTCTTGCCCACAGGGCTTATGCTCAAAGCACAAACACACAGTTATTAATTCTTCCTCAACACTTTCAATTCATAGACAAAGGGAGAACTTTGTCAACTGTGCAAAACACACTAGGATTTTCTTGGAGGATAGTCCACTAAAACAAAACAACAATAAAATTTTCTCAGCATAAACAACAAAAATAGTATCAAAATTTAAAATAAGCTAGAAAATCTAGGCTGTTTCACCCTGCCTTAAGTTCCTGTCATGGAGTGCAGGAATCATGTTTTGGAGTACTGAAGCATCGCCCTGACTGACTAGTAGACAACTTCTAAGGCCTTCTCCAGGCATGACTTCTTCAAAACCCATTCGCTTTCCAGAACTGTGGATTCTTAAGTGCCTTTTGAAAAATATTCAATAGACCAGTTCAGTTGTTGCATTTTACTATAATACATATGACATATATCTCTATCATATATATATTATATATATACTCACTTCTGTCTTTCACTTTCTTTCCTTCTCTCTCTCTCTCCTCTCTCTCTCTCTCCCTCCCTCTTTTTCTCTCTCTGCTTTTTTTCTTATGGTTTAAATAACACCTATCCCTTTGCCAGTGTTGACATGCTAATAAAATTAGTGTTTTTGGATGTCACGTTATTCTGCTAATCTAAACCACATTAGTAGTAGCAAGTGCTCCTGTTATTAATTTATATTTGGCCTTTGGACGATGCCAGACCTAACAGCGTGAGCCCTGTAACTGTCCTCATCTGATACCGATATTTATGATATCCCTATACATCTGTAACAGGTGTGCTTTATTGCAATTACACAGACACATCCTACTGCCTCTGTGCAACTATGACAGCAATTTCACAACTGTAGCCTTAATTTTATAATAAGATTTAAGAGGATAAAGCAGTCACTAAACACAAAAGGCTAATTATTGTACGTTATTTCACCTCAACAGACTTTTCTTTTAGTTAAGGAGCAGACAATAAATTAGCTTAACTGCACTGATGATAATGAATCATTATAATTAAGTATAATTCTCCATTAACCTTTTGGAGGTTTTGGTGCCATCGATGGTAAATTTTAAAGGAAGAGAGAGAAAGGAAAAAGTGGAGTCGGCCACATTAATTATATTAATGAAAAAAGAATCTGAACTTCTTAAAAAAAGTAGTCAAGACAGGGGGAAGGAGGTGGGGAGGGGCTGCAAAGAATGACAGTCTTAGAGGAGTGTGTCACGTGACTTGCCTCTATCCATCTCAGTAACCTTATTGTACATCACCTTCATTAAACTGTGAAGCACCGGGGACTCTGAGTACCTCCAGTGATGTGGGCCTTTATTAACCAACGTGCTGTTCTGTCATTATGTGTAAAAGGGCATAATACATTTTAGGATGACAGCAAACATTAATGATTCAAAAAATGAAAGCTGCCCACGCTACCTGCTGCTCTAATATTTTAGACTGGCGGAGGTGATTCCCAGAGTGGCTGCCACGAAGGCAGGGCTCGTAGCAGCTGGCTGCCTACAGAGCAGCAAACACCGGCCAGTCACAGCCAACCTACGTCTCAATCCACTGCCCGACAGTTAGCCCAAGACCTCTCCTCCTTAAGAATAAAAGAAAAAAAGAAAAAAAAAGACAAAAGGCCACTGTTCTGAATGGCTTGGATGACTATTTGAAAATGACTTGCAAGAATGCAGACAGTTAAAGTAAACCTTCTCGATTTCCAATGAGAGCTAGTTCCTCAATCAAGTAGCAGCATCAGGAATTATACATGACGGGAAAATGAAACTACAGCAGCAGAGACCCACGGTAGCAGCCAGACAACCGCCCACAGGACACTCCAGCTACCCCAACAATTAGGACTTTGAAGCCACTCAGAACCCTGACTCTTAATAGCCGCAGGACATATGCCTCATTCATATCTATCCTGCCTTCCCCAGAAATCACAACAAGATAAGAACAATTACAACCCACAGATACAGTCTGCCAAAGCAAGAGAGGGCAACCAGAGCCAACGCTCCCAAACCCAGCAAAGAGTTAAGAAGCTAGGGCATGCCTTGCTCACTAGAGAGGAAAAATGCGTTCGCGGACGGCCTCGGCCAAATTATTTTCACTTTAGATGTGTATCGCCACACCACATGAACATATTATTTAATCAAATCACGTGTGCCACTCGATCCTCCCCCTTACCCTACATGCCCCCAACTACCCAGAGGAAGCACTCCCAGGCCTCTGCCAGGCTCATTGTCAGCAGCTCCGATCCTTCATGCAATTCAATTCGGGTCCATCTCAGCAGAGTCCACAGAAAGTTTCGCTCCTTTCCCAAGTTGCCCAAACTTCCCGAGAACATTCCATTGTGCTGAATGCAAACACGCCCGCGGAGGTTCTCTGTCCCCCAACTAGACTCCAGAGATTACGAGGAAACTGCTTGTGTCCCCCCTCCCTGCCCCTCGTATGAATTGTAGCCAACACAGACTGTGGAATTGATGTATTGCCGTCTATTTTTACCCAAGCAGCAAGCAGCTCCACACACAGTCCTGCATAAACTCTATTCTCTCTCCGGCTTCAGGCAGCTCTCCGAGGTACAGGGAAAATTAACCATTGGCTCCCCTTGCCACCAACGCAAACAGAAAACCTTGTACTAGAAGACTTTTTTCTTTCGTAATTTGCTGACCAAATCTTTCAAACACACACACACACACACACACACACACACACACACACACACACACAGGAGTTTTAAAGGAAGCAGCACTGCCACATCGTGTTCCATGGGAAAAGCAATTTAAAATAGCCCAGCAGGATTATTTAGGATTTTGCAAGTTCTCTGTCTGATGAACAGAGAGAGAGGGGGTTAAAAAAAAAAAAAAATCCAGACTAGAGTCAAAACGAACTATATTTGAACACATCCATTTTAATATTTTTGTCTTCATTTTCTTATAAATAGAAATGGCTTTTTGCCAAGGAGGCCACTAAACGCCAATGGAAAGACTTCAGCTTCTGATTCATATCAATATCGTAGAGCATAAATATTGCATATGAGTAGAAACAGAGCCAAAGGCTCATGGAAAGAGTTTCGAACTGCAACAGCTACTGATGACAGCAGCTGAGCTTTGATTTGCTAAAGGCATCTCGGAGCCTCCTTAAAATAGCAAACTTATTGGAGTTAAGATAAGATTGAGATTCCATCCAAAAGCTCCCTCCCGCCAGCCCAGGCTACTTTTCTGCCTCTTCTGCTCGCCCAAGCCCATCCCCCCTTACAGGAATAATTGCATTTGAGGGAAGCTCCGGTCCTGGCTGCAGTGCCGAGCCCAGCCCCAGCTCACCTCGATGTCACTCCATACAGAGTCCTGGCTGCACATGTCCCACGCCATCCAGCTCCTGAATGACGCCAGTCAAGCCTTTTCAACTCCAATCCACAGTGACACAGAGCACACACTCATGCAGGCAAGCAGCCCCTTACTGAGCGTGAACTGAAGGCACCTGTCTTACTACAGTCCCCAGTCACATGACAAAGCTATTAAAAAGTAGGCTGGGCTGTCACTCACCCAGCCTCCCTTCTCCTGTGCAGCTTGCTGCTCAAACTCGTGACGTCACTCAAAGGCAGCCCTCTGCCTCAGTGAAGTAACGCTTAAAAAAAAAAAAAAGAAAAGAAAAGAAGAAAGAAAGGAAACACTTGGACTTTTGGAGGCTTTCAGCATCATGCTGTGATTAAAGCCAGCTTTGAATGCCACAGACTCTAAACGGAGCCCTGGTCATATAATAACCAAATCCCCTGCAATCTTTTTTTAATTTATTTTTCTTCCAAAACAAGCAAGTGGCAAAGCTCCCTGTTTCATGACGGAGTAACCAGACTCTCAGCTAAAATGTGTATTCTCTATGGACTCTGAGATCTCCGAGTGGCTGGACCTAAGCTCAGTTTGGGACTAATGCAAAAACCTCATCACATGATGCATTTTAATGAGACAGTTTTTAATTGGGGGAGTGCTGGAAAGCAGCAAATGAGGCATTTTTTTCCTGTTTAATCAACAAAACAGCCTGTATTTGTTAAGGTATAAACAAACTCCTCCACCCAGAAATCGGCTGTCCCTGTGTCCATAGGAAACGCCAGCTCCCGAACTGTTACTGCAGTTTCCTTTGCTCCATATAAGGAGAACCAGCCACAAAACCCCATCCTTTCAGGTTCCTTCTAATTATTTCCATTTCTCTCATAGGCTCCCAGAAAGCAAATGTTAGTAAATACAGTCTCGGCTGCTGTGCCCAGAACAGTTCAGATCTCTAGTGGCTCCTTTTATACATGGAGCGTTTCCCCTTAACTGCCTTAGGGTACCTTTTTGAATAAACACTGGATTCCAACACTAGTGGCATGGGTTGTGCAGTTTGTGCTTGATATCAAGAATGTCCATGGAGTGAAGGGGAAATACTGACACACTATTAGCAGAAATATTCATTTCTTGAGCTTTGCTTTTTATTATTTTCCAGCTCAAACCTTGAGACAACGAGGGCCCATGCAGGTGCAACTGTGTTATGATGACACTATATATTTAATACATAACAAACTCAAGGCACTAGATACAGCAGAAGAACACTTCCCATAACATTACAGGGGTTGGGCTTAACCCTTCCAAGTTCCAGGGAGATGCACACATGCATATAATCCTTATACATAGAGCTGTTTCAAAAAACTTCAAACCCAACAGAATCTCCAAGTTAGTTCAATTTGTCTACTTGACAATAGTTTGTCCGAAAAAAAAAAAATCCCGAGGTATCCAAAAATAATTTATGGAGCATTATTAACTTAAACTCCTATTCTACTGAAGTTAATTTAATGTTTTCTTGTCCATCTCCTTATAAAGGAAAAAAAGGAGTGACTTTTTCCCCAACTCACATCTGAAATATTAATGTGCTCCAGCAATAAAGTAAAAGAAAGAAATACAAAACAAACCAAATAAAATCTCCAGATTCATTCTTCTTTCAGACCACATATATTAGAAGAGATTTGTCTACTCTGATATCTGCAACAAGTTGCTAGTAAATTTCTGAATAATGTGATGAAATTGACAGTTTGTCATTACTGGGCATAAAAAGATGGCCAACAGCTTTGACATTTTAAGTTAGCTGAATACATTTCACTGGAACATTTTCCCTCTCACCGAGAGCAGAAAATTACTGTAGTTTTAATTTTCTAAATCAAAAAAGAACAGGAAAATACAACATCGAGAAAGCTTCCATACATGTAATTAGTGGCATTACTCTGTACTCCCCACAAAGACACACTAATTTTCTTTCCAATTATATTTTAACAATGTAAAACTTCAGTAAATTATTAAAAATCAGGACAAAGGTCATTGGCTCTACCCTCAACACAGTCAACTGTGAAATAATATTGGTCATTTGGCTAAGAGGAGTCAACGTTTATTAATTATTATCAAGTGGTCCTGCATCGTGACAGTCACTGATACTTTTGTTTGTCTTCATCCAGTGCTAAGGCATCCATCACACCTTGTAAAGAAAGTATTCTATTCATACCTTTCAAAGACATGCTTTACACTAGTCCATGCTGCATTATTATTTTTTTATATTTCAACCTTCTCACATTGTGTTCTTGGGTTTTTCCTGCTCCTTTTTTGCCATCTAATTTTACTTTTTAAAAAATTATATCAGCATATCCACTTAAGCCAGAGGTGGTTTCTTATATACTATGATTTCCCTCACCACCATAGTTTGTTTAGAGGGGAAACAAACATTTAAAAGGACTTATGATCTAAAGTGTATTATATCCTCTCCCCTTAAATCTGCATGACTATACAAATCAAAATTTAAACAGATTGTTGGGACAAATTAAGTACCTGATAAGATTTTAAGACTCAAAATTATAAATCTAAGGAAAGGGATATTTTAAAGGTCTTATAGCTTGGTTAATTAACTCTTGATATTAAAATTTCTCTTCTGTCCACTCTCTTTTTTTCCTTTCTCAGGAGAACTTAAACTGTTAGTTGTTCACCAACCTTGATTTCTTCTGGGTCCCCAGGTGGTTCCTATACTTAATTCCCCTTCTGCCTTGACTGTTTCTCTTCCTTTCTGCCCTCACCCTTCCTTTCACTCCTTCCACCACTCTGACTCCAAGATTTCCAAATGTTTGATTTCAGTCAACAGGGATCTATCGAAACCTTACTGTGTGCACAGCAATGCATCGCAAGGACTGCCAAGAAGGCATGTGACAAGGACACAAGGGAGCTGGCAATTTTAGGGGGATGACAGCCCTTAAAAATGGAAGAGAATTGGCAACAAAAAAAGCAATATTATTTTGCTCAATACCCAAATTTCTCTTCTACACTTTAAAACACACTCTGTTTAGGTACAAGGTCCTTTCACTGATCACAAACACACCCAAATCAACACTATTTGTCTCAACAATAGGAAGAGGTATTTATTAACATACGGCAGGTGCCTATAATGTTGTATATCTACACAAAGCCTGCATTCCACCTTCATGGAATCTCTCTCCCTTCAGTAGGTCTGTTAACATTTTCCAAGGTCCTTACATTAGTGGAGGCAAGATAACCTATCACTTGAGTTTGAAAGGGAGAGATGGAGAGAAAGAGAGAGAAAGAGACAGAGACAAAGACAGAGAGAGAGATAGACTAATTTGATTCAATAATTCAAGAGAGCAGGGAGCAGTAGTGTATACCTATAATCCCAGTACTTGGAAGACTGAGACAGAAAGCAGGTTCAAGGCCAACTTCAGCAGCTTATGCAGTGCCTCAAAATAAAAAATAAAAGGAGGGCTGGGTGTAGCCCATAGGTAGAATGTCCTTTGGTTCAATCCCTAATACAAAAAAAGCATAAGAATAATTATAGCCAGATGTGGTGCCACACGCTTGTAATCCCAGAATTCAGAAGGTGGAGACCAGAGGATCATGGTTTACAGACAGCCTCAGCTACTTAGCAAATCCCTTCACAACTCAGTAAGACCCTGTTTCAAAAATAAAAACAACTAAAAAATAGGGCTAGGATTGTAGCTCAGAGGTAAAATGCCCCTGGGTTCCATCCCCAGTACCACACACAAAAAAAGCATAATTATATAGCAAAGTATTTAACTTTTGGGTTTCCTTTCCCATTTCTGCCCTAAATTACATGCTGATCCCACATTCTATATTTCAGGCAACTCTCTATTTGTTAAAAGAAATAAGTAAAATAAAACTCAAACACTCAAATTCAAATCCCATAGGCAAAAGCAAAAACAATTGGTTTTGGTGTCAATATTATATACAAGTGAGCATAGAAGGCTGCACTAAAGTAAAGACCCCGAAAATAAATATCTCTGTCCACTTATCAGAGGCTTACCATAAACTACACAGGAACAAACTCAAGGCTAAACTTTTCAAGGAAAACAAAAGTAGAGAGTAAAACATACATAGTTAAGCTTGCCTGGGCGAGACATTAAGATCAGTACTTCATATACCAGATCTCTGTCAAAGTAGTCCTCAAAACTCCCCAGTGTACATAATCTGTGTATCCATTTCGCAACTGAGAAAAATATGGCAGGTAAGGGTTTAAACTGCAACTAAAAAGAGCAAGCCTATCCCTGAAAGCCTTTCTAGTAGAAGTAAAGTTTCATTCATAATATTCATCCTCAAATCAAAGGCTCATCAAAGACCCTAAAAGGAACTTGATATTTCAGAAAGGGTCAATATAACTGTAAACAAGTGTCCCTGGGAATTCTGCCTGCCTGGAGCATTCTTCCAGAAAGGCAAGAAGACTGCCCACAATTGACGATGATAGATAGATAGATAGATAGATAGATAGATAGATAGATAGATAGATTGGGGGTCTGAGGATGGAACCCAGGGGCATTTGACCACTGAGCTACACCCCCACCCTATTTTTTATTCTTTAATTTGAAACGGGGTCTCATTAAGTTGTGGAGGGCCTCACTGAATAGCTGAGGCTGTCCGTGAACCGCAATTCTTCAGTCTCAGCCTCCTGAGTGCTGGGATTACAAGCATGCGCCACCACACTCAGATAATTGTTAACATTTTGAAAGTTGATCATTGATAACAAACCTTCCACTGCTTGCTTTTAATTCCTAGAGAGACCCACTGATCCTGATATCTCTCCCGTATCAGTCTCTGAAAACATGCTTGCTTTGGGTCTCTGGTTTACAGCAGAGATGGTATAGGGCATAAAAGTTAGAAGCAGAGTAGGTTATATCAAAGATTTTTATTCTAGAAAACTCTTCAGTTAAATTTTATATTATACCATCCACAACGTCAATGTGAACAGAGAACCTTTGGGGAAACAAGTTGGAGAAAGTGAACAACTTGAATGCCTCCTAGCATTTGTTTTTCCTTTATTATTTTTTTTGTGTGTGGAACAGGGGATAGAACCCAGGAGCATTGTGCCTCTGAGCTACTCCCCCAGCCCTGCTTTTTAGTCTTTTCTTTATTTTTTGAAATAGGGTCTCACTGCTCAGTAGCAATGGGCTCACTAAGTAGCTGAAGCTGTCCTCGAATCACCATCCTCAGGTCTCCATCTCCTGAATGCTGGGATTACAAGTGTGCGCCACCAAGCCCAGCTTTTTTTTTTTAATAAACAATAGATGATAGACAATCTCAGCTACATAGCTCTCCTTTCCACAGACAATCTCAGCCACATAGTTCGTTTTTCCACCAAACCCTCCTGCAGATAGTCCTAAGGAACTGAGCCAGCCTCTATCTTAATGTAGACCTCAGAATGTACTTCTAGCATTTTTATGTATTACAACAAAATGTAATGTGAAAGCAAGAAATAAACTTTTGAACAACATGAATAAAAGACAAAAGTATGTTTAAATATGATTTTGAGATACGACTTGGCCATATTTGTGAATCTACTTCTTATTTACCATTTACCTTAATTGCTTCAAGTTAATACATCTATAATGTACAGAGTTACTGATTATTTAGCAAGAGTTATATAAAAGGATTATTTTACTTTTGTGCTAGCACAGAAAATAAGACATATCACATTGTGTTTAATTTGGCATTGTTTAAATTTTAAGGTGATACTATACTTCCAGAACATAATATTTCTCTTAGTGAGACATTTTATCTCACTAGCTGCAATTAGTAAAAAGCTAGAGAAAACTAAGGTATACAAATTCTTAAATTAAAATTAAAATAGCAGTCAAACTCTTCCTCTGGTACTTTTTTGTGAAGCTTGGTCCTAAGCAGTTTAAATTTTCCTGATACTTAGAAAAGAAAACTGTATTTTGAAAATAGTTTCAAAAAGGAAAAATAAATGAGTTTTCTTCTTTCCTTTTGTTTTAAATCACTAGATAGAGTATTAGAAGAAATTTTGGGTATTTTGCTTTTGTTTCTGTTGTAGAATTTTAGTACTTTAATATTCGTATTTAATTCCAGAGAGCTAAAATATATATATATATGTCCTTCAAATCTGGGAGAAGTAGAAAGAAAACAAATTCTTATCCTAAGAAGAATTTAGCTTTAAGATCTAAGCTAAATTTTGTGGTAATAGGTAAAATCTTAATATTTGCTAGTTCATTTACATCCAAGCTTTTCAAAGAAAGATCTTTAATAAAGAAGATAACTTTTAAGATTGATCTTTACTTTTAACAGCTTAATAAAAATTAGACGTCAAATACTACTGGCAGGATTATAGGTATAATTTCCAGAGGGCAAACCAGCAATACATATCAAAAATGTTAAAAAGTGGGCAGCCCCACATAGACCCAGAAATTTTACTTCTAGAAATTCATCTGAAGGAAAGAACAGGGGTATATGTACAAAGAATTTTGAAGAAAAATAGTCAATGCTGCATCATTTACACTGTTAAAAACATGAATGCAATGTAGATGTCCAAAACTAATAGACCTAGCTGAAAAAAATTATAAGGCAGTATATAGACATATGTATTCAATGTTATCATTAGAAACTGTTATAAAATACATTTAGTACTATAATGGGAAAGTGTTCAAAATATATTAAGGTTTCATACTAAGCTTGAAATACGTATAGACATAAAAAGTTTATCTCTAAATATATGTACTCAGGAAGAAAGAAGAACCTGATATAGGAGCCTGATGACATTCTAAGCCTTTGTAATTTTCTGTGTGTGTGTCTGTGTGTGTGTGTGTGTGTGTGTGTGTGTGTGTTTCTATAATTTTCAAATTTTCTATGACATATGTGTGTAGCTTGTATATTTAGAAGAATATACATTATTAAGATAACTAGATTGAGAACTAGGGCTATATCTTCTTGCAATAAAGGGATTGGAACAAACAGAAGCAAGCCCTGACATTCCACATCTATCTCAAACTCTCATCATCTATGTAAAATGGACTTATTTTTGCCTGTCATACCAAGTCTACCACCTCTACTTCAGCTGCAAGGCTCAAGAGCAGCTGAGAGAAGCCACTACCTGGTGCTCTTGGAAACCCTCTGAGGCCTGAATCATATTAAAAAAATAACAAAAATAACAAAATAAAATACCATCCTTAGCTTTCTTCTTGAGAGAAAGAGAGAGAGAGAGAGAGAGAGAGAGAGAGAGAGAGAGAGAGAGAGAGAAGCTACCAACTCAACCACCATTAGCTTGCCTCAGAAACAAATGAACCCACCAACTGACTCCCAGTGGCAATACAATCTTCACTTTATTTCTCAACTTAAAATTTTATCAGCCGGGCATGGTGGTGTACACCTGTACTCTCAGTACATAGGGAAGCTGAGTCCAGGTTTTAAATCACAGCATGGGAATTTAACAAGACTCTGTTTCAAAAGTAAAATATTAAAAGGGTAAGGTATGTAGCTCAGAGGTAAAAATCCTCCAGGTTCAATTCCCAGTACCCCCCCCACACACACACATTATCATCATCATCATCATCATCATCATCATCATCATCATCATGATGTTAAACTTCCTCTTTCAAAATTAATGATTGCCAGTCGTGGTGGCGCACGCTTGTAATCCCCTTGCTTGGGAGGCGGAGACAGGAGGATTGCGCAGGTTCGAAGCCAGCCGCGCTAGCTTAAGAGACCCTGTTTCCAAATAAAAAATATAAAAATAGATCTGGTAGTGTAGCCCAGTGGTAGAAGGGTTCCAGGAACCCCAGTACCACCAATAAATAAATAAATAAATAAATAAATAAATAAATAAATAAACAAACAAATAATTATCCCTGGTAGGTTAAAAATCTTCAGCCCTTTGGATAAAAACCTATATTTATTAGCCATATTTTTCTTCTCTTCTATCATAGAGTTCAAAATTATATATCAAAATAAAGAATAGTGTCTTAAAATCATATGATGACATTCTAAGAAACTTTCACAGGAACAGAGTCTACAGGCTGGGGTATTCAGAGACTACCCCAGGTATTCTCAGGCAAAGGGTATTCAGAGAAGACTTGAGGGGAAGAGCTGATAGAGAGATGGTTTCCACTGGAGACACTTATAATTGACTAGAGGAAAAGTCAACCCAAGTTTCAAACCAGCAACTTACAAGTAAACTTGCAGAGCACACCTGTCCCCAAGTGGGAAAGTTCCTGTTTGAAAGCTGTCATGTTGCAGCCCTGCTCCTGTGCAGAAAACTCATCTTAGGACCACCAAAGATCCTGTGAGGGACCCACCCACATCCTTTCCCCTAGAAGGCTCAGAACAGCCACAGGCTCACTAGGGCCTTACTACTAGCCAACTCAAGTCAGTCTGCTCGAATTTTCCTGGCCTTTTTCTGCCTGTCTCTTTTCTACTCTTGAATGATCATCATTATGACCACAAAGAATTTCCGTAAGAAGGGGAATAATGAGGCTGACACTAAAGCCATGAGCTTTAAGGGTATTACAGGAGGCTCCTGTCTATCTGGTGTGGACACTGATTTTGTGGATCTTGATTCAGCCAAAGTGGGAGGAAAGATGAGCAGGAAGGATATGGATCCTTGCTCAGCCATGCCCCTAGTAAGCAATCTGACTGCAGGCAGTTTTCTAGGTGGTTTGGAGCCTCAGTTTCCTTATCTGTCATCTAAACTCCTTGCTAGCTGGGGTGTGACAGAAACACAGTCAACTCAGAAAAATGTCTCTGCGCAGGGACGCTCCAAATGTCTCAGTGCAGAGGTGCTGTGAATCAGCGGCGACATGCAAGAGAGGTAACCGGTGCTCAACGTTGCTGAAAGAGCAGACCTTCATTACTTTTCTTGCACTCTAGGTATTTAAGCACTAACCATCCTAGAAAAGAACAGAAGAGATCTTATGAATGTAATACTTTAGGCCAAATGTATTGGCTGGAAGGAGACTGGTTTCTAGAGCCTTGTATTTCTTATAAGACCCTTTTAGTTTTCCAGGGAAAAACAGCTCTTGTCTTGTTTATCATTGATTTCGTCAAGTGGAACAAGTCATACCTAAGACCAAGCCTCTGTTTGCACAGGATGTGTGAAAATACACAAATAATGTGGTATTTACTCACACCTGCATATATATTCAACAGGACAGACCAGCATGTGTTTTGGTTTTGAAACAGATAAGAAATAGTGGTACAAGAAATTTAGAAAATGAGGTGGATCACACACTTAGGATTCTATTAAAACGAGTAAGTTTTTTCACTTCTAGAGAGACAAGGGTTTTGAGTCATTCTTTTACCTCCAATATTAGAGCATTGCCTTTAAATGAAAAGATCTTAGCCAGGTGTGGTAGTGCACACCTGTAATCCCAGTACTTGGGAGGCTGAAACAGGAGGCTCACAGGCTAGTTGTCAGCAACCTAGCAGGACCCTGTTACAGAACAAAATATTTGTTTTTAATAAAAAGGACTGGAGATGTGGCTTGAAGGCAGAATGCTTCTGGATTCAATCCCCAGTACCACACACATACACATACACTCAAACACATGCGAAGAGAAGATCTGACTTTTTTTTTTTAATTTGGGGTTTGATTGCCTAAGATATTACCATAGGGCATGATTAAAAAAAAGAAAGCCAAATGCCCAAACCATTTTATCAGGGCATTATTAGCAAATGTATTAAACCAGAGCCATGGCATAGGATGCATAATTTATGTACCCTTAGGTGTCAGAGCTTTCCTATTCTATGGCTTTTTTTTATGTACAACCATGCTTAGCAAGAGGGAGAAGATTTGTGCTTTGGTAGCTTCCAATACCACCAAGCTTGGGGGTTTTACTCCAAAGCTGAATGAACAGAAGCAGACACCTACATTCCCTGCAAGAAAATTTGGAGAGTGTGTAATTAAGACATAGGAACAAGCAGAGTGAGATCAAATAAAGGAAAAACCTTAGTGGAAAAAAATGCCTTGAAAAACCACCAGCTACTGTCATACAATGTTGGGTCCTCACCAGCAGTATTTATCCACTAGCATGACATATTTAATTTCATATTTTCCTGCAACTAGAGAAAACAAACAGTAAGAAAACTAACCCCAAGAAAGCTTGATTTGGGGCCTGAGAAACAATCTGCAGAAGGAAGCTGACCAGAGTTTCCTTCATAAACAAGTCCTAAACTCTTCTTTGTAAAGGACCCAGGTTTCTCTTTTCCCAAGCAGAGGATCAGAATGGATTCTTCTCCTACCTCCCTTCAAAACAAAAACCTCTAACAACTCCTGAGATAGAACTTTGTACCATCCATCTTAGTAGATTCATTTCCACACCGGGCACCTAAAAATAGGTCCCATCTAACCTTTTGCACAGCCATTCAAAGCCACTGAGTGGACTCCAAGCCGGCACTCTCCTGCCGGTATTTTCAGCATGTGTGCTCTTTGTGTTCTCTATCACGTTACCCGATGTCACATGTTACATAAAAGCACAAGACAAGAGGGGTCTGCTGGGATGTGCCATGCCCTGACACATAGGAGGTCTCATATTTCAGCTTTGTTATTTGATATTAGACTGAATCAAACAAAAACATGGTGACTAGTTCTTCCTCGCTTTAAAAAAATCTCAATAGTTAATGCCAAATAAACCTGGTATTTCACTTTCAATGTTACGATTGTTGAAGCTGTACATTAGCAAAAGTACGAGAATAAATAAATTCTACTTCATACCAAAATAGGGATAAATCCTGTACATATAAAATGATGGAAACAGAGCCAGACTCACACATGCGCGCTCTCTCTCTCTCTCTCTCTCTCTCTCTCTCTCTCTCTCTCTCTGTCTCTCTCTCACACACACACACACACACACACACACACACACACAGAGGCACACATGCAAAATTCATGCCTTCTGGTTCTACTTCTACGGGATGCTGAAATAGTCAAGTCTAATATGCGTGGCTGGAAGTCAGGTGGCCGTTGGGGAGACCAGGCACACAATCTGGGGGATCTAGTCATGGCCCCTTTCTTGTTGTTAGTGCTGGTTATGCGGGTATGATCAGTTAGAGAAGTCCATTGATCTAAACACTTATGAGACATGCACTTTGTAATATCCGTGTTATGGTTCAACACAGTGTTTAAAATACACACAGAAGAAAATGGAATGCTTCCATACCACACAAATTTAAAATCTGCTTCCTTGCTCTTCATAAAAATATCCTAATGTTCAACTTATCTTCTTCAGGAAGCCATTAAGCCACTCAGACAAACTTCAATGGGTCAGAAATCAAGGAACTCAGTGACTAGGTTTGTTTGTTTGACCTTGGATAAAGCTGCTTCACTTCCTAGATCTCTTTTCTCTCAAAAGCTGGGATAGGATTAGGTGTTGTCTGTGTGTATTTCTTGAATAAGTCAAATGAAGGAATCTTCCAATTAAAAAATGTTAGCATTTTTATCTTAGATTCAAAGTTTATAGCTGAAGTGTGCCATCGCCTTGGTTTGACAATGTGGTTCCCTTCCTGAGAACATGGGTCTTGGAGTCAGACAATATAGACTGCCACTATGACCTGTGATGTCTCAAGCAAGTTATCCAGAATACCTTGTCCCTCATAATGGCAATATAAATACCTATTTTATGTGGTTGGTGTTAGGGTTAAATGGGTTGTGTGTGCGCCCAGTGCTCGGCAGAGAGTAAGTACTCAGTAATAGTACAATAATAATAATTGTTATTCTTGTATTAGTACTTAATACTCAATTGAAAATCAAGCAATATTTGTGAAAGTACATGAGTTTACTCTTTGCCTGGTTTCCTCATATTAAAAAAAAAAAATCCAGAAGCCAAACACAACAGACTTTCTCTTCAAGTCCTCTATTAAGCCGACTTTCTATGGGTGACAGAATCATCATGAGTGGTAGAAATGCCAAGTGCCAGTTGGTTTCTCTGATTACATGAAGAAAAGAAAAGAGCAGCCTCATACCAGTCCTGACCTGACTCCACTTCTAAAAGGGCCAGAAGCAGCAAGTACAGAAGTGAGTTTTGCTTCCAGTAGGCCCGCGGGCCCCAGACTTATTGGAGCCAAAAGTCTTTCGAGAATTTCTCTGTTAAGAAACAAGACATCCATATGGTGCATGAAAGCTGACGAAATACCATGAGTTTGCAAATGTGGGAGGAAGCACTGAGTATCAGATCTTGTTAAATGATGATATCTGAAATACACACAGATGGAAGAATGGAAAACAAAACCAGAGGAGCAAGACAACTCCATAAAAAGTCAACCCCCCTGCCCAGTGGCTTGCCACTAACTTGTCTTAGCATTCACACTTTTTGAAAATATGTGATCACTTTTCATTTAATTTAATTTTTAATTTTTTAAATTTTGTATTGGTGCATTATATTTATACATCATATTGGGGTAAAAAATGTGTGTATACAGACATGTACACATCACCAATTTAACCCCTACCCAATTCCCACCCCATTCCCTCCCCATCCCTTTTTTCCTTGTTTGGCTTAGTGGTTGACTTTGATATGTTTAAATACATTGTGTGTTTTAGAGAATTTCCTTCCCCCCTCTCTCATCCCCTCATTTAGTCAGTCACAAAAAATAAGAAATCAGATGCTTTTCCTAATATGTGAAAGCTAAGGAGAAATGGGTCATAGGAGGAACTCTAGATGAAAAAGGAAATCCTATAGAGGAGCAAACAAGACAACCTAAAGGAGGAGAAAGGAGGGGGGGAGAGGAAAATCTCTAAAACACACAATGTACTTAAACATATCGAAGTCAACCACTAAGCCAAGCAAGGGAAGGAGGGATGGGGAGGGAATGGGGTGGGAACTGGGTAGGGGTTAAATCGGTGATGTGTACATATATGTACACACAAATTTTTTACCCCAATATGATGTATGAATATAGTGCACCAATACAAAATTAAAAAGAAAAAGGAAATCCTATAGAGCAGCAAATAAGACAACCTAAGTAATCACTTTTTAAATTGATAAAATGGCATAAAGAATATTATATTTTGTCTTCCATATTTAAGTAGCCTTTTTTTTAAAAAAAAAAAGTAATTTCTGTGTGTAATGGAATGCTGACAAGTCAGTATACAAATTGAAAACCGTGCTGGCCAATATGGTAGCCACTAGCCATGGGGAACTACTGAGCACTCAAAATATATCAAGTCAAATAGAAATGTTCTCTAAATGAAAATATGCTTGTAAATTCAAAGTCTTGAGTATAAAAATAGAATGCAAAATATCTCATTAATAATTTACTAATCACATGGCGATATAATATTTCAGACATATTGTGTTAAATAAAAGATCTTACTAAAATTAAATTTATCTTAAAATGTGGTTACTAGAAAATTTAAAACTACATGTGTGATGTGCACAAACATTCCTATTCGATAATGCCAAACCTTTAGTTTTGCATTTAGTCTTTAAGCGCTATCATCGATGCAAATCAAACTAATGAACTGTGGGATCAGGGAATTTCAGAATTAGAAAGGAATAGTAGAGCAGGCCCAGGACAGTGTACAACTGTAGGGGGCGTCACTCACTTTCCAGTCTGTGGAATGACCCTCAGAGCTTAGCAGTGCTCAGCTCACATGGTCCTACATTAAATGCTGTGTTATCCATTCTCCTACAAAATCATTAGGAATCCCTTTTGGAATATCCCTGGGGCAATCCCATAAATCTTTTCAGCACCTTCTGCACCTTTTCAAAACATATACATAATAATGAGATGCAAATGTATAAAGTGAGCTTTACCCAGTATTCCAGAATTGGGAGGGTGGAAAATAGACCTGATCATACTATAAAAATTCTAATAGGATGCAGAAGATGGCCGAAGAAGCATCACCTACAAGGTAAAGTCTGGAATACATAGGGGGATGCAATGTTCCCAAGAAGACTAGTTTTCATCCTGGAAACTGGAGGTATTTTTCAGAGGGTAGCATTCTCGTTAATTACAAAATGCACCCGCCTCTTGCTTCCAAGGGAGAAAAGATGTTGTTGCATCTATAATGTAGCCTTAGTTTTTTATGCCAAAAATGATTCAGTAAACACAGTTATGTTATGGTATACTATTTCTTATTCAGTACTCAAATTAATCTCAAGGCAGTGCTGGCATTAATTCAATTTGACGCCTGTACTTAGGATTTCACATAGGTGCCTTCATCATATTCTTCTTCTCAACTAATAAAATCTTAATTCATGGTAATATATTTATTTCTAGTTCAGTTCATGTTAAGGAGTGCGGTACTTTACAGAAAACTAATTAATATCAATCATATATTATAACACTTTTAATGGTTCAGAGGAAAATCCTACACTAGAGGAAAGATTAGATGAACCGAGGGGTCTTAGCCCATTCTATTTACGCTATTTTTAGATTTTGAGAAAAAAGATACGAAGCATCATTTCAGATATAAATTTAATTGGAAGAGTGCATCATAGGAGATCTGGGAATTGAGAACCCTGGTACTGATCCCTAATAAGACATTGATTTGATGTGGCCCAAGAATGTAATTTGTACCCTCAGACTCTGATTTCCACCTATTTTGTGTAATAACCATATAATTTGCAAGTTGGTAAAGATAATTCAAATTCAGATGCATGGCTCTATTAAAATAATGAACAACCTCACTAATAGCAAGCCTTCTGCAATCGTGGATTAGGATTCTATTTTTATGTAATGTTTGAGAAATATTGATGGCATATTTCCTGCAATTGTGCATAGAACAGTGGGATAGTTTAAGCGTGAGTCCATGACTGTGACATAAAATACACCCCCTGGGGTTGTGAAAGCTAGTAGCCCTCACACTGCCTTAAGGAGCTACATTTAAACGGTCTAATTCTCTCTCAGGCATAAAGAACTGAAGCAGTGAGTTACACCACTCCAAAAAACTCTTAAGCAAACAAACAAACAAACACAACTAGTCATAATAGATTGCCCTGATAGGCATGATATTAAGTCTTTCCCAATTAGGCATTTCATTCACTACAACAATTTCTTCTCACCAATATACTACCAGCCTAACAAACAAAATCCTACTACATACTAATGCATCTTTATTGCCTCTGCAGTAATAGACACATAAAACCTCCAAATATGATAAATATTAAGTAATCCCGCATCATTAGAAATAAAGCAAAGCCCCAAATACCAACAGTATAACAGATCCTTGGCACAAAGCTTATGCCTCCTGATACTTACTTCCAAAATGGAATCCATAGATGATAACCCCAGGTCGCGACTCATTCATTTTACTGCAGTGTAAATACTTGTGTGACAAGTTGAGGGAGTGCTAGAGACGGGGTCTTACATATGCTACTTTTTAATTCACGAGGCCATGGTGACGTGGGAGGGCACCTCAGAGTCACTGCTCAATGAACTCCACAATAGGGCACAAATCTGAAACCTGATCTTAGCCAGATATGGACGTAAGAGCAAATATGTACAGTATCATGTGCTTTCCAACAGCCCGAGTCTCGAGGGAGCTCTCTGACATCAGCAGTTGAGACAGGTGGTTCCCTTTCCAACTGTGGAAAATAAAACCCTGGTGCAGAGGCACTAAGTAAATATAGCAGTACTGTAATTTTTCCTTGGTGCACTCTCCCTGTGATTTCTATCCTGGGATGGTATTTTATCCAGCGAGCCTGCTCAGGACATAATTCTGTGCCAGTAACTGGCTAAACATTTGCAAACAGGTTGATCCTGGCATTAAAGAGTCTCCGTTTTGCTGCCCTGCTTGGTAGAACTGGGGATTTCCTTCTCTCATTTATTCGGAATATGTTGTCAAGTGGCTGCCCAAACCTCTGCTGGACTCTGTCACCTTTGCCTCCTGTTATTAATACAACCCAACAGAATGACAGACAAGAGTCAGACCATCTTAAAATCACATGCAAAGAGCAGGTGAATACCAATCGCAGCCAGTTTGAGTCTGCGAGCTAAAATCAGCTGAGACGTACTAAGCCCTTTGTGGTCACAACTATTTGCTTTTGAATTTAAGAATTACTAGCAGAAGGGCACCCTGTAACGTGTGTATAAAATTACTTAATTCGGCTTCTATTTCCCTTTCCGAACATAGATACTTTTACACTCTGACAGCCGCTGGCTCTTAAAGCATTCTCCTTTTTTTGTTGTATTGCCTTAGAAACACAAATCTTGTTCCCTGGCAGCAGCAGCGCTAAGTGCTGTACCACAAGCCCAAACTAGTTCCCCCTCACAGCTTTAATTCACAGTAAGTGAAATGAAAGGAGGTCAACCCTTCTCAGAAAACACTCAGAGTTCTTTTCGACTTCAGACTCGATTTCAGAAAGCCGTGCTTTCTGGTATGTAGAGTGGCTTCCCATTTCGAGCTTCGGGCCATAACTACTTGACAACTTTATGGAATGGTCCACTGAGAGGCAAACACTGGGAGATGATCCCAGTTTCGGCTCCTGATCGTAATTCTCTGTGAATTCAGAAAACTCTCTGAGAGAAGGAAGTCAGAAACTGCCACACGCTCTTTTCCCCAGCTCACCCTTGCATTTGAAAACTACTTGTGGCATGCGTGCATGTTACGGCTTTTCTTTCCTGAGGTGTCCATTGAATGCTTAACTCAATAATGCCACCTTAATCCTGAAAGTTTCCATGGCAACTGACGATGTAATAAACATGTCTAAAGAATGGGAAACCATGCCAGATCCTCCTGCTTCCCTCTAACTTTCAGTGTTCAAAGAACCAGGTCTTCTGAGCTAGACAGTCCATAGATTTGGGGGCTGGAGTAAAAGTAATAGTAATAAGGAAATGATGCCCAACTTTTGATGAATACTTAGTGTGTCAAGTACTGTGTTGAACAGTTATGTGGATTATTTCATTGAATCCCTCCACAGCAAGGGGAGCAAGTATTATTATTCTTCTGACTCTAGGGATGAGCTCACTGAAGTTTAAAGGGGTTAGGCAATTTTTCTAAAGATAGAAAACTTGTATTTGGGAGGCCAAGGATGTGAAGTCAAAGTTTTTAATGCCAAACCTTTTGCTATTGATAATCAGGTGATACAGAAAAATAACAATTTTTTGTTTGCGCTCAACAGCTTTAAATATCTACGGATTTACCCTCAAATCAGAAAGGAATAACAGCTTCATGATCAGAAGAAAAATATAAAACATCAGGAAAATTAGAAAAAGGAAGGACTTAAACTAGAATATAGTCTACGCAGGGCACCTGCTCTGATCAAAGAAGTCCTACTACAAGTCTCCACAAATTTGATCTGACATATCACTTAGGAGAATGCACCTTTCTTTGCAGGTTAACATCTAAAGTGAATGTGGGATACCTTTATTCAGGTCTCTGAAGAGCACCCCCAAAAAAGAAAGAGCACTTAATATAATTCTACCCTTTTTTCTTAAAAAGTAAAGACTTCTTTTGACAGGGGCAATTCTAAATCAGGGCTGGAGTAAAACACACAATACACATAATTAAACCACATGGAAAACCATACTACAAAGATGTTTTCCATGCTACGAATATGCCCCCATGCAAATGGATACCATGAAGTACATTTAATATGTTGATCTAATCCAGAATGCATCTCCACAAAGAGCCTGGAACTTTGCCTCTCCGCATCACCAAGGGGATCAAGTTCTATTAGATATATTGCAACATTTGGAAAAGAAAAAGGGGAGTCAAATAGGAAACATTTACATGGTTTAGGGATATTTAAAATTCCTTGTGGTTTCAGTCTTTAAAGAGAAGGGTTAAGATATATGGTACTCTAATCTTTAATTTGGGGCATATAAAATGCCACTGAGTATATTTCAAGAAAACCTAGTCTTTGGGAATTTTTGGTCCTGGTTTTGCAGTAATTTTTCCAAAGTGCCTAGGTCATTTGGTACACTGCTAGGCTATTGTAGGGCAGTGTTCAAAGTAAATGGCCTGGAACACAAGGTCAGAAGACACTGCCTCCTCTGATACCTGGACACCTGCTGGAGCTTAGAAGAACACAAGCAGTCAGGGATAGCCTATGTACATTTGGGGAAATTGGCAGGTGAATATTCATGCTGAAATATCTACAACCATCCCTAAAATCCAAATGCAAAGCACACTGCTTAATATAACTTAGTAAGAATGAAAGCTGTATGCTTTGGGTTCTGTGACTATTTCAAGGTTTGAGGCAAAGGTAATGATGTAAGAAAAAAGGGAACTGACTTTCTATAAGAGGAGTAAGCCAAGTTTTCACAAGTTTTCACAGAAAGAGAGCTCAGGTAGCCCTAGAACACACCACCAAGCTGGCCGTGCGCTTGGCGAGGAGTCACAGAGACTCGCACAGGAGCACAGGAGTCCATGCTGCCTCCACACCACAGGTTGAGCTAATCAGATTCTCAGGGTCTTAATTTTTCCATGTAGAAAATAGGAATAATATGTATTATCATAGGACTTCAACAGGAATGAACTAAAGGGATGTAGACAGCGGGGTTTCTAGTTGTCTGGTATGTAGCAGGCGCTATGCAAATGACCATTTCCTTCTTTACTTTTTTCAGCTCCAACTCATTGTCTATTCTCTCAGCCCTTTCTCTCTCCACTTACTCGGGGAATTTTAAAACAAAATGCACGCAGTAAGATTTCTATATTTTTAATCCAAAGGGGTGGGATGGGGATTTATGAAGAAACACACACCTGTAAAATGGTTGCCATGTCCCTGTATGCAGGTGCCTTGTGCACCCAAGAGAGAAGAAAGTAAAACTGCCTGGGATGTAAAGTAAGCCTGTTGTACAATGGATGTATAAGGGAGTCCCTTTTCAAAACTAAAGATATGGATGAAAAACAAAACAAATACCGTGAACTCTTTGAAATGGGAGGAAAAATTAGATTTGAATTCATGACCAATGCTTAATCATTGCAAGTTTGGACAAATGTCTGGGGAAAGATATGGTGCAAACTGCCATCAAATGCAGTAAGTGTTGTGTGTGTGTATATTCCTGTCCCTCTCTACTTTGGTATAATGTATAATTACAATTTATCAATAAAAGTATGTGAAAAAGGAAGATAAAGACAATTAGTGTCAATGTCTATGTTTTTCAATATCAAATATCTCTATATTTATAATAAAAACATCATCAAATCTTAACATAAAAATCAAAATCTTGACAATTTCAAAAGTAGATGAATTTCTCACTTAGCATAAAAAAACCTAAAAGTTAGATTGTTTATATGCACTGAAACTTCTTTAATGCCTTCATCATACAACTCCTCTATCAATGCCATAGAGTTAGACATAAATAAAATAAATTGGTGACTAGCAGAGGATAAATGGATTCATGACATCCATATATTATTTTCCAATGATTATCAATAACCACCCCCACTTGAAAAGGGGAGTTGGGAACAGGAAAGAAAATACCACCCTGCTTGGAAAGTGAACCCCAAGGAATCTGTCTCTTCAATTCATGTCTACAGTTGGTATTTATAGTCTCAGACAGTAACTCTAGACATGCAGACACGGGAAAGGGTACAGAATGGACTTCCTTCCACATGACATGAACACTCCTAGCTCGGGTTGAGTAGCTCTTCTTAGAAGTTCTTAGGACCAGAAGTGTTTCAGAACTCAAGAAATATTTTTTTGGATTTTGAAAAACTTTTATCTGTATAATGAGATATATTAGTGATGGAACCCAAGTCTAAGCACCAAATTTATTTATGCTTGATATATGCCTCATATAACCTAAAGGGAAATTTATAAAATCCTTTCAGTGCACCTGTGCTATGACTGCAACTTATTACTAGGTCAGGTGTGGAATTTTCCACTGATGGTGTCATGTTAACACTCGAAAATTTGGATTGCAGATCTTTAGATTAGGAAGAATGCTCAAACTGTGAATACTAACTGCACAGTTCTCTTGTCTTATACAGATACATAAAGTTGAACCCCAAAATTTAAAATTAAACTAAAAATTCTTGCTAGAAGAATTTTTATGAGATCATATAATTTTCTTATCTTTGGGATGCCAGGATAAACACACAATATAGACCACTTTCATACAGCCCATGTGGGAGGCTCTATATATTTGCAAATCTGTAGAACACAAGAAAAGTATTTTCTATGCTCAAAAAATGGTATAGCAACATGCCAGGTGCTTAACTTGTGTAAGATTTTATAACTATCTTCCCTAAAGGCACTTACAGTCTTAGAGTCAGACACACAATCAATCAAAACATCCACATGTGAATACAACAATAGCGAGTGTGTTGAGGGAGAAAGGGTGAAGATTAGGCAAGGGCTTGAAAATAGATCTAATTGTTCTTATAAAAATAGCCAAGCCTTACAAAGACTTTTATAGAACCCTTGCCCCATATGGAATTTAAAATAAAAACTGGACTCATCACTCAATAATGTGATGACTATATAGTGATGCCTAGTGAAGTTCTACTCCTGGTTATAATAGTTGTTCAATGATTGCTCACATATATGGCAGGTGTGGTGGTAAACATCTGTAATTCTAGTACTTGAAAGGCTGAGATAGGAGGATCACATGTTCCAAGACAGTCTCAAAAATTCAGATCCTGTTAAAAAAAAAATAGGGCTGATGCCGGGCGTGGTGACGCACGCTTGTAATCCCTGTGCTTGGGAGGTGGAGACAGGAGGATCGCGTAGGTTCAAAGCCAGCCATGCTGGCTTAGGAGACCCTGTTTCCAAATAAAACATACAAAAAGTAGGTCTGGGAGTGTGGCCCAGAAGTAGAAGGGTTTCCAGGAACCCCAGTACCACAAAAATAATAATAATAATAATAATAATAATAATAATAATAATAATAGGGCTGAGGATGTATCTCAGAAGTAGATTTTTCCTGGTTTCAATCCCAGTTAAAAAACAAATCACATGCCTAGTATGGTGGTACACACTTGAACTCCCAATACTTGGGAGGCTGAGACAGGAGGATTACAGGTTCAAAGCCAGACTTGGCAACTTAGCAAGGCTCTCAGTAACCTAGTGAGACCCTGTTTCCAAATAAGATATAAAATTGGACTGGGGGATGTAACGTAGAAGTAGAATGCTCCTGGGTTTAACACCCAGCACCAAAAAATAAATAAATAAAAGCAAATCACATGTAATAGTGTTTCAAAGAAAATATTTTATTGTTGTACATTGATGTTTGGCATTGCTGGGGGCACTGTTCACTAGTTTAGTGTAGTATTGGGTAATCCTGTGTGAACGCCAACATGTAAATAAAGGAAAACATGTGCTTTGTCAGTACCTTTCCCATTCATTCATGAATCTTCTAATACAAGTTCTGAGATTCAGAACAAGGGGTTGCAAGAGCTATACTGGGCTAAAAAATAGCATGTAGATTCTTCTGACAATTGATGGATCACTGAAGGTAAGGACTGCTGGGACTTTTGGGAGATAAGTAGGGAGATACAGCTTTTCCTTTGACGCGAGCAAGCTAGGATGCGACACTTTCTAACCTTTGAATGGTTCATGATATTTAATACCCTTGGAATTCTATACAGTAGAGATGACACTACTGTCTTGAGGATTGGCTAAGGATCAAAGACCAAGTTGTCACCTGCTAAACATTTGGTAGATGATAGTTCCCCTCAATGTCAAGAGGGCTAGAAAATAAAATTTCCTGGTGACAAATGATGAACCATACAAGGCCCAGTGCTAGCTGCTGAGGGGAATGCAGCAAAGTGTGAATGGTGTGAGAGTTGGGATTTGGCTCTCCTCAGGTAGGAGGTGCTGCTGTAGGTGCTCACCTGATGATACCACGGAAGCTGGTCTTTAACCCACAAAATGCTAGAGAAATAAAACAAAGTGTAGTTTAAAATGGAAATAGGTGCTTTTTAAAAAACATTTTACTTAGGATGTCCATCACATACCCACCACAATTGCACATGTTTCACAGCTTTCATGTTATGAAACAAGAATTATTATTATCCCTCTTTTTTTCAGGTGGAGAAACTAAGAAGCAGAGAGTTAAGCAACTTGCTCAAGGTTATCCATCTAGTCAGTGAAAAGGTGGGGACTTGACCCTGGGAAGCCTGGTTCAGGAGTTCATGCCCCTAATATGTATCTACCCTCCAACCACCAAACTATCTCCTACCAAATGCTAAAGTTTTAAACCTTTACTGCTTAAAATTATGGGAAACACTCAAATTTGAATATGAACTATATCCCAGTCTCAGCCCCACAGTCGAACATGGAGAATGAAATCTTTCAGTCTGGAGCAGCAGGGGAATATATAGGACCTAGTGTGTGAAACACAAATGCAGAGAAACCTGGCTGCCTGGAATACAGTGAGGAAGGAGAAGCCACCATTATCAGAATCAAGCTGCTCCCTGTCCGCACTCTGAAACCCTTCTATGCATTGAGCAGTAAAATAACTCATTAAGAATAACTGCCTTTGTCATCTATGGATTATCAAGATAATATATTCCTCAGATCTTATTTACAAATATAAACAAAATATGATATTTTCCCATAAGACATGCATGATCCTATTATAGGGTCAGAGATGTGGACACAAATAATTCCACTGCAGTTACAATCCTGACATAATCATATTGCCAGCTTCTAATAGTCACCCGATGATCCTCCAATCCAACAAGAACCAGAGAAACATGACATGTGAATATAAATTTCACCAAGAAATACACACTGAACAGCATATAAGTAGCTTTAGCAAAGCACCTTTTTCAGCCGGGCATGGTGGAGCTTGCTTGTAATCCCAGCATTTGGGAGGCTGAAACAGGAGGATTGTGATTCAAGGACAGTCTCAGCTACTACTTAGTGAGGCCCTTTGCAACTTAGTGAGACCTTGTTTCAAAACAAAGAATAAAAAAAATATGGCTGGAGGTATAGTTCGGAGGTAGAATGCCCCTGGGTTCCATTCCCAGTATAAAAAAAAAAAAAAAAAAAAAAAAAAAAAGAAAAGAAAAGAAAGAAAGAAAAGCACCTTTTTATTATTGTGGTGACACCCATTAACATGAGACCTACCTTCTTAAATTTTTGTGTGTGCAATATGGAATTGTTAACTACATGCACACTGTCACACAGCAAAGTCTAGGAGTTATCTTGAAGGACAAAATACAAAAGGACTTATTTTTAAAAGGAGTGTGATGTGATTCTGGTAGCTGGTAACCACGAGTCCCCAAACATAACCAATTACAAACTGAGTAAGGCTGAATCAAAGGGGTTCTTATAATTGATTTGAGAAGATACCCAATGTAAGAAGCTAAATTTTTTAATCAGAAAATATATTAGGAAAAAGTAAGAGAAAAAACAGAAGATAATTCAGGCTAGGCGACTATGTTGTCAAAAACAGGTTCTCAGTGGGCTTTGCCAAGCTGAGAGACAGTGTGGCAGGAAGAAGCCACACACCCCAACTTTTGACGTTGACCTTATCTCTTCGCTAAGCAGCCTGAGGAAGGGAATCAGGCTCTCCATCTTAGTTTCCTAAGAAGTATAAGAGATAATACCTCTGAGAGTTAATTTTAGGTGTCAATTTGGCTAGGCTAAGACTGCCAATTATTTGGTCAAACACTAGCTTTAGATATTGCTGTCAGGATATTTTGTAGAGGTACTTAATACTTATAACCAGTCATGGGTGAGCTTCATTCAATCAGTTGAAGGCCTTAAGAGTAAACACTGACGTTTCCATAAGAAGGAAGTCACTTTGAGAAGGAAGCTCTATCTGAGTTTCTGGCCTGCTGGCCTGCCCAGTGAATTTTGAACTCAAGGCTGCAAAATCAACTTTTTAACTGAATTTCCAGACTGATGATCTAACCTGAAGATTGCAGCCTTACCTGCCCCAACAATCCAATCAGATGAGCAATTCCTTCAATCTCAATCTCTCTCTCTCTCTCCCTCTCTCTCTCTCTCTCTCTCTCTCTCTCTCTCTCTCTCCCTCCCTCCCTCCCTCCCTCCCCTTCTCTCTCCACCCACATCCAGTATAATAAATGATCCTATAAAATGGAATAGAATGGAGGTCCTTTGTCTGTAGAAGATTAGCTAGGGAAATACCTAAGAGCTCAGAATTACAATTTATCTTACTTATCAAAATTTGTATACATAAATATTTCAGTAAATAAATTCCCTTAAAAATATAAGAACTTCTAAGTGCATAGGTCTTATCCAGAGTTCTAAGGAAAGGAAATGTGAATACATGAGACTTAAAGATGCTTGGAACATCAGCCCCATTGTATTGCATTGCTTGCAGCAATATTTTCAGGTCACAAAACAACATTAAGCATCTCAGTGAGTATGCGTGGAGTGAATGCTTGAATGGTAGAGTTCCACATCCATTTGGAGGCAAATAGAAAGTCTTTTTCCTACTTAGTATCAACCCAAATTATCTTAGTTCGGAGCTAATAACAGAGCACTGTGAAGGAGTTATGTATTCATCCACCCATTTTCACAACCATCCATTCTCCTAACGTGCACAGGGCCGGGCTATCACCCTCCCAGGTGACACTGGCCTCACGACTTCTGGGAGCAAAAGTCCTTGCCCCTGGATGACTCACAGGCTGGAATGTAAGCAGATGAATAAGCAAGGGTAATTAAATCAGCACTAGTTATTGGGGCAGACTGGAGAAGAGCCACACAAAAGGTTGTTGGGAGAGTCCAGAGAATGCACGCCTAACCCTTTAGAAGAGATTTAGCAACTCGTTTACACGTTCATTTTCTCAGTCAATATTTATTAAGGTCAACCTTTTGTCAATTACTCTGTGATACCCTGACAATACTCAGAAAATATATGACATTAAAATAAAGTAAGCTTGCTTGATTTCATTGATGTTTCAGGTATCAGTTTAACCTGTTTACATATATTTGCTGGTTCTCTTCATTCTCTGGAGAATCTGGTGTGTATATTTTATATCCTTTTCTATAATACAATCATATAGGCATAACTTCCTATGTTTGCTCTTCAAACACTTACTGATCACCTACAATCCAAAAGGTACACTGCTAGGTACCAATTTAAGGAATGCATAATATTTGTCCTTAAATCTAGAGGAAGAGACAGTCAGATCCATAAACACATACAATTCCAAACTTCTGATTCCCACAGCCCTGCCAAGACCTTGTCTTCTGCCTAAATACCCTACCTCCAAAACTTCCCACAAAATGAAGAATGTAATTTTGAACAAGCCAACTGGAATGAGTTGAGAGTATTTTGGCCCATCCTTATTAAGGAAAATAACCAAGAGGAATATTAACATGTGTGACAGATAGCTTTAAGATTGCATTTAAAATCAAGACTCAGTTTTTGTGACTAACCATGTTAACTGCAGGTCAGTTTTTCCAAGCACAGCTACCTGTGACATCAGTCTACATCATGCCTTTAAATTACCTTCCAGCCACCAAGAGTAGGATAAAAGACCGACTCTCAAGATCTTAATGCCAAAAAGTATGAACATAGCAAGAAAAGACGTGGGTATAAATATCCTGCATTATTAATAAATAGCATGTATTTGTCATCAATTAACAGCAACTATATATTGCAGCAGTTTCTAAATGAAGCTTTATAAATAACTGTAGTTTTAATTACCCTGGAAAACTACAACATCTATCAACATTCATGACTCCCGTGAAGTATTATGGTGGTCCTAGAGAGTTCCACAGTTGCTCAAAGAGTTTATGGCAACTAAAGAGTAAATACTTTTATATATTAAAGGAAGAGGACCATCTCTATTCAACACACAAACTCTAAACCTTCTTGGAAGTAAAAATTAGGAATGAGCATGCATGTACATGCACACACCATTCATGTTGAAAAGAAAATAGTACCGGAAAAGGAGGCATCCCTAGTCAAGTCAGAGATGATGATTCAACAGCCAATATGGGTTAAAAGGGAAAGAGACTCCTTCAGCTAGAGGGAAATGGGTTATCTCTTTTTTATAGTTTGCACTGAGTCCATTCCTTTTTTTAAAAGATTTAAAATGTATACTCTATCTATCTTCACTAATAGGATTTGGAATTATGTACAAAGTTAGACACAGAAAATAAGACAATAAAAAGTGAAAGCTAGATCAAACCAGCTTAAAAGAAAGCAAGAAAATAAATGCTGGCTTCTACCTGGGATGTGCTACACTTCTTATAACGAAGTTCTACATCTAGCTCTGATGTTCCTGGCAGTTTGAACAAAAAGTTAAAATGTGTTGGGTTAAATAAATATTCACTACTCAACAAAAGGAAGAAAGACTTCCCACTTTTCCTTAGTTCAGTTACAAACTATCCCCACTCCTGGTGCCTGTGTATCTGTGTTATTTCTTCTGTATTTGTCTCCACAACACTTATCAATAGTTAATTTCATTTTTTGCTTATTTTCTCTTCATTCCACTGGAATGTAAAGTTCACAAGGATGGGAGTCTTATTTTTTGTTCTCTATTTTCTTTCAAGTTCTTAGATTAGTACCTGGCACATACATAGTAGATGAAAGAGAGAGAGAGAGAGAGAGAGAGAGAGAGAGATTGATTTTATATCCAAATCTGATTCCTGGGAGAAACTTATCATGAGGTCTCATAACTAGATTACACTTTTCTATGAAGCTATGTTGGGTAGAGAGAGTGGACCGACAAATTATGATCAACATCAGAAAAAAAAGAGATATGGAAATAGGCAGTTACAAAGGAACAAAATTTGGAGCCAGAAGAGCTAACTTGAGCTACCAAGGCCACTAGCTCTCCCATGTGTCTTCTGTCTGGAAACAGGACACACGGAAGCATGGACCCTCTGCTGTCAGGTGACCTGGCGTTGAGTAGCTCTGCCGCTCATTAGCTTATGTGATGTGTGAACTCTGACAATTTACTCTTCCTCCGTCTACCTAAGCTTCTGTGGATAATGATAGTACTGACCTCAAAGGATTGCTGTAAAAAATTAAATTACATATGTTATGATATATTAAATGTAAAAATTATATACGCATATATATTTATGCCAGAACAAATTAATTTTTTAATTTTAAATTCATTTGTAACATTGCCTGGCACATTGGAAAACTAAGCATTAGCAGTTAATTTGAGTTCCTGTCCTTCATTTGTAAAACATGAATAGTAACTACTCATTGGGGTAATTATAAGGATTGAATGACCATAGTACATGATAATGTGCAGCAGTTTCTTTTTCTTGTTTTGCAGTATTGCGGATTGAACCCAGGGGCATTCCACCTCCAAACTACCCTCCCCAATCTATTTTTTATTCTTTATTTTGAAACAGGGTCTCACTAAATTGTGGAGGACCTTACTAAGTAGCTGAGGCTGGCCACAAACCTGTGATCCTTCTGTCTCGGGTTCCCAAGTACTGGGATAACAAGTGTGTGCCACCACGTCCAGTTATGCTTTAATTTTTAAATGAATGAGTTTTAAAAATTATTTTTATGTGAGTAGAATTTGCTCATCAATGTTTTAAAAATGCAGAAATATAGAAAAGAGAAGTAATCCCCCCTCTATATCAACAATGAGAACTAGCATTAGAATTTTCTTGAATACATTTTCAGATTTCTTTCTATACCCTAACCACATATATGTGACTGTATGCTTATGAAAATGCAATCTCTCAAACAGAGTTGGACATAAATGACATACTCCTCTGCAACTTGCTTTTTAATATGATCATAACAGGCATTATATCAACAAACAAAGATGTATATTATTCCATGTAACAGCTGCCTAGTATCCCATTGTAGAAAAGTACCTTGATTTATTTAGCCTATACTCCACTCACATAGCTGGGTTATTTCCAATTTGTGAAAGTGCTACGTACACTACAAATGTTAGTTATCATCGCCATCATTTTTAAAATAACCATCTAAACATTATTATTCAGGCCTTGTGAGGTCTTCTTCCACTACCTCTTAACCTCCTAGATGTGATGTTTTGATCTAGTCATATTCACACCATTGTTTACAAAGCATGACATTTAGGGGTTCCACATCTGAAGCCAAAATCATATGAACCGCTGAGTCAGAACTAGGGGAAGGTGTGGAGGAATGTTCACCAGAGCCTACTTCTCAGTACAAAGAGAAAGAGAGACTGCTTAGGTTTCCCTGGCACAGGCACTTCTCTATCCTTTGCTCACAAACTGACATCACTCACTGATGGCTGCCCTTTTCCCCAGAATCTATGTGTGAGCTCAGACATTTTTTTACCATAAACTCCAAGTAGCTATTAGGAAGCAATTGGAACAGGCAGGAGAAGTAAAATGTATTTTCTAACCCCAAGTTGAGGATACAGTACCTCCGGTGGAAGGGACATGAGTTGAAAGTGGAAGATTTGCCGGGTGTGGTGGCGCACGCTTGTCATCCCCACACTTGGGAGGCAGAGACAGGAAGATTGCGCAGGTTCGAAGCCAGGCACACACGCTGGCTTAGGAGACCCTGTTTCCAAATAAAAATGTAAAAATAGGTCTGGGAGTGTAGCTCAGAGGTAGAAGGGCTTCCAGGAACCCCAGTACCACCAAAAAAAAAAAAAAAGAAAGAAAGTAGAAGATTTGCACCTGTATGTATTTATAACATGTATATTTTACACATATGTGGTGTATGTTATAATGAGATTTCAAGTAATACAAACATATCTGAACACATTTTTTGGTTTTGCAGCTACATTGATTCATACCACTGTCCTTCCTATTTTCTGAGCTCCTTGAGATTACGAACAATATTCCTTGTCTGCCTTCTTAACTTGGTCTTATCGAATGCTATCTTAGAGCAGATACTTAAGAAATGTTGTTCTTTCATAGGTAAGCAGTTGAAATAGAGATATTATGTAGCTTACAATCTTATTAATTCATAACTGAAATTAAAATGAAAGTGTCCACAGAGTCTCTGAAAAGAAAACATGCCCTATTACTTGGGGTAGGACAGAGTTGGGTATGATATCCAAATGCATGAAAACGAGTAAATTTGAATTGCTATTCTTCTCTTAACAATAAATTTTCTCTATTAATTAATGCTGTGACTTAAAGTAAATGTGCATGGCAGGAAATGGAGGGCCCTGCTGATACTAATTTTATAAAAGAAGGTAGTTTATACATTGAGATATACTGCAGATGTACTACTTCCTTGGCTCAGGTCCCAGCATGAAGTGGATGGATTCAGCTTATGAAACTCTGGCCTTTCACCTCTTCAGGGCTACAATTAATTCCTCCATGAGTTTCATTCATTGAACAAATATTTACTGCAAGCCCAACATGTACTTGGCACTGCAGGAAATGCTAGATTTGGGAGGTCCAACAGCACAAAAGATAATTTAAATTCAAAACAGATTGTACATAAATATTTCAGACCTCTTAATGATGGATCATCATCACCAATATTACTTATGACTACTAAAAGTACGGCTAATTATTTTTATCTCCTATTGTTAAAATAGGAATCTATCAGCCAGAAAGGTGTTTTTATCCCAACATAGAGGTTAGCAAGTATGCTTCATTATCTTTTGCAAGTTTTGTTTTATACAGGCTACCAGCAATTGTTAAGAGAGACTCAACCATGTCTAAATTCTAGGAAGAGTACTGCAATCAGTGAGTTATATCTGCTATGAAACAGGAGTGGGACAAGTTAACTTGTGTATCAAGTTGTCACAGTTTGCATCTGGAATGTTGGCCAAAGTATCCTGTACTCAGAGGTGGACTTTCAGGAAATGATTGGATAGAGAGGGATCTGACATCACAGTGGACTAACCCACTGGTGGCTGAATGGACTATTGGGAGGTGATACGTAGAAAATGGGCCCTATTGTATGTGACAGGACAGAATAGGATAGAATATCCAAATGCATGAAAATAAGTAAATTAGAATTACTACCCATTTTTTTAAATAAATTTTCTCCATTAATGTTATATGGCAGGAAATGGAGGACCTTTCTGATATCAATTTCATAAAAGAAGGTAGGAAGGAAATCACTGAGAGTGTGACCTAGAAGAGGTTATCTTCTCTGTTCTCTCTCTTTCTTTCTCCTTCACTCTCTCCCTCTCTCTCTCTTCCTTCTTTCCTCCTTCCCTCCTTTTCTCCCTCCTTCCCTCCTACCCTCCTACCCTCCTACCTGGCTGCCAGGAGCTGAGCAGCTTTCCTCTACCATGCTCTTCACTGATGCTACCCGACCAAGGACTGAAACCTCTGAACCCAGGAGTCTCTAAGTTGTTCTTCTCAAGTTTGTGAGTCACAATGATGAAAAGCCGTCTAACACACAAGTATTCGCCATTCCTACTCCACATATTTTATGTTGACCCTTCTTCTCTGTCCTCTTCTAATCATGCTACATAACTCTATTTTGTTGGCTCTTTGTGACCTATTTTAGAATTCATCTCTTCTATAAACCATGATTGATTAATATTAACCATGAATAGTAAATATTGAGTTCTGCTCCTAGCCAAACTATACCATCTAGCACTTGATTATATATCAACCCTCACCTTTCTTTAATTTCTTCATTTGAATATTTCTTATTTTTCAAAAGAAGAAAGCCCCAAAGTTCCTAGAGGGCAGCATGTTTATATCCTCATTTTTTTTTTTCTGATCTGTATAGTACCAGGCTTACTGCTGACAACATCAAACGTACTCAGCCAATACATTTTGTATGTTTGCATGGGGAACAAGATCAGACTCAGGGTGCTAAAAACCTGTCTTTACATACTAGTTGTCTGTTTACTGGATGCACTACAGTGGATAAAATCATGCAAGTATAGCATGCCTCGGTTTCCCCATCTCTAAAAAAAGCAGTGGCAATAGAAAATCTCTAAGGTCCCAAACAATCAAACTACCATTCAATGACTCTCCACATCTTCCAGAGCATTATGCTTCACGGAGGATTCTTGCCGTTTGCAATATCTTTTTTTCACCTAATAAAAAGGTGTTATTTTTTTTCCTTTAAAAAAAGAGTAATTGTAAATCCCCTTGAGAGGCAGCTCAGCTTTTACTCACCCTCTATTCTAAGTTCCCAATAAGTGAATGGTGATTCTCCCCTCTTGCTTCAGCCCTTAAAAAGTCCACCTTCTTACTAATAGAAAATAGGATTTGAGTGATGGCCCTTATACTAATTGGTCAGGAGCCCTAGATAAAATATTGTTATTGACAGAATGTTCTCCCTTTTTCATGTGCTGGTAAAGGAGCTTAGCAGAGAACATAGAGAGCAAATGGAGGACAAAGAGAAAGTACCTGAAACTTGGATCAGATTGGAAGAATCAAGCCAGCACTATAAAGTTCTTGTTAATAAAAGATACTGTTAAGAGAGTACAACAGAAGTCAGCACATTCAAGAAGAACATGGAAGCCAGCCTCGCCAGTGGTGACTGAGAGGCTAAGAAAAAGAGCAAAGATTCTAAAAGTCTGATGTGCTCTGTTTGACCCTTGAGGTCCACATAGGATCAAATGTAAATGAAATCACTTTAGAGGCTGCAATTTTTAACTCAGCAAGGAGAGTGGTATGCATAAAGAAATCCCATCACAATCTGTCAAAAACTATCTATTGATTTGAAAAGATAAAACATAAAATGTTCAAAGGAGCATCATAAATATAATGGTATGGGCTAAGATCAAGTGCAGAGGAGCTTCTACCAGTGGGACTGTATTCTGCCCAGGCACGTGATACACCAACCCAGCGCCCTGGCAGGCCTTTTCCTGGAGAGCAGCCTCTCACTACTGTGACTTGATCTACGTCCTTTTAAAAGGACAGAAATGGAACCACGGTTAATGTCTATATTAATACTCTCAGGATGGTGGATTGTTAATGCTGTGGTCAAGATTTCAATGTGCCAGTCATTACTACTAAACTACTAGGTGGCAGTATATCTGCATGACTACCTTGGAAATACGGAGAAGAAAATGGAACCCAGGATAAGCCAGCAATATCCCTGCCTCTCTGTGATTTGATCGAGGCGTAATCCTTGGACAAACAACCAAAGCTTGATTTTTCCCAAGACCCTAAACTGATCTCAAAAGAACACTGAAATTACTCATCTTATCTTTTCCTTTGCCCACCCCCAATTTCCTCCACCTCCCTACTTCCAACCCTTCCTCAACCTCAGAAAAAGAAAAAGCTTTGTTGAAATTCTCTTCTGTGGTCTCTCATCTGCTGCAGTGTTATCACCCAGCATCCAGAGCCCTCCTTCTAGCTGCTCTTGTCATTGAAATGATTCAGGCTCCTATCTGGAAGAAGCAGAGGTTCCTCCCATCCTTCAAACCAGTTCCAGCCACCAGGAACCTGTCCCAGCCACAACTCCAGCTCTGCTGACACACCAGTCACAGGACCCAGCCTGGGCTGGCCCATCAGCCAACAGCAAGAAACCAGGAGGGGGGACCCAGAGGATCAGGAGTCCTTCTGTGAAAAGGACAATGGAGCGTCCCTCTCCCCCTCCCACCACCTTTCTCAAAGGGAAAGGAGTGGGCCATGCCACTGAGAGTACCCGCAAACCAACCCATTCCTTTCTCCCACACTCGCCCCATTCTTCTGAGGAATGAGGCTGACTTTGATTCTTCAGATTACATCCACAATTAAACTCTTCAAGACTTTGTACCCTGGGAAAATAGTAAACAACCCAACTCTTGTCCTCAGATAACCAAGTGTGTGTGGCCAGGGGGGAAGGGGAGGGGCAGTGGAGGGAACTGGATTGAATGAAGAGAAATTCTGCAGCTCTCCAGAGAGTCTCCAGGAAGAGAAAGGCAGGTGGGCAGGCAAAACACCTCCTAGTGTAATCTAAAACTGCTTCTTCCAGCAGCCTCTCCAGTTCTCAGCCTGAGCCAGGCATGGGATTCCATTTGACTGCTCTTAGGTGACAAAAAAAAAAAAAAAAAAAAAAAGCCCTATACTTTAGACACCAAGGTGTAAGGCAGCTGGGCATGGGAAGCCCCAGGTGGAGAGAAAACCATCTTGTGTGACATTTCACCACAACCACAAGGGGACAGTCTGGAAATACTCAGATCCTGTCCAGCCCAGGCAGGTGGGAGGAGAAGGGTTAACCAGATAAGCATGCCCTGTGTGGGGCTCTTCTGGAATTTATTGGAAAAGGCACAAGTAGCCTACTGAAAGCCAGTGTGGTTTTACGGCTGCATATTTCCTGATTTAGTTGGTGGGGGAGGGGGAGATGTTTAGACCCAGCTTGCAAAAGGAAATGCAATCCTGAAAGGAGAAATCATAATAATTCTGTGGTTGAAAGGGAGAATAAGCTATTCACCTAAGTAGGATGTTTCTGCTTGTCCCTGAATTAAAGTGTAGGGCTGGAAATGTTAGGGGACATGGTGACAGGGAATAATATTGCTCATCCAACCCACAAATATTTATTAAATATGCTCTAAGTTCATGATGTTCTTCCCAGGCCAGCAGGTGGGCAGAGCAGGGAAAGATACCCGGATAATCAGAGATGGATTTTGACCTTATGGAATTTGCAGTCTGATAGGGGAAATGATATTCAAACAGCAAAGTTCCCTCTGCACAAGGTAGAAATGTTAGGCAGGTTAGAATCAGGCCCGTAACGGGTGCTTGGCACTAGAACAGAATTGATTCCAGCTGGAGGAAAGCATATTGCTTACCTTCGGTAGCTACTGGAAGACAGGGAGCCCTCAACATCCCCTCATATCAAGAAGGGAACATCTCTTAGAAAACTTTGCTTTCTTGCCAAAATATGCAGGTACACATCCATGTGTGGTCTGAATTTCTATAACCGTGAAGGGCTTTTTCCTACTTTCTCTCCACCAATAATAGCAGTGGAGTAGATGTGTTCCCACAATAGCTAGTCCTCTTTAAAAAAAAATCACCTCTTATGTTTTAAGAGGATTAGTTTTATTAATTCTGTTAGTTTACTTTTCTTTTATTTTTTCTTTTCTTTTTTTTTTTTTTTTTTGTGTGTGTGTGGTGATGCTAGGGATTGAACCCAGTGGCATTCTATCTCTAATCTAAACCCCCAACCCTATTTTCTTTTTATTTGTGTCTCACTAAGTTCCTGAGGCTAGCTTTGAACCCATGACCCTCCTGTCTCAGACCCCCCAAGTGTTAGAATAAGAGTCATGGTCCTTTAATCTTTATCACATTAAAAATAGGAGCTGACTTTGGTGATCTACAGTAAGTCTCTAGCTTTCTGGGCTTGTTTTGAGGATTTCTCCCAGCATTTTCGCTTTCTGGGTATTTGTTGGTGTCCCCCTGACAGCTACAATGGAGCATTCCAGTGAAAAAGTGCCCCACTCATTTTCCATCTATGAATGAGCAGAAGGCGTCCCACCGTGACTAAGGAGGGACAAATATTCTGACCCACTGGGGCCCATGGCCAGCCTGTGCTGTACATTATTGTAGCCATTCTGGCTTCCACATGCAATTTACTCAAGTTTGTGCCATTTCATGGCAGGGTGATTTATCACTGACGCCTCTTTGCCACTTCAACTGGGGGCCACGGCAATGGGGCAAGGTTCAAGCAAGTTGGCTGAAACTGAAGCAGACATTTTATCAGCTAACTATTGCGTTTTCTAGTTCTTGACTTTTCCCAGGAGCTTTTGTTTTTCATTTCCTTGGCTGCCTTTAACTCCTCTGGCACTGCTCAAGCCCAGGTTATTTTTTCTAAAAATAATAGAACTCCAGTAAACTGAGGGGTGTTTTTGTTTTGTTTTGGTTTGGTTTTCTGTTTTGTTTGTTTGCTTGCTTGCTTGCTTGGTTTGGCAAAAAAAAAACATCAGGGCTCCTAACCTCTAACGACAGAGTCCTACCTTGGCTTCCAGTGTTAGAGATCTATCAGCGGAGACTCTGGAAAGGTAGATAGACTGAGGCATGGGCTTCTTAAACACAAGTCAAGAACCTTTGTGGTTTATACAGATCAGCAGAAGCAGCTGAGAGACATGGTTATATGCTTGACTTGCTCACTTGAAAATAATTTTATTCCCTCTATAACTTCTTCTCCTGCTCAATCAATCATTTATTCATGTATCCAAGCATTCAACAAATGAGGGACTAACACAAAAAAGTATTGCTGTGTCAGGACTGGAAGCCAGTGGTAAAAGAAAAAAAAAAAAGAATAAATTTGGGTGTGCCTCTCGAGGATCAATTCATGATTTTGGGAGGAAATACTTGGTCAATCAATATATCCATGAAAAAAAAAAAAGAATGGAAAGATTGCTAAAGAAAGCAGTATCATCAGAGAGCTGTTCAAATAAGAGGGAATAAAAGAATGAAAAGGAAGTAAATACATATATCCTGATCTGCATATATTTAGAAATAGATCCCCCAAATGTTCCAATTGCATTGAAGTAAAATTGTAATTTGACCCTCTGAGAGAGCAAAGGAAAAGCACCATTACATTCTTTTCCCTGAGATAAATATTTTGCAAAAGCTCATTTTTAGAATAATTTGCCAACCTCCTTTCATTTACCACTACCTTCAATACTTTCTTTATATTCTCATTCTTTTTGCTCTTGTTGAAGAGACTTTGCTTGCTGTGAAAGGATCGAATGCAAAGCGTAAAAAGAAATCACAAACTTTCTCACCAGAGCTGGCCACACTCCCATTCTTTACTAAGAGGCAATGCCCTCTCTGAGTCCAGGAAGCAAGGGCAATTCCATCGCTATGCTGGCTCAGTCCTGGCCTCTCCTGGGCACAGGTAGAAATGATACCAAAGCATGCCGGATCATGCACGGTGCTTTTATGGGGAAGATGATCCATCACAGAGATTGACTGAACAGTCTTATTTTTTGTACAATACTACAAAGCAGGTTGGACCCCATGTGAGGCAGTCTTAAACTTCTTGCATTGCCTCCCTATGTTGACATCTTAGGAGATACCCTAAGGCATTGTCAAAGACCCTCAGCTCTATTTGGATGAAGGGTTGCTTGGTTAAAGTCCACAATAGATATTAAAGGCAAAAAGAAAAGGAAGAATCTTTCCCATCTTTTTTTATCTTTTCTTAGCAAGAACTCCAAATCAGAAAGCTCTGGACCACTGTCCCTTTTGCACACACACACACACACACACACACACACACACACACACACACACAGTACCAAGCCCAGGCAGGACCAACCCGTTGACATAGCTGCTTACTGAACTCACACACATCATCCAACTGTGTAAAGGATGGCGCTGCCCATCCCGGTTCACCAGTTACAGGCAGTTTTCATTTGACTCTCCTGCTTGGTCCCTCTATACCCCAAACAGAAGGAGAGTAGCCTTTCCCTCTTCCCTGTCTTTTATAGCAGCGTGATGTGTTCCTAGTGCGTACGATCAGAGCATGTCAATTTCAAGTAAAACTGGTTATCTTTAAAAAGCTGGAACAACTGGAACAATGAAAGAGTTTAAAAGACAAACCTTCAAGTGTCTGCAGAAGAAACGTGTATGCACAATTTTCTCCTGAAATGCAGACCTGGAGAACTAAATGGGGGCCTGAAAGCATTCTGTTTTTAATTAACTTTTCTAAACATCCTCTCAATATGAGTGATCTCTCGCCGACCCTTTGTCAACTGGAGGAAACAATTATTTTGGTCATTGAAAGAGCCATTTTTACCAATGAGCTTTCATTACCAATCAATCTAGGGTTCCCCACACTAAATACAAAACTGAACAGGAGAATAAAATCTGTAAGTGAATAAATTGCACGCCAATCCCTGCAGGCCATATGTTTATAAGTCAACAGCTTAAAATGAAAACATCTGATGAAGGTAATACACCTGTTAAAGGAGCGTAAAATCCCAAACCCAATGGTAAAATATAAAGATTATAAAGCCTCTTAAAGGAGCTATCAAAGCAAACTATTAAATGAATACATCTGCTCTGTGCTAGACTCGAGTTTACAAGTGCGACTCAAAATAAGAGAGATTTAGGGCAAACATTTCATAAAAGGATGTGAAAAGAACATATTTGGAGGATGATGAGGGAACATGAAATGCATTCTGTAAAAAAGAACTGACCTAAACCCAGTCCCAGGACTTGAGCAAAAGGTTTGATGTGTCTGGTTTTCATTGGAAGAGGTGAGCTGTGAGGAGAGACACCAGGACCATTTTTCATGTCCCACTTTATATTTTGGGTTTAGTCTACAGGCAGAAAAGGGGGGAATCAGTTTAATGCTAGATAGCTTCCTGCAGTGAAACCTAACATTCTTTAAAAAGGAAGGAAGAAAAAAATGCCCTAAAAGAAAGAAATCTTCAGTCAAGGCAGTTCCCAGAAAAGAATCCAATCTATAAAGTTACCAAAGAAATGTGAAAAGAGCCTGGTTATATTTCTACCTGACCCTCCCAAATTTGGGTTTTATCCTGCTGTACTTTTATGGTTTCCTAGCCTTTCTAAATACAGTTTGGCAGTACCCTGCCCATTCCATGTAGGTGATCCCTGTAATTCCCCACACAGCCCATACTGCCTGTTTCCCTTGCTTATCTTGGTAAATCCCATTTCCAGTCCAGATTGGAACAACCATCACCATAAAAGATGGTTCCCACATCTATGTCTCAGCCCCAGACCTCCTGGTGCAGCCTTGGAGCTACCTGGCTGCTGACTACCAGGGCCGGCAGAGCAGGGAAAACACATGGTATATGTTAATGGACCCCAAGCATCCTCCCCAGCTTCAACACCTCTGCCTGTGCTCTCTGTCAAGTTGGAAAGTGAGAATGCCCCCCGCTGAAACCACAGGGTTAGTCCTTACCTTGAGCCCCTCACCATTCACCAGTCTGTTTGTTCCTGTTCATTCAATTATGGATACCCTAGTCTAGGCCCTTGTCAACTCACCCAGTGATCTCTTAAGCATATGCCCTTTCTGTGGCTGCATGTCGATGCAGAAAGACTCTTGTATGCACAGCAAAGAAGCCTCCTCTGAGTTGGGTCAGGCCATGCCTCAGCCCGACCCCTTGTCACTGCTGCGTCCCAAGTCCAAGAGTCCCTGCAGCTGGCTCCCTCTGCCCAGCTTTTGCTCAGCTCTGCCTGAAAGCCCTCCTGTGGCTACCTTTCCTTCTCTAGCACTCTTCTTTCTTGATGAATCAGCTCTGGTGGTTCTTCCAGGGAGTCTGGCTGATCCCTGAAGCCCGTTAGGTCTTTCTTCTCAGCGTCGTCCACAGCCTGATATTCTCCTCTTCCCCTGTTCTCAGCTCAGCACAGGCATCAGTTTACCCACCTGCTTCCTCGGTGACAGAAGACTCACTGACAGCACACTCTCTCTCTTATTCATCCCTCCACCCTTCGAATGCATAACAATGAATAATCAGTCAATGTGCAATTTCTCGCACAAGAACACATATATCTTACACAGGGATATTTTGAAGATCTATGTCATTGTGCCAGTAAAATCATATATTAGGCATTCACCAGGAAAAGGCTCATGGTTCCTTTCTTTTTTTTTTCTGTTATTTAGTTGGGAAGGGAGTAATTGGGTTGGTTTCACCTTTTCTGGAAACCAATCTAATTTTCTAAATCTCAACTAAACTTTTTAATGATGTAATAATAAATAATCCTTTCTGAGCACCTATAATGTTGAAACACTATTGTCAGAACATTACCTGTCTAAATTAATTTAACCTTCTATGAAAACCTGGTATTCTGGGATGAGACTAACACATCCAGGGTCATACAGTCTAGAAGGGACAGAGTCCTGATCTGGTGTAGACTCTTCAACTGTATTTCAGTATCTTCAGTTAGAATTCAGCTTACAAAGACTGACTTCTACATTACGGAACAAAATTGTATTGTGACTCAAAGCCATTCAGAAGTATAGTAATCGGCATGGGAATGGACACCAATCAATCAGAATATGTCTTAGGGACTTTGTTAAAAACCTGCAATTTCTGGTGGAAGGAAGGAGGTAGCAAGACTCTCCTAAGCTTCCAGTATTTTTTTTTTTTACTATATCCACAGATCCTGGAAGAATATCTGGCACAAAATAGGCACTCAGTAATTATTGTTAAATAAATAAATAAGGAGTTTACCCAATCTGGATTAACTTCCGGGTTGAGCAGGGAAGTATACAGAGCACTGATGTATATAAGACCTTCAAGCATTGTTGCAGATAAGAGACAGTTTATTGTATGTAGTAAGAAAGAACCTGAACAAGTTGTTGAAGATAAAAAAGATGAGGCCCCTAAAGTTGTGCTCACATCAAAGGAGATGTTCTTTAAACCAATGACTAAGGATGTAGGCTGAATTAACCACAGGTCTATGTGCAGTTGAGGGGCACATGCAAGTTTGGGGTCAGCGCTGAATTGCTGAGGTTATGCCTCTCAGGTTCTTCCCATTCAGCCCCTTGCTGGAAGTGGCTCAGATCTCCGTGCAGTGAATGCCCATGTGTGACTGTCCCTGAATGCCGGTGACACGTGCAATAGCAGGCGTTTTGCTGAGAGGAAGAAGCATGGCATCCATTGCGGGAGTTGAGTGTGGGAAAGGTTAGGAATGGCTTCCGCCTTAACTGGAGAAGGTTGAAGTGGCACCAAAGCCGAATCATCTTGGAAATGCCATCCTCTTTAGCCTGTATTCAAATTTTGCTGCCTTCTGCTATCGAGCATTTGCCTACTGATAATCACAGGAATAATAATTGGGATAATACCTGCCACCTTTTTTAAGCACTCTTTTGCCAGAGGCTTAGTCTTTATAGGCTCTTCCCATTAAATCTTTTTTAACAATCCTGTGAGAAAGGTATTATTATTGTTCCGTTTTATAGCAGAGTGCTAAGAGGACCTATACTCATCAAAGAAATCCTCCAAGCATGGCTGTTGTCCAACATCTCCTATAGGTCTGCTGACTGCATGGTTTGTTGTTCCGGGGAACATACTTGTATTTTAGCACTTGGACATCTTTCAATGATAACATCTGAATTTTCATCCAGACACTCTGCTTTATTTGCTTTCATGTCTCCAGATTGGGTTTGAAATTTCTTTTCACCCAGACATAAAGACCCTTTACATCACCACACCGTCTTCAAACAGGACAAAGTCCTTCTCCCCCCCTGTAAGTGACTCTGAATTTGGTTTTGGGTATCAGAGCCTTTATACAGCTGCCTGGCTTTGTGCCATTCTATGTGCACTTGTGGCAGCATATAAATAATAAATAGCAGCATTTCTTATGTTTGCTTTGTGCCATCCAAGGCGCCAATCACATGCAGGGGAATAACCCCCTCTCACAGCTGACATTTCTGTTCGGCGCTGAAGGACTATTTCTTCAGCTCTGCCTTCGACACAGTCCTCTAATATCTTAAAGATCAACTTTAACAACAACGACGACAAAGGCACCGAATTTTATCAGTACAAGGTGTAAGAAAAGAGAGGTTTTGAAATATAAACAACCTTCACCATTGATTTTTTCCCCCCTAAGACCAAACAGCAAAAACCACACAAACTATGGGGTCAACAACAAATTGTGGCTCAAAGGCCATCCAAATGGGAACTGGTAGGACTCTTTAAGAGTCAGTGGATTTGTGTGTGTGTGTGTGTGTGTGTGTGTGTGTGTGTGTGTGTGTGTGTTTTATTTCTCACCTAGATTCTCAAGGGGCTGAACTTACTTGTGCCGTAAAGTGATCCTGGAAAGAGTGGGTTAATAAAAGCCACACCATGCACTTGGCGATGCCTTAAATAATCGTCACATGGCCCCTATAATCTGTCCCATGCTGTCAGCACTGAGTTAGTCATAATAATATCAGATAAGAGCTGTTCAAAGTGACATACTAACCAACATGAGAGTCGCATGACTTTCTGGCTTGACTGCTGCCCTTCAGCTGAACTTTGGCTTAGAACGAAAGGCTCCCAGAGGCGGCCGGCACATGCCACTGGCTGGAGTGTCCGGTGGCATTTTCCGTTGCTAGGGCCTCTGTTGCTCCACAGTCCCAGAGAGGGGCAGCTGGGCCTCAGGGGCAGGGAGTCGCCGGCTCACCCCCACCTCTGGGCCAGGGGAAGGGAATTTGCTGCTGTGGGCACCACTGCCTTTCTGAGCTTGTCCTGGGACTCCCTGTCCCTTCTACGGCTGATTAGTTTTGCAAATGTGTGTGTCGCACGTTATGCCAAGTGCCGCAGCAGGGAAACTTGGACCCCCAAAGGGAGTTTGTGCTGGAAGAAGGAGAGAAGGAATGTGACTCTTGGCTAAGAGGAGGCAAAAGTAAGGGCAGAAAAGGAGGGAGAAAAAAAATAGAGGGAAGTGACCACTCCTGGGTGGAAGGTTATTCCACACTGACTGGCTCTGTTTCATTTTTGCTTTTTTGTATCACCTACTTTTTTTTGTTGTTTAGCCTCCAACATGTTTTAAATTTTTAATATGAAAAGTAAATTCACATATTGTGTTTAAGTAGAAGAAGAAAAAGAAAAGAAACAAAGGACAGTGGACAAGAGGAAGAAAGGAAGGTGACCCATTCACTCACTGATTCATTCACAAAGCAGAGAACAGAAAGGAAGCGAGAAGGGAGGTCATCTGACATTGGATTTGAGAACATTCATTGGCCCTGTGCCTCTGTTGTAGTTACCAAACGTCTCTCTCCCTAAGCTTTATTATCCTCGGCAGTAAAATGGAAAAATAATACCTCATTTACAAGACTGCTGTGAGGATAAGAAGAGGTGATGTATGCTAAATGGCTGACTCGTGGTAGGTACTCAATAAACAGTAGCTACTGGAAAGCCAAAGAAGTTGATCATGGTAGTCAGCGGTACTCAGGCTCTACCATTTATTAGCCTGTGACCTCAGGCAGTCCACTTCACCTTGCTGAGCCTCACTGTCTATGCACAAATGGAGAAAGTAATAAATAGTCGCCAGAGTTGTTAAATGGGATTACTGAGATAATAGTTTACACTCAGCCCAAAGTGAGGCACATGGTATGTATCCAGCAAACAGTAACTGGAGTGATAATACTGTTGGTAGTAATGGCAGGTTCAAAGGTAGAAAGAAGGCAAATCCATTCATTTATTCAGCAAACAGAAATAGGAAGCCATACAAGTAAAAGAAATCATTTTTATAAAGTTCTAGGGAATTGAGAAAAAGTAAAGGTACTGATCAATCGATACTATAAGATTTCTGGAAGGACCTAAGGACAGGAGAAAGCACAGATCAACAGAGGATGCTCTAAGTGGGACATTCAGATTTCATATTTACCACACCTTTGGCTGGGAATTCTGCAATGGCTTAGGTTTATAAGGTTCCCCCAGCCCACACAGAAACAAGGTAGCCATGTTGGAAGAGAAGCTTGGTTGCTAGGGAGAGGCTCCTGAGGGTACAACCTTGGGGACTATATGGTCCCCCCCCCCCCGTTCTCACTTTCTTGTGAGAACAGAGCCTGTTCTCTCCCTCTCTCCAGAGAGTTCTGGTTCTCCAGAGGTCTGTCATGCCCTGAGCTCTGGAGACCCGGCCTCACATGGACTGAATCCAAAATCTCCAAGAAAACTGTAAGCAAATAAATCTTTCTTCTTCTCAGATGTGTGGTTAGTCTTTTTTGATTACAGCAATGAGAATTTCAACCAAGACAAATTAACTAGATTATCCTACTCCTCCCTGGGGGAGGTTGTATCACTGTCAGCATTCGAAGAATTGAAGCTCAGAGACAGGAAGTAACTTTTCAAGAACCACACAGCTAATGAATAGCAGAAGGGGGACTACACTTGGGGCTTGTGCTCCTAATATGATATATAAGAAAGACAAATGAATAAGAATAAGCATAATAAAAATTATAGATAAGTAGGGAGACATTAGCAACTAAACAGAAAACAACAAATGGCAGATGACAGAAATGTTTGCTGTTCACTGTTGAGGACATGGGAAAAAATGGTTTTCTTTTAAAATAAAAATAGTATTTTGACAAAATGCAAATATTTTAAAGGTGAAACATAACAATTAAGTTCAGTAGAAAAACATCTTACTGGAGATATTTCAAGGAAGATAGACTTCCAAGGAGGACCTAAGAGGGAAGAATTCCAGCAGCAAGCGTAATACTAGCACTTTCCTTGCTAAAGTCCTGAAGTCTAACAATCAGAGGCACTGCATGGTCTAAGAAAAAGTCCACAGAAATTTGTTCTGAAGAAGCAAAATTCACCAGCATGTGGATTCTAGGAACTGGGGTCTTGCTGATCTCAGTCTACTGGCATTAGACAGATGTGTCAAGGAAAATAAAGAACACTTGTATTGGTCAGGTGGGCTGACTCTTCTCCACAAGTAGTGACTCTACTGGGATAAAAATAAGAAAACTCTAAAGAGAAAGTAAAGCTCAGCAGGAAGAAATTCTTCCCAATTATTCTGGTGCCAAAATGTCTGGAAGCACTGTGCAAGTTTTAGTTGTGTTTTTTTTTTTTTTTTTTTTAAGTGGGGGCTGTTCTCTTTCCAAAAGCCAGGCAGAGTGCTAGAAGAGAAAACAATCACAAATGATGGGGACCACTGCTTTCTCTGCTAGTCAAGAGCTGTATGGACTTGGGCTTTTCCTTAAAACTCTGTACTTTCATATTCTTTTGATGATATGTAAAGAAAAGCCCTCTGTTTTAAGGTGTAGATGAGAGGTGTGTCTCGTCTACTGTAAGTTATCAACAGTATTGTCTTCACTCTGTTCTCGGGAGTTCATGCTTGCAGTATTCTCCTCCTGACCACACAGATGCCTGGTCTATTGGCCCATCACCTGCTTGTTGCCTGCTGGTTCAAAGCTTAAGAAACCAAAACAAGAGAAGCTAATGTGAACATGGGTGGGGATGAAAAAACAACACAAGAACAAAAGGAAATGTGATTTCAAATTAAGGAAAATAGCTCACTGGCCCAGCATCCTCAGTAATTCTAGGAAGCGTTTTCTTTCAGACCGTTTCCCAGCTATCAACTGAAGTTGAGAGCTGGCCTTGCCTGTGCTGTGAGTATAAATCATCCCTGCTCATTCAATGACAATCCTTGCTTCCTGGAGAGTTCTTTAGTTTAAAAGGCATTTCACATACATGACTTAATACTCATGTGCCCTGGGTATCACCACTGCCAACCACTCATCTGCCAGGGGCAGGTAAGGAGAGTCTATCTTTAGTTACATAACTCTGATCCTACAGACACCAGTTCCTTCAGGAAACAATGTAATGTGTCCCATGTGGCTTTAAAAAGACAATGTCTCTTGAATATCCTTTGCTATGCAAAAGTGTCCACAGAAGAGAGGTAAACAGACTGGCATAAGGGCCAAAAATCATGACTCTTGGAAAGAAAAGTTGAAAGGTCCTATTTGATGCCCAACAATATCGTGATCCCTCTGTTAGAATAGTGCAGTCTTCACTACGAATGTCCCAAAGGAGGCCCCACAAGAGGGATATTCTCAGTGGGCAACATGGAGAAGGATGGATTGGCTAAGATTGGAGATCCAAAACTTGCCACCTTACCTTGGGATAATGCTGTGGGAATCACTGACTTAGCATGTGAGGGTTAGCAAAGAAAATGTTATCGGGACTTAAATTAAGGGGACGTCACTTAATTTAAGTGCAGAGATCTGCAGTCACAAAGATCCCTGCATACAATGGACTGGCCTCCACTGTGCTATGCAGGATCACCATTCAATGGGGACACTGTGTGGTAGTGATTATCACAGCCGTCATAGTTGGTAATGTAGGATTCCGTTCTTTCCCTTGGTTCAGTGTTTGGAAAAAATTAAAGAAAAGAAAAGAAGAATAGGGAAAGGAAAGAAAGAAAAAAAGAGGAGGAGAAGAGAGGAAAGGAGAGGAGAAAAGGGGAGAGGAGAGGAGAGGAGAGGAGAGGAGAGGAGAGGAGAGGAGAGGAGAGGAGAGGAAGCTGAAACTTCTGGTCAAAATTCACTCCCAAATCCACTCCTTAGTCATATAAGATAACTAGGATTGTGCTGTATAGTACAGAAACTGTAGTAAGGGGATTCCAAATTCCTGCTAACAATGGCACCTGGGGTTCGGTTGACTAATCATAATAAGGGACGTGATTCGATGCACACACAGCCCTCACTGGCAAAGTCGATCATACAGGTTACACTTACAACATTGATTAGGCAACAACTATGGGCCAGGCACTGATACCGGCAGAGCCGTTATCATTCACTTCAATTTACATACAGAGAAACTGAGATACATCCAGATTAAATGGGCAACCTAAGAATCCGGATGTAGTAAGTGGGTGAACAGATCCCTTCCCAATGAAGATGATTCTAGGTCAACAGGAAACTAGTGCCGCTGCATGTGCTCCTTTGGACCTAGGCAGAGCTTCTCACCCGACCTGGCGGAATTCTTCCTGCATGTGAACCGCATCACTTTACAAAGGTTCCCTGTCTGTTCCACTCCCCTACATGTACTTGGGCGGAAACCAAGCTCGAGGCTCTGCTCACATGCTTGTGGTTTGGCTCCCAGCTGGGGATCACATTCTCTGCTCCACAGGCAGAGCCAAGGAGCCTTCTTGCAAAATACTAGTGGTGTCCTGGTGCCACCTCCTGAGAGAGTGGCTTACAATATCCGCGTGCCTGGGAGGTGGGGCCAGCCGGATCCAGCCCTGGCAACCTGGCTATCCAGCAAGAGAAGATTGCGTCTGCTCTTTCCCCTATTAAATTTCATAAGAGCCATAGGCTTGACCATTGATAGGTATGACACATACCCCGCAAGATCTCTCAGACATTAATTGGTGAAATAAAGGGAAACCACCTATAGTAGTATAGGATCTATCAATTTGGGACATTTTGTATCTGCTAATATATTTAGAAGAGAAAGAGCAAATTGCTGTGTTTTACTGACTCACAGGTACTTTACCTATCTGTATTTTCATAATGACAACATTAGCAGACAGCAACTTCTGGATCAGATCAACCTATTGCAAAAATTCAAGGATGTTATTTATATAAAATACAATGTGAATAGTGCCCCCCAGAAGGGTACAATATTGCTTTTTCTATGGAATATTTTCCTTACTCCATGTATCAAAATGATTTCCATGCAGCATCTCAATTTACCATAATGGCAAAGTATGGGGTAGCCATTGACATCTCTGTTTTCAGGAGGAGAAAGCCAATGGAAATTGAGAGTTTCAATGATTTGCCTATGGCCACACAACCAGTAAATGGCAAAATCAGGATTCAAACTCGGTTATCTGAGTCCCAAGCTTGCGTTCATAACTATTTCACATCTTGACGGATGCCCTAGTGTAACAGTTAGACCTAAACCTTCAGAAAAGGAATTGAAAAATGGGTTAGTATCTAAAATTTTCACATTTTTAAGTATTCCTTTAACTTTACTTTTGCAAAGTTAATAAAGAAATGACTAACACATTCTTCTCTTTTAACATGTATTACCATTCAATACATCTTTTAAACTTAGTTAATATTAAATATTGACATTATTGCCCACTAATTAATGCTCATATCCATAAAAAAGTTTAATTGGCTTTAATTTTAAATTAGTCAACATTATCACAAAGCCTTTCAATATAATGGATCCACCAAAATTATTCCAAGAAGTAATATTAATCGCTAATGTGTATCCATTATCTACTATGTATGAGATGCTACTCTACATCATTTTCATATATTAGCATGTCTAATTTCAATCACCCATATACACTGGTCCCTTTTTTATCAAGGAATATGTCACAAGATCCTCAGTGGATTCCTGAAACCAAAGACAGTATAAACATTGCAAACTTCATGCACAAGTGCTATGATACTGATAATCTGATAACTGACATGGTTGACTCCTGGGCAGATAGTGCATACAGCATGGATACACTGAACAAGGGGATAACTCACCCCCTGGTGGGACAGAATGGTACTGCATGTAATTTCATCCTGCTACTCAGGATGGCATCATATTTTAAACTGATAAATTGTTTATTTATAGAATTTTCCCTTGAAAGTTTCAAACAGTGGTTGACTGGTAATATAAGTAAAACTGTAGAAAGGGAAACTTAGATAAAGAGGAACTACTGTAAGGTAGAAATGTTTAATAGCCCTACTTTATAGTCATACTAAATGACAGATCTAGAAAATGAGCCAGAGAGTCTGGCTCTGGGTTCTACTCCACTGCTGTAAAGATCTGGAGTACAACAATCAGTCAGATGTAGGAAGCAGCAGGAGGAGGGAAGAAGGCTATTTTAGTCAGCTTTTGTGTTGCTGTGACCAAAATAACTAACAAGCAGAACTTTGAGTAGGGAAGATTAATTCAGACTCAGTGTTACAAAGGTTCAGTCCATGGTCACTGACTCCCAGGCAGAAACCACAGTGCCAGGGTACATGGTGGGAAAATATGCTCACACTCATGGTGGTTAGAAGCAGAGAGAGCAGGAGGAAGAGATGAGGGAACTATGAAATCCCCGAGGCCAGGTCCTACTGGGACACTTCCTCCACCCATGCCCATGCTGGAACCTCCCTGCATTTCAGATGTGTTTTCAACACATGAACTTTTGGGTGACATTTCAGACCCAAACCATAACAAGTCTAAATGCACAAAAATAAGCAAGAAAAAAAGCTCCCAAGAAAGGGGCAAAGCACCAGTCCTTCCAGTGGTGTGTTGGATATCACAAGGAATGGACTGCTAGGTGATAAGCTAAATTAGGGGAAACTTGTAACAATGTCACTGAAAAGACCAAGCACTAAGAGAGGTCAATGAAGGGTCGTTTTTACCATGAAAAATCAGGGTCCTTCCCAGCTACACTTCTGTAGCACAGATAGGTACTAGGGATGGGAGATCCTATAAGAGTAGAATATTCTCAAGGTCCTTATGTAGCTTTGATTTATCTTATCTTTGCTATCTCTATAGTAGTTTTACAAATAAAATTTATTTTTTACTTATTTTGTCTCTCTCTCATCAACCTGAGGAGCTGAATTGTCTTTAAAATAACCTCATGCGGTGTGCAAAGATGCATTCAAAAGGGCCGCGGGTCCCCTTCTGTAGCAGGAAATTGGGGCAGAAAGTTCTGCCACTTCTGCCCAAAGTAAAACTCGGCACTAAGCCAGAGGTAGAACCGTGGATCATACCCAAGAGTCCCTATTCCCAGCCCACAAATTCACTTTCCTTTTTCCCTGGGGAAGAAAAGTGATCTCAGGATATAAACTTTATTGATTCCCTTCGACATTTTTTTCCCCATTAAAACAAGTGAAATTTCTGCCTATCTTTAACAGATCTACTTCTTTCAGAAAGCTAGAAGGTACAGTTGACGTGTCGATCATTGAACACAAAACTCACTGGCTGGACTATTGTTCTCCCAATCTGCACTCAGAAAATCTGAAAAGGTTACTAGCTCTCTACCGGGAACAGAAACAATCTCTCTGCCTTCCCATCCCCTGGAAGAAGAGCAGAGCTGTTGTATGGTAATATTTTCTGCCTCATCATCACAGTCTATTCAACTATACAACTTCTCATTATTTAGGATTGGTCCCTTTTCACTATGTCCCAAAGGGAGGCGCCTTGAAAAGCATCCAGTTCATCTCAATAGGACTTTGCAGGCAGAAGAGTATGCATAAGCACAATTGGGCTTGGTGGTAGGTCCAAAAGAAACTATCTAGTGTTGCTAACTCACATGGTCAGAATGGCCAAAATGGGTCCTATGAGACCCAGAGTCAAGGCCCCAGAGACACTAAAAAAATAAGTGCACTAGGAGAAGTGAAAGAAGTGCACAGAGACAGGAAAACCAGCAAAAACAGAACAAAACAAAACAAAAACAAAACAAACAAAATAGGTTTCTGCTCAGTGTAGCTTCTTACTTTGGATTTCATCTCAGCATCCCTGAGTAAGAATTGTTACAGAGACAGACTGAGGAATCATGACAAATCCCTCCTGAAAAGTGAAGGTACCAAGGTACACTTCTTTATTTCAAAAGAAAAAAAATGCATCTCTTTTCCTGGTCCAGCAACTCTCTAGGTCATTCATTGATTCATCCCTTCATTAAATTATCGAACCCTTAGTGTATGTCATATGTTATGGTAGGTGGTTACTGGAGGCTTTAGGAACAAATAAGATATGCCTTTCAAAGACCTTGCAGTAAACACAGAAAAACAGACTCTAAAAGAGTCTGCAACGCTAAGGAAGTGGAGAGGAGGTCTCCTAGAAGATGGTATGGGCAAAGCACAAGGTATCAGGAGTGAGGGTGTGGGAGGCCTGAGGTAGTAAGGAAAAGATGCTTCAGGAAGTGGCAGTACCATGACCCTATCTATGACGAAGGGGTCACATTGAGAAAGGATGAAGGTTTGAACTAGAAGGTTAGAAAAAAGGTCAGAGGCATAGAGAACCCTTCCTTCCATCTCTGTAGGATGTTGATTTCATAATGGGAAAGAAAGAGCTGCCAGGAGACAGTGTGTCTGCTGCCCAGCAAATGCTGGCCTTTGGTGGCCATAAGGCATCCTGTGGCTGCCCGTCGGGTGCCCCCTTGGTGTCAGGGAGAAGCCTGCACAGCTGCGCTTGCTCAGATGCTCAGTGAGGCTATTTTGGGCTGGATGGGGTCCATGCTGATGACTGCCCGGCCTGGGCAGCTTACCCAGTGTTGCTTTTTAGCATTCTGTTTTCCTTGTCATTTAGCTCTCTACCGTACAATTACTCAAATAAGAAAAAAAAAGTGGGGAAGAAGAACATGACTACATCTTATTTTTAGTACTCAAATCAATGGTAGCAACCTCCTCTGCATTTCAATAGGAACTTTGCATATCAAAATCTTCCAAAATAAAGCATAGTAAACATATTAAAATCCATAATGACATTTTTCTGTGCTGTTTCAAAATATGTTTGTTTGTTTTGAAATACCAAAATGGCTCAGCCCAAATTAAAGACTAATTCATTGACAGATGGGCAAAACTCACACATAAAGACAGCGAATGCTCTCAGAAATGTGACTCTCACCTTACTGCCCTCTAGATCAAAGGATATTTAGAAAATTACAACTGTATGTTATTTCTTTTGTGTGTGTGTGTGGTACTGGGGATGGAACCCATGGGTCTTCTACCTCCATGATACACCTCCAGACCTATTTTATATATTATTTGGAAACAGAGTCTCACTAAATTGCTGAGAACCTCACTCAGTAGCTGAGGTTGGCTTTGAACCTGGGATCCTCCTGTCTCCGCCTCCCAAGCACTGGGATTATTAGCGTGCACCGCCACACCTGACTGTATATTTTATTTCTATACACACTCCTCCTAAAGAATCTAAAACACATTCCAAAGATGATCATGATCACAGGATTCTATGGTGTCAGGGGATATCCGAGGTTCCGCTGTCTTTGCCCTATGTCTTGACAATCTCTGAGAAATGAATTTCTATCTCATTTGAAAATTTGACATAGGGAAAGGGTTAGGGGTAGGTCACTAATAAGTGACACAAACCTAAGAATGAGAAAGATTCCCAATTCAACACTTCCAAAAGCTACCATTTAACCAACTATATGCTGGAAAGTTTATATATTATATCAAAACTCTTAAGGAAATTGTAGAAGAAGAGTATTACTCTGATTTTACCCAAGAGAGCACTGATACTTAAGGCCATACAACTAACAAGAGGACAGAATACAAACATTGAAAGGCTGTTTCTCCCTCCAAAAAACAGCCTGATAGCCATTTACAAGCCATTGCCCACATTCCTCTCTCTCCAGCCCCTGGCAACCATTATTTAATTATCTGCTTCCATGAGTTTGACTAGTTTAAATTACTCTCATAAGTGGAATCACACAGTATTTGTCTTTCCGGGACTGATTTATTTTTTAATTTATTTTTATTTTTTACTTAGCATGTACTCCATGTTGTGTCAAATGATAGGATTTCCTTCTTTTTATAAGTGAACAAAACAGGTGTGGTGGCACACACTTGTAATGCCAATACTTTGGAGGGTGAGACAGGTGGATCCTTGAGTGTGTGGCCAGCCTCAGCCACTTAGGCCCGCTACAGCTTACAGAGACCCTGTTTCAAAATAAAAAATAAAATAGGACTCAAGGTGTATGAAGTTCAGAGGTAGAATGCCCCTGCATTCAATACCCAGTACTATACACACAGAAACACATATAAGAAGCAAAAAATATTCCATTGTTTTTGTAAATGATACTACATTTCTGTTACATTTGAGTTGTTTCTATATGTTGGCTATTGTGATACTGCTATTATGAGAGTGGGGGTGGAGATACACTTTCTAGGTCTTGATCTCAAGTCTTAAATATCCAATGGTAGCCTTTTTTTGGTTTTGAGAAATGTATAGAAAAGTTTGAGGAAGTATTCAAAGTATGCATCTAGCAAGATGAGTAAGTCCTGGATAAATGCTGGACAACATAATGCCTACTGTTAAAAACATGGGAGAGTTCACTTACTTAAAATTTGTTCAAAGGAGCCAGGTGTGGTGGCACACACTTGTAATCCCAGCATCTGAAAGGCTGAGACAGGAGAATAATGGTTTGCAGACAGCCTCAGCTACTTAGTGAGGCCTTTTACAACTCAGGGACACCCTGTTATAAAATAAAGAATAAAAGAATAGGGCTGGGGGTGTAGCTTGGAGATAGGATGCCTCTGGATTCCATCCCCAGTACCAAAATTTTTTTTCCAAAGGGTATATCTCCTGTTTTGTGTTCTTCACACACACACACACACACACACACACACACACACACACACACGCAAAACAAAAACTACACACCATGCAAAAACACAAAAGGACCCAAGAAAACTTTTGAAGTGATGGGAATATGCTTATTATCTTGATGTCAATGGAATTCTGGGTATTCACATATGATAAAAACCCATACACATTAGACCTCTGCATTTTTGTGTTTCAATTATACCTCAGTAAGTGGTTGAAAGATCCCTCTCCACCACATTAATAACCAATAACCTCTTGATAAGCTAACAAAGGCAGTGTCACTCATTATTTTAAGCCACCTCCTCTCATCTTCCCTCACTTAGAAAAGTTCAGAACCTACATGTAAAGACTATGTGGATTTGAAACTGTATTCCATGTGCATTTACTTCCCTAGACTATCTCCTAAAACTCTGACCTCTCAAGTCTCCTAGTATTCATATAAATTTCTAAAATGTAACCAATGGTTTACTGGAACCTATAAAAAAGTCTTTCTTCATTCCAAAGAAATACTACAAAAGAAACACATATCATATACGTAATGAATGACTCTTCCCTCAATAATTTATTTATTAAAAACACATAATAAATGATGTTTTATGCTGTGCACTCATGTATTTATCTACACAGGTGAAAAAATACCATCTCTCTCTTGGGGGACTCAAGATATATGTACAAACTATCTGCAGCAATATAAAGTGCGCATTGTAAAGCAGAGAACTATGGATGCTACCACTGAAGCATGCAAAATGATGTCGCAATTCTACCATCAACTTCTGGAAAACTCCAAAAGGAAGGTGATACTTTATTTAATATTAAAGCACATTCTAGGTTTCCATTTGAGAATATGCTATAGTTGCAGCAATCATGTTAAAAATAGATAAGCAAATAAAATCGCCTCAACACTGAGCCTCCGAGTCTGCATGCTCACGGTCATGTTGAATGAATGGTAACTGCCCAATCAATAATCACAGTATCATGAAACTGGATGACACCAACAAAGAAGTAAAAATTCAATAAATCCACAAGATATGTGTAGCTAGTTCAGGGAACTGTCTTGTTCTCTGTGTTTCCTGCAAAGAAGTGTCCGTAAAACACAAATGTAGCTCACTAGAATATCTCATAATATGAATGTTTTGCTTAAAACATCAATAAAATATTAATATTAATGTTTAGCTTGTTTGTTTTTGGTACTGGGGAGTGAATCCAGAGGCATTCTACCTCTGAACTAAACTCATTTTTCTTTTTTGTTTTGGAACAGGGTCTTGCTAGGTTGTTGAGAGTTCACTACTTGCTGAGGCTGTCCTCAAACCTGTCATCTTCCTGTCTCAGCCTCCCAAGGACTAGGATTACAGGTGTGTGCCATCATGTCCAGCTTTAACGTTTATAAAACAGAGACATAGTTAAAAATGGACCCGTGAATCATGAAAAAAGATTTTTAATGTCTTATACCTAAAATGGATTAATCAGTCTACACTGCTGTGTAAGAAGGAAAATAAAAATTCAACATATAGATTACAGCAAAATGTCATCAGGCTATACCAGAGAGGCTGCTGATATAAACGAAGAATTTTGGGATCACCTTACAAAATGGAAATCACGACCCACCTTTAACCTTGTCCCTGAAGAGACTTATAAACTCCACAGATAGAATATATATTCTGTTTCACATTTACTCAGATTAGGAAGGAGAACGGCTCTGGTGACAGATCTCCATGTCAGAGGGCGCCCAGTGTTTCTTTTCGGAGCAGGGATTCTGATGTAAGACCATTCTAGCTTTATGAGGCCATGCACAGTCCCAGGGCACAGTGTCACCACTAAGTGGGCTTCATACCCATCGATCCTTTTAGGTGTTATTTCCCTCGATACGTGTCGGGCATTGTCACTTAAAAAAACTCACCACATGAACCCAAGCCACAGCAATGGCCACCACTACAATTACATTATAAAGAATGACTATAATATCTTTCCTGTTTCTGCTTACCTGTACTACTAAGAAAGATTTTAATTGGATTTGGAGACTGAAAAAACTACCAGTGTTTCAGAGATTGGCCAGAGCTCTTTGTTCTCCCTATTTTCAGCTGGGCAGTGTTTAGCTCTTAAACTCAACAACCCAAGAACACCAAGTAATATAAGCAGAGAGTCATTCTGCTGCCAAAGACAGTGCATTTCCAATGGTCAAACAATGAAGAAGAACCACTATCTTAGGGGATTTTTACCTAAATGGAATAATTTCTAATTTCCTTGTTTGCCATCTGGACCCAATCATGTTCTTAAATAGTACCATTATCAGCTCAGTCCTTCATTTGAGAGATGTACAAGAAACCAATGGGATGGAAGATAAATTAGTCATTGAAATACCTGAAGAACAGCTTCTTCTGGGAAAGGACTTAGTATCGACGTTTAAATTTCAATCATACCTAAATGATTTCCAATTTCCTATCAATTCTGCATGGTCACATGTGTGTGTGTGTGTGTGTGTGTGTGTGTGTGTGTGTGTGTGATACTGGGGATGGAACCCAGGGGCTTTCTGCCTCTGGACTACACTCCCAGACCTATTTTATATTTTGGAAACAGGGCCTCACTAAGCTTATAAGAGCCTCACTAAGTAGCTGAGGCTGGCTTTGAACCTACACGTTCCTCCTGTCTCAGCCTCCCAGGTACTGGGATTACAAGCTTGCGCTACCATGCCCACCTTGCATGATCACATTTAACAGAACATGTGAACGTTGTCATCAATATTCTCAGAATTATTTTTTCTGTTGTGCTCTGTTTTAACCTATATAGATGTAGTCCATTAAGATCATCCCAGTAGGTAAGGGGTTTAGGATAAAGCCTAATCTTTGAAACATCCATATTCCTGTTATTTATTTAAAACCCATTTCTACATTCATTGAATCTGTGAAGCTCTGTTTTTGCCATATCCCACTTAACACTCACACACTTAGTATTAGTAAATTGGTCCCTTTGGGAATCTAAACTCAGGCGCACGTAAAACTACATCTTGGAATTCATAATTCTTTCATAATCACCTCCCATTTGGCATCTGTAAACTCACAAAGGCAGGTTTCCTGAGTGAGGATCTGTTCAGAGCCCAATATTTACATAAACAATTTCTGTTTGGAGTGTAGTTTTCTTCATGCACCAATAACCTCTCCATCTATGTAGGTCTCTAAATTTCATGTTAAATAAATTTTAGCACTACAAAAATACTTTAAGCAATCTTCCCCATTTTTCAGCATGAAAAGTCATGTAGACCGAGTCTAGGGTGGTGCTTTGTGAAATTTTAATGGAATAAATGTAAGTACTATTTGAAATGCAGGTGTTCCTTGAGTTGCAGGAGTTGTTGTTGATTTTTTTTTTATTGCCTTCGTTCCCAGTCTGAAATATATTTGTAAGAACTATTTGCCTACCTAGCACATGGTGCAGCAAATACCTCCTGAGTTAACTTTTTAGTAAATTTAGCTTGTTCTGTTGTAAAATAAGAAAATACAATTTTGATTTCTCAGTCAAAATCAAAAAAGAACTTTAACCCTGTTTTCTTTTCACTGCATACCTTCTATAAGCCTAAATTGTCTGCCTATCAAATCATCAGTGATTAAGAATAACATACAATATTGCTATGATTTAATGAATCTGATACTCATGAATGTGAATAAGTATTACTTTTTCTAGAAAGTCATTTATCAAAATTAATTTACAGATATTTAGGTAAAAAAATGCTTACTCTTTAACCCAAATTTATATGGTGGAATATATCCTAGAGATAACATGTGAGCATGAAAATTGACCAAATTATTATATGTGCAGGTACAATTATTTAACAATGAATCTCACATTACATATAATTTAATGCACCAATAAAAAAACTTTTTTTAAAGAAAACGTTTGAAGGATTTAAAGGTATTCATAAAGAATGTCCATGTGTCATTTCTTATCATAGTTTATAAAATGGGGAAGCCTCAGTGCCTATTCATAGGGGATTTGTTAACTCAGTTGTGAGACATCCATGTGTTGTAAAAATGCAGTTATGTCCCTCTCTCAAGGATGTAGGATGTTACTTCCCACCCTTTCACTGTGGGCTAGTCTTTAGATATACCTTATCTACAGAGTATATTAGCCAGACATGGCGATGCATGCCTGTGATCCCATACTTGGGAGGCAGAGACAGGAGGATGACAGGTTCGAGGACAGCCTCAGCGAGTAGGGAGGCTCTAATCAACCTAGTGATACCCTGTTTCAAAATAAAAAGTAGGGCTGAGAGTGTAGCTCAGAGGTTGAATATCCCTGGGTTCCAGCCCTAGTACCAAAAAATAAATAAATAAAGGGTATATCAGAAGACAGTAGAGAGTAACTTTACAGTGGCTAAATTGGACATGTATGATCTTAGTTAGTCACAGGACCAAGGTTAACATGGCAAATCATGTTAATAACTTATACATCATACAAATGATTGAGAACACACTTCACCTCTGTAGTCTCCTTCCCCAAATCTATGACTGCCATTTAACTATGAGTTAAACATCAGACAAATTCTAATGAAGAAGCATTCTACAGAACACATGACTAGCCTCCTCAAAACTAGCCTCAAAAGCAAGAAAAGTCTGAGAGCCTCTCACAGTCCAGAGAAGTATAACAGCCCAATAGAGTGTGATGTCTTGGATAGGAGTTTGAAAGAGAAAAAAAGGCATTAGAGAAAAACTAAAGAAATCTGATTAAAGGTATGGAGTTTAGCTAATAGTTATTGCTTCAATATAGGTTCATTAGTTGTAATAAATGTGCCACGGTAATGTAAGATAGTAAATTAAGATAGTAAAGTAAGATAATAAATTAAATGGTACATGCTACATGGGAATTCCCTGTGCTTCCTTAACAACTTTTTCATAAATCTAAAATAATTGTGAAGCATGCATTCATGAAAAAGGATGATAAATAAAACGTGGACTACTTTCAGATTAGGTCAGATGCTGCTCTCTGCCCAGCAGCACCCTCAACTTCTACCACAGAACAGCAGCACACCTTGTGTGCTTACAAATTTTCTGCCTCCTACTCCATAAGGTATGAGCAGAGCATTTCTTCATAGTTTTAGCAGAGGCTCACACTATGCTCTGCAAAATCTCCTAACATAATTCATGACCTAGACCAGCTACCTAATAAATACCTACTTAATAAATGAATGCATTATCAAGTGAAAGAAAAACATTACAAGACACTGTGCATTCCATGGCCTGTTGTATACAGGACCTTGGGCAAGTCAGTTCACAGCTCTGTGTCTTGCTTTTCTCATCTTGAAAATAGGAATGATCGCTGCACATATCACACAGGGGTTAACAGGCAGCACCACACTGTCTGTGGGTCTGTCTCTGTCTCTTTATTCCCTTTAAAGTGATTTAGAAAAATCTATATTGGATCAATGTTTCAAACAGGACCAAAGTTCACCATTTTTAAGACTTGTCTTTTCACCTGTTTTAAATCAATTTTGCATATCTCTATTCACAATTTTAAGTACTGATAATATATTACACTTATATTATATATTAATAATATATATATTATATATTATATTATATTATATTAATATTATATATTAATAATATATTACACTTATATTATATATTAATAATGAATACACGCATGCCAATAGTATATAACCAAGGTTCCCGGGATATTCTTCTGATCACCAAAGAATTTACAATCCAGCTGAAGAGACAAGGGTCAAAACAATGAAAAGGTGAAGAAGCAGCTTCGTGAGGCAACATGAGTGAGGCTTTCCAAATGTCTCTGATGAGCGGGACAGTGAGCAGGAGAAGCAACCCCGAGGACAGAATTGCAGAGAGAAAAAAAAAATGAGGTGACATGACCGCTGGACCCAGAGAAGGAGGAGAATGTGCAGAGAGGGTGATCCCAGCAAGAGGGACAGGGTGAGGTAGTTGCACACTTGAGGAAGCCCGGGGCACACGAGTGTGACAGGTCAGAGCCTGACTTTCACGTCTTCTCATCAACCTGGGTCTTTCCATTATCCCCAAGTTCTCATATTTGTTTTTGTAAAAGAACTCCTGATTAAACAATCATAAACCCCTCGTCAAACCTTCCTAATCTTCTCCCATTGCAAAGAAAGAGGAACAAAAGACTGAAGGAAGCCCGGCCTGACTTCTGAGTTTGTATTTCCAGTGCGGTGACGCATGTGTCCTGCTGGCCAGCTCCACGTGACCTGCAGATGTGAGTCACGGGCGGACGGCGATTCAGGACTGGCACAACCCAGAACAGCTGGAGGCAGGCACAGATCGACAGGTCCGACCCTCCCGCCTCCTCTGGCACAACCAACTTCCCCCACATCACCACTTTGCACCGGTATCTTCAGGGTGCCTCGCTTCTGGAGAGAATGGGCAGAACACAGCAAGCGAATCCTGCTCCGGCCCCTGGATGTGCATCACATCACGGGGTAAAAATCCTTCCCCTGCTCCCAGAAGAGCACCCATCTTGTCTCCCGGTAGAATTTATGGACTTTTAAAAATAGATTTTGCCCAACAATCATGCCGACAAATGCTGACCAGCGGTCTGCGAGAGATCTCTTCCTTAGGCCCAGCAAGATGAAAGAAGTTTCTATTTTCATGGAGAGAGAGAGAGAGATAGCCTGGGATGGAGGCACAAAGGAGAAATTCCCTTTTTGTCCACATCTCGCAGAGCCCCTCACGAGCCAAGGCTGGGCTGGATTTAACAACGGCCAAAATACAGAGTGGCGTCAGCATGAAGAATGGCCTCAACCACCACTACAGATCCAGGACAGGAGGATTTCCCAGTGCCCAGCTCAAGCTCAAAGGGGAGGAAAATTCTTTCCTACTCTGAGGTGCCAGGAACTTGACAGTAGAATAATATTAGTAGGAAGAACAGCAAAGGCAGAGTGCAACCTAGACCCACAAGAACGAAGAGGACATAAATAAATCCTGCTCTGAAGTATATAGGAGATGGGTTTGGTTTGGGTTTTATCTTCACTGGCTTTTCCCGCACCCCTACTCCAGGGAGAAATCTTGTCTTTACACTTTAAATTAGAGAGTAGTTTTCAGGTATATTCATTTCTTTTCCAGTGGATTAAAAAATACATATGTATCTCTCTCACTCTCTCTCTCTCTCTCTCTCTCTCTCTCTCTCTCTCTCTCTCTCACACACACACACACACACACACACGCACACACACACACAATTCAGCATAGTGGCACACACCTATAATCTCAGGTTTTGGGAGGCTAAGACAGGAGGATCACAGGTTCAAGGCCAACCTCAGCAACTTAGAGAGGCCCTCGGCAATTTAGTAAGATTCTGTATTATAATAAAAATCAAATAAAGCTAGGGTTGCAGCTCAGAATTAAACTCAGAATGCCCCTGAATTCAATCCCCTGTGCCACAAAAAAGGGAGGTGGGATTCTGGGAAATGCCTCGATAGACAATTTTATCATTGTGCGAAAACTAGATAATATTGCTTAGTATACAGTTAAGCTGTGTGATCTATGTTTATACACACACACACACACACACACACACACACACACACACACACGGTGTAGCCTATTGCTCCTGCAGCCATGATGAACAAAACCACGAGATTAAATCAAGCACAAGAGAAAATGATGCCATCAAGAGATGCAGTAAACACAGGCCAGACGAGGCTGCTGCTGGCATAACACTGCACACTGTTTTACGGTAAACTACTCTTTTTTTGTAAGTAGTGTAGGCTAAAGGAATGATTAAAAGTATGGTGTAGTAAACACATGAACCACTAGCATAGTTGCTTGTCATCATTATTTAGTATTGTGTACTGTACATAATTGCCGGCACCACACTTCTAAACAGCCAGCAACAGGGAGCACAGTGAGCACGTTCACAGCAGCATCCACACAAACACGTGAGTTACGCATCACACTCTGATGATCGGACAGTGACATTGTCACTAGGTGATGGCAATTCCCACTTCCAGTATAATATCATGGGACCACAATTGTCTATACTGTCAGTCATTGACCAAGACATTTTTATGAGGCATATCACTTACATGCAAATACATATGTATATGTGTGTATATAAAGTTGCCTTTATTAACTGGTACAAAAATGGTTTTTTGAATATTCTCCTGGCACCTACAGTGTAAATACCTCCTTAACAAAAATCAAACTGAACCCATAGAGCCCAATTGTGCACTCTCTGCCTCTGGCAAGTCAGTACAAAACTCAATTTGTACTAATCAGCCCCTGGCTATTGAAACATGTAATATATTTGATGTGACAATTCCCTGTCTTATAATATCCAACCCCTCCCTGGAGATTTCCTAATGCCAGCTAACTGGGAGCCATCACCTCACTGAGAGAATGTGGAATAATGAAAGATCAGGCCCAGGACCCAATGATAATAAAGATGACGTTGATGATCCTACTAGTTAGTACTGATATGAAGAATAACAGCTCATAGATATCATGTGCCTATAATGTGCCAAGCACTGTACTAAGTGCTTGACATAGATAACCTCATTTTACCTTCAATACCATCCTGTCAGGGAGATATAATTATTATCACTTCTCCTGAGGGTGGGGAATGGAAATTGGAAGCATTTGATCCATCTGCCCACGGTGATGCTGCTGGTAAGGAGCAGGGCTAGGATTTGCTCCTGGGCAGTCTAACCTTGAAGCCTGCATCCTCCTCAAGATCACCTGTTCATGATCCACTACCCAGAGCTTGCTTACAATACCTTAGTGGGGACAGGGAACCAGCAACCACTAAACATGGCCCTCAGACTTCACAGTCATCCCAGGGAGAGCCACACTCCTCCCAGGTCCAGCACAAGAGCTGGCTGACTTAGGTTCCTGATCTGTCCATGGCGCCCGGGCGTGTGGGGGCCTGTTAGAGCAGCCTCAAAGAATGCAGCAATGTAATTGCCAGTGTGGGAGGCAGAGCGTGGACACAAGGGAAATCACATGTGTTGTTCCCTCCCTGCTGTGCTGGGCTCCATGTATGCTTCTGGTTCATCTCGGAAAGTTGGCAGCACTAGGAAGCCAGGAGGGGAGAGGAGGGCCCAGTTCTCCCTGGGTTAAGACGGCCTCTCTTGAAAAGCCTTCTTGTTTTACCACCCAGCTTAAGTCTCCACTTGGGAAAGACTGCTATGTGCCTCTTGCTTCCTGGATGGTTACCCGCCAAGAATGCAGCTACACGCTCCTTTGTCTGGAAACCTCTACTAAAGCATGAGTGTTCTTTTATTCTTCAATTCATTCATCTATTCAACAAATAGTAGTACTGAGTAGGTGTCCTGTCCCAGGCACAGGGGTGGAGGGTAAATGATTAATAAGGAGCTAATCCTCTGAGGACTTGGTAGTAGTAAAGAATACAGAAATATTATCCCTTCCCTTAAAAATATGCATTAATGTTCTTATATATGATATTATTATCTGCATGAGCGAGGATGAGGGAAAAGAGAAAGACAAGAGGACAAGAATAACTAAGGAACAATTGCCATGTGACAGACACTCCCTATTATAGATGCATTACACACATTTGTGCTTCTGTAGATAGAGAAGGCAAGTACTATAACCCCCCATTTTATGGCTCACACAGGTACCAAGTGGTTCAGCAACACATTTTCCAAAGGCAATGAAGGCTTCAAAGTTTCTCTCTAACAGGCCCTTGGGGATTGAAGTCTAGTTGGAAGAGAGAATAGGAGGCTGCTGTCTTGAAGTTGTATTTGCAGACACATTTTCTCATCTGTGGTCACCATGCATCCCAGTGTGCCCAGTGTAGTCCAGCTAAATTCCTGTGGTCCATGAATAATTATTATGAATTAATCTTTTCACTCTCAAGTGTCCCATTAAATTTTTTAAATTAAATGGTCACCCTGTTTAAATTTCAATTTTCCCTTATTTGAGATAGCTTGGAGAACACTGGTAGATACTGTTGAAGCTAAAATATGGTTCCCAAACCAGTCCTCGGGAAGAGCCAGGGCCAAAAGGCTGGTAATCAACATTAGTGAGATTTTTCCTTCAAATTATCTGACTCCAAATCCAATTTTTTTCCCCTACCATACCTGCTGCCTAAAAAAATCATAATTGGACATAGACTTAGACTAACCCCTCAACTCTGTTACTCTCTATTAACCTCAACTAGTTTTTCCCTTCACTTATAAGTAGTAAGGCAAACAGATAGCTCAGTGGAATGGCACTGGTTCAATGAACATCATTTATGAGTTAGCAGTCCATTGTTAGAAAATGAGACTAAAGGTCAACTTACAGACCACTCAGAAAGTCAAGGAGCCCACGTACATACATAGACCAAGCACAGCATCACTTCCCTGCAAAAGTGAATATAATTTCTCATTTTTCAACCTCATTTGGAATAATGTGCACAAAAGAAACAGAGAAAGCTTCATGATGCATACAACCATCGGTGCTCTCTGTGCTGGGCTGTTCCATTATAGAAGTCCAAAAGCACCAGGCAAAACACTAAATTACGTACAGGTAGAGCCTGGATATAGGCTGCCAGCCGGCTTTCAGCAACAGCCCCCATATGGCTAGGAACACTTGTGCCAGTTAATTAGCACTGGCATTAATTGAGAGAAGGAACATTGACCAGGACATCGAGGTTATCCTTAGACTATTTAAATATGTCATGTGATCACTCGTTCCATCTGTTATCAACATACTTCACACTTAATCCAGTAAATAAACTCCCTACCATTTTAAGCAAATGGATTCCATTTTGCAGAACCTCTTTAGACTTTGCAAATCTCAAGATGTTTTCTCCACCTAAAATCTATATTGCAAAGTATCATATCAGAAGGCTCAATAACATAGCCAGATGCAAACTCAAGGGCACAAGCCACCTCCCCTCCCCTATCCATGAGACTCTGGAGAAGTATCCACAAGAGGTAGGGACTTACAACAACCACATGCCATCACTCACTCAAATGCATAATTTCCACTTTGCAGCGACCCTACAAATCTGCCTTGTTTTCTTTTCTTGCTCTCAATTCTGCTGAAAGCACATAGAAAATAAGGCCTATTATTCAAATGAATTTCCCAGTGCACTAAAAATGTGGCTGAGTTGAGATGGAAACCCATTTTAAAAATGCTCTCCTCTGAAATGGATGATCTCTGGCAAGGTATAAAGCACTTGGGTACTTAGAAAGGCAGATGGGAAATAGTCCAATCCCCAGACCCTTCATTGGCAAATTGACTCATCATAGGTATAGCCCCAAAGTAGATTTCCAATCCACTTCCTAGAAAGGTATATATTCCATACATCTTCAAGAATGCTAATATAAATCTTCTCTGAGAAACTTGTCTTCAACAGAGTCTGTTTTCTTGCCCTAAGAAAAATTATATTTTCACTATCTCATCAATCTCTAGCATTTCTTCACTCACCTCTTCTATCAACTCCCTTCCTCTCCAGCACTATTTCCAAAGTCAACTCTCAGTAAATTGATGGAAATATACATCATTTGCCCAGTGCACAAGATAGCCTTTAAAGAAAAATCAAAAGTTTATCAAACGTACCTAAGGTAGCAAGCATCGGTTCATGAAAGTAAAAGTAATACCTGGTCACGATGGAGCCTTCTCTTGGGGCTAAAAGGCATCTTGAAGTAATGGATAGAAAGCATTGGATCTTAAAACAGAGACCAGGGTTCGAATTCTACTTCTTCCAGAATGGTGACCTTGGGAAAAATTATTTCGTGTCTCCTAGCCAAAAGTTGACAATTAAAATCCCCATTCAGTGCACATCAAGAGTAGATGTGAATTTTACACTTGATACTCTTTGCTATAGACTTAGCATCACTGTGATAATCATGGTCAATTCTCTTACCTGCTACTTCATATAAAAGATATTACCTAATATGCCCTTTAAGTCTTAACAAAAAGTACAGCTCACTCTTTCAGGTAGTTAGTGTGATGAAGCAGACACTTACTGGTCTAATTTTACCCTAAGCATAGGGAAAATCCAAAAGTCATCTCAGGAGCCAATTAATCAGAGAAAGATAATTAAATTTTACACATTGGACTAAGTTTTAACTAGGACACTAGGGCTACCTTGAGGATTACACAGTGCTTTCTGCTTTGGGGAAAATGAAAATTTTTGCAATTATATGATTGTTCAGTTCAACAAATACTTATTGATGACCTGCTACATGTCAGAGCCTGCATAAAATGGGTGCTTTAAAGACTTAGACTCTTACCCTGACCTGAAATGTCCTCTAGTTCAGTAGGAAGACTCAAGCATACAGATATTGTTGTAATATATGATTTAGAAATAATGACAGAGGCAGTTAGAGAATGAGGGGATGCCAGGACCAAGTCAAGATGAGCAAGAATTCGGTAAGTGAGTAGAAGGAAGAATGGTATGCCAGACAGAGGGAAAGAACAACATAAACAGAATCTCATGCCTATTTACAGGGTTTTACATGCTGGTTGTTTTCACTAGATGGTAGATAGAGAAATTTCTGGACATGAGACCAAAGACTACGAGAAGGAAGTCAACAATGAATAGGAGACATGATGCCACACATGCTCAAGGGATCCTTTGCCATCCATATATCGCACAGTATTTCTTAAAATAAAGATGGAACTAGAGAAGCAAGATGCATTACAGTGTGCAAAACCCAGACTTAATACAGATTTCAAGGAAAACACTTATTGCCCAAGTCAGAAACAAAGAGATTCATAAAATGATGGCCACAGTAGTCTCAGGGAACCTGAAGAATAGACTCCATTGAGTGAAATGCAGAGAAAGCTTACTAGATAGTATAAAAGAAAAGCCTATAGTTTAACAAATCCTTGCTTAACCTCTTTCATTTATTGACTTCAGTAATTTGTCATCTCTCAGTCTAGAACTCATTCATGAAAAGTGAGTTCTCTCCCTTCTGGCCTACTAAAAAGTCATGGGCTCCATCTTTAAGATAACCTCGCAGGAGTTTAATGTTCATAAACATTCATAAGTGGTGGGTAAATATTTGAACAGTTATTAAGGAAAGCTCAGGTAGAAAGAAAGTTGTTCACCTGGGAAGTGTCTGTAGATGAAATATTTCTGTTTAGAACCCATGACCATTTCCTTCCAGTTCCCCATCAAGATTCACTGCGTGGAGCCACCCTGCCCCATGGCTTCTGTCACTTGTTGAGGTCAAAACTGCTGTACAAACCCAGGCCTAGAGTACATACAATTTTAAACACCATATTGTATTTCATTCTTTATGCAATCTTCCTTTAGAAGAACCTCCCTGGTGCATAGGCTCATAGCCATCTCTAAAAGAAAATTCAAAGCACAAAACAAACATCTCAAAACCTCCGAATAAGTAAGATCACCAGTTGATGTTTTATTCACTATTTTCCTTGTCATCTTTTCCTCTTTCTTTCCTCTACACGTCTCCATCCTTCTTTGCTCTCCCCTGTACCTTGGGACGTCCATATACAGCCTCACCCAAGCTCCTTAGCCTGCTGGCTTCCTGTTGGGCTCAATCAACAACAACAAAAAAAAAACATCTTCAGGAAACCAGAAAAGTCGGGTGAAAGAGGGCTGAGGACTATCCTTCCAACTTCCTTCAGATTCCAGGATAATATCTGTGTCGTTCTGCAACGTCACCTCTTCCTTGAAGGCTCATCTAGGGTAACCCCAGTTCTCATGGGCTCAGCTAAATCTAAGTCCTTTTCTTGTTCTTTGGTCCTGAAATTATTTTAATTAAATTTCCCAATTGTATATGAAGTATATAAACAGGGGAACATATTTTTTGTACCTCCTAGGTACTTAGAAGGGATCTGGTAAATGGAAGAAATGCTGAAGCTTAAATTTTATTTCCTTTATCTTAACTATCAACCCTGCTAAAGACTTCCAGTTTTTGTTACTCCCTCAGTGCCCTAATATACTTGTTTATGAATTTTATGTAAAAACACCTTTATAAGTAGTACCTTCGTTAGAGCCTTTATTGAACAATCTCCATAGAATTTTCATCCTGCAGAAATTCTGTTCAGAAGTCTATTATAATTACGTAAAGATGTAACTGACATTTTCCCTTTCTTTCCCTATTGTCTACCAATTGAGAAAACACTGAAGTTTGCTAGAGCTTACTTAGATCTAACATTGTAGTGTGTGTGTGTGTGTGTGTGTGTGTGTGTGTGTGTGTGTAGTACTGAAAATGTAACCCAGGGGCATTCTGCCTCTGAGCTACACTCCCAGTTTTTTCTTAAAATTATTTTTATTTTATTTTGAAACAGGGTCTTGCTAAGTTTCTGAGGCTGGCCTCGAATCTATGATCCTTTTGTCTCAACCTCCCAACTACTAGGATTATACATGTGCACCACCATGCTGGGCTTAGATCTAACATTCTAATCTTAGCTTTCTTTTCTAAGACAGCAAGTGAAAATAACTAAAACTAGGCAGAACTAGAAGGAAATGTTGTATTGTGTTATGAACTTTTCTAAACAGGTCACGAGTTAAGCATGTTGGGTATATACTTGTTAATTGTGTAAAAAAAATATGATGATGCTTTTCAAAAACATGTTGGGTCGGCTACATATGGAGTGCAGCTATCTAGCATTTCTAAATCACTTCCTTCTGCCACCTCGTACATGGTACTATTATGTTACAGAAACAGAGAGAACTATATTATGGGTGATGTTGGTTTGGCTTTAACTATCCAAAATACACAGTCTGTGAATATTTGATGCAGATATTTGAATGATCAGCCCCTTGCTTTTACTGTGGTATCCTGGATGCACAATAGAATTAGGAAATCATTAGATCCTGGAATAATATATCCAGCGAAGTGGTCAGGGACTCATTGCCCTGTGCATTCAAAACTCACTTAAGCCTGGAATAGCATATTCCATGTCCTGTTGGTTCTTTTCAATCTTCAGAATGATGTCATACTCAATGGTGGAGGACATGGCAATAAAAGGAATGGTGTCCATTTTAAAATTGATTCTGACATCTGACAAATTCTCCTTCCAAAATTAGAAACTCCAAAAGATACGTTCCATGAAAATGCAAGGCTATGTTACCACATTTGCAAATATACACTATTTCAGGTGTCTCATATGATAAAAGTGCTCCAAATTAGAATAGCATATTTGCTGTCACTAAGACCTTTCACAAGACTACAATGTCCAATAAAAAATGTTCAGTTTATTTTCTCTTGAAAATGACTCTTCTCTATATTATCATGTACTCATCTAGTCCCTTACAGTCAGTAATTTTATTTTTACCATGCATAGCAATGTCACAACTGAAAGTTCATGTTGTTTAGGAGGCTGGATACCTTTCTTGATTGAGTTGAAATTTATGTTCTCAAAATGTAAAATGTTAGTATTTCTGGGACTATGAGGAAAAGTACAAAAATATAAAAGCTTCTTAGCTGATTCAACAAACTAAATGTAGTACAGATAGGAAGCATGCTTGCTTAGTTTTTCCACTTCAGCAGTTTAATGGTTCTAACTATAGTTATATACTTTTCATATATCTTACATGTACTCTTAGGCTGGTCCATGGCATATGTTAATAACCAAATAGCTATTTGTCTTATGCAGTAGTAATTTTAAAAGCTCTTTGGAAAATTCTATACTATTTATAATATAATATGTAGTCTTTTATATTCAAAAAACCCAAAAGACTTCTTTCATGCTGTGTTACAACTTAAGGTCTTTTAGAAAGAGCTCATATTTAAAAGTTTAATTTAAAGAAGTTTCAGTGAAAGTTTGAAATATTCCCAGTAATTATACAACATAACTTTAGAATAATTGTAGTAGATGGCTCTCTGGAATATAAATGTTTGATTTATATTTTATTTAAAAGGCAAATCAAAATGAAGTGTAAGTAGACAAAATTATACATATTTGTCTATGCAGAGTTTTGAAGAAACAGAATGCTTGATATTAAGGGATAATATTTTATTATTTTTAGTTACCATAACCTACAAGAAATCTGAGTCAGTTTCTCTATTTCCTAGATCTTAAAAACCGTACCAAAATATTTACAATAATTGAAGATCTAAGGAAATTACCTGATACTTAACAATACGGCCCAAATATCATATTTTCAACCAGGAAATAGCAGCATATAAATCCCGTTTTACTGTTGTCTTGCTCTTTTCAGTAAGCATCCCTGGCTATCAGTATTTGCTAGTAGAGATATCAGAGTGTAGCTAATAAGAAAAGGTAGAGGTAAAAAGGCTGTAACATTCAATTTTTCTTGAAACAGTATCTTTCTTTTGAGGAAAAGTTATGCTTCAATTGAGGAGATAACCAAAATGTTTATCTACATTCAATTTAAGTTTAAATCAGGGTCCCAGGTATTAAATACCAGCATGGTTATATGCAACACTCTCTCAAAATGGAAAAACATCCATAGCAGTGATTTCTTTAGTGCTGAATTGAAAATGCATTCAAAACACCCAGTGCTTTTGTTACTATTAATAAATGTTAATTCTTTACCTTAGAAAACCTCTGGAAATCCACACAGCATCAACCCGGAATATAAAACAGCATTGATTTATGCCTCGAAAGTAGAGTTACAATGAATAACAAACAAATTCACTATGATGGTATAAAATATCAAAATAAATTACGTCCTCATATCTACACCACATTGCATGTTATTAGTTATTAATATCATTATTCACGACAGACCTAACTACTGATGTAAAAGGACAATTTTCTTTATTACTATGCATTTCTCTAAAATTGGTTAGTTGGACAGGAGCAAGAAGGAAGGTAACTTAGCATGGATGTTCAGGAAGGAACATTACTGGATATGTATCAGAAGAAATCTGCATCAGTTAAAAGCAAAGAATAAATGTGAGAGCCTTGCAGATAGTACAAAGGACAGTTGATGTGTATTGAACATTTATAGTGTGCTAGGCTTTGGGATAAATACAGAAGATGTCATTCGTATTTACCCATATGCCACTATGAGATTAAAATTATATCTGCATTTTTCAAGTAGGAAGAATTAAGGCATAGAGAATTCGAGTCAATAGTTACATTGCAGAGAGTAAAGTGTATGTCGAGAAAGAGCACTGCTAGGACTGAGGTCTTCCTAATTCTCATATCCTTTCTCTAGAGCAGAAATCAGAAAAGTTTCTGTAAAGAGCCAAGTAGCAAGTACTTTTAGCTCGGTGAGTTGCACCCTCTCACATCTGCTCTGCTACTGTCAGATACAAGCAGTCATAGGCAGTATGTTGACAAAGGATGCATTGGTTGTTTCAATCAAACTTTATTTATAAACATTGAAATTTGAATTTCATAAATGTTTATGTATCATAAAATATTTTTTCTTTTTCTAATTTTCTCAACCTTTTAAAAATGTAAAAACCATTCTTACCTCATAGGCTATACAAAAACAGCCAGTGGGTTAGATTTGGTCCAAGGTGATAGTCGGCCAAGACCTACCCTAGACCCATACTTTTCTTTTTCTTTTTTTTTTAATTTTTTATTTATTTATTTATTTATTGGTGTACTGTATTCATACATCATAGTGGGATACATACTTTTGTAGACATGCATGCACACATCGTCCAGTCAGCCCCCACCCGATCCCCACCCCATTCTCTCCCCATCCCTCCCTCCCATGCTTGGCTTAGTGGTTGACATCTAGTATTTTAGCAATTTATCCAAAATTAAAAATGATAATCTCACATAACAGTTTCATTTGTCTGATACCAAGCTTTTGATGACTTAAAGATAACATTTCAATATTTCTTTTTACTTTCTTTCTTACCAGAGAATATTTTTTTTCTATTTTTTCTAGGTGAAACTATCATATATTTATATATTTATTTTTCAGAAAAAAAAATCTATCCTAATATGGAATATGGACTCTAGATACCCAAAATGATCTTGAAAAAGAACAAAGCTAGAAGATATATATTTTCTGATTTCAAACCATATAAAGCTACAATAATTGAAACAGTGTAGTACTATTCTAAAGGCAGATATATAAACCATTGGAGTTAAATAAAAGCCTAGAGCTAAACTCTTCCCTATATTGTCAAGTTATTTTTGACAAGTTTCCATGAACATTTGGTGGTGGAAATAATAATCTTTTAACTAAATATTGTTGAAACATAATAATTACATGGAAAAGAATAAAATTGGACCCTTACCTAATCCCATATACAAATATTAACTCAAAATAGATAAAAGACCTAAATATAAATCTTAAGACTATAAACTTTTAGGAGAAAATCTGGGTCATAAAACCTCACAACATTGAAATTGGCAGTGATTTCTTGGATATGATTTCAATGGCACAGGCAACAGAAGAGTATACAAACTCCCTAAAAAATAAAAAAAATATTGTATATCCAAAGACAATGTAAACAGAGTTAATAGTTACTAATAGAATGGGATAAAATATTTCCAAATGCTATATCTGAAGGTATATTAATATTCCAACTAGAAATCCTAAAAATTAACAACAATAAAGGCAAACAATACCATTTAGAGATAGGTAAAAGACGAACATAAGTAATGAAACTCCGTAGATAACCAATCTTAGTTGACTGTTGGATGGAAACTCTTGTTTCTCTGGTTCTGGTGTGTGTTATCTATTTCTTCTTTGTAGTTAATCTCTTTGAGTATTTTCTCTAGTGCTGGTTTTGAAGACATAAATTCCTTCAGTTTCTGTTTGTCATGGAAGCTTCTTATTTCTCCATCTAATTTGATAGAAAGTTTTGCTGGGTAGGAAATTTTTGGCTGGAAGTTGTTTTCTTTCAGAGTTTGGAATATGTTACTCCAAGCCCTTCTGGCTCTCATGACTTGGTTTGGGAAGTCTGGAGTGATTCTAATTGGTTTGCCTCTGAATGTCACTTGGCCCTTTGTTTTTGTTGCCTTTAAGATTCTCTGCTTGGCTTCCACATTGGTCATTTTGACAATTATGTGGTGTGGAGATCCTTTTCTCTGATCCTGTCTAAAGGGAGTTCTATAAGTTTCCTGGACCTGTGTATCAACCTCTTGCTCTATGTCTGGAAACTTTTCTGCTATTACTTCTTTGAAGAGATTGTTGATCCCTTTAGTTTCACTTTCTTTTCCCTCCTCTATTCCAATTATTCTTAGGTTAGCTCTCTTAAAATGGGCCCATATTTCTTCAATATCAGATTCCTGCTGTCGGATATTTTTTCCTAGATTTGAAACTATGCGTTCATTTTTGGAATGATCATCTTCTAAGAGCGAGATTCTGTTCTCCATGTGGTCTAATCGGTTGTTTGTGCTTTGAATTGAGGCCTTTACTTCATTAATTGCATCCTTTATCTCTTTTTGGCTCTCTCTGAGTTCTTTTCGAAGCACCTCTATTATTTCTACACCTCTATTATTTCTGATTTGATCTTCTAGAAATCTCTGAATTTCTGTTTTATCGGGTTCTGATGTTGTGGGGTTGTGGGCATTCATTGCTCCAGTATTATTCCTCTTTCCCATGATTTCGGAAGTTTGTGCCTTCTCTGGGTTCTTCCCTTGGGTCACTATGACTTCACTTAAGGTGTCCTGGATCTCGATTCAGTAGTATCTCAGACCCCACTACTCCTTTACTGGGTTGTATCACAGAGTCTCCGACCCAGAGAGTCGATAGAGGCTGCTTTAGACTGAGGGGGGTGCCAGGTTGCACGTTCTCCTATGGTGTGATATCTCTGCCACCGCCCCTCCCCCACTGGGTCGAGTCCCAGGGAGTACAGTACTGGGATTTCTCCTCTGTGGCCCGCAATTTGACTCACTGTTCTTGAGTACGCAGATGTAGCTGTACTGGATTCGGTGAATTCGGTGCTGCTGCCGCCGGTGGCAATATGGCGCCGCTGCTATGCCCTCGGCCGTGAGGCTGGCGTATTTCTTCTTGGTTTTGATTTCCACTCTGAATCCCTGCAGTGTGTGCTGAGCTCAGCCACTGGGAGCTTTAGATTTTACCTGCGGCGAGTAATCCCGCCTGGCTGTTCCGCAGTGACTCACCTCGGCTTGCTGTAGCCGTCAGGTGAAGTCGCCGCTGCCGCCGGCAGTATGGCGCTGCTGCCGCGTGTGTATCTCCTCTGTGGCTCTGAGCTCTGTTCTCAGTTCGCTTTCTCTCTGGAGCCTGGTGATTTTTTTGTTTCTCTGGTGATGGTGTTTTCTGGCTATGAAAGGCGCTGATTTTGTGGTAATGGAGATTGGTTGTTAGAGAGGCTCTTAAGCCCCGCTTTTCTCAGTCGCCATCTTCCCGGAAGTCCGACAGACCCATACTTTTCTAATTGTAAATGCACGCCCATGACCCGTAGATCTTGTTAAAATGCAGACATTGATTTGGAAGTGCCAAGACATCCTGCTGCCTCGGCATCTATGTGTTGAGAACCCCCACTCCACATAGTTAAAATCGGCAAAAACACCCCGAGAAGGAGGTATCGTCTCTGGCCAAAATATCCCCCACTTTTACCCTTCATGACTATTAATGATTCCTTTAACTTTCTACACGAATTGCTCCAGTGATGTGAAATTAGGACTACAAATAGAAACTGAGTCCGTGGAAATAAACTCTCTAATAATTTGCCTAAACGTCCTTGGCTCTGCTCAATAACAATAAAAACTGGCCAGAATTCAGATGCTGTGATAAGCATTCCAGCTGCAGCAATTACAAAGGGTCTCTGACCCTCACTATCACTAACTTAGGTTAAGCTATTAACTCCGGTAAGGTAGTTCAGTTTAAGGAAACTTTGTTTACCCTTGAGATCCTGCCTAGAGACAGAGAAGATAAAAACCTTGTGTGTGACCTTAAAGCAATTTAGTTGATAAACAACTTAGTTGCCCAAATACAATAGACTCAAGGAAAAAGATTGGTGACTTTTACGCCCAGTGTAAATATTCCTGAAGACAGAGAGGCTGACCGCATGGTTAATGAATATGACAAAATAAAGGACAGACGTTCTAAATATATATGTATGAAGGAAAGGAAATACCATGTAAGAGTAAGAAAAGCATTTCTGCATGAAGAAGAGCTTATCATAAGAAAGTCCCAACTGGGAGAGAAAGGAATTAGAAAGTTAGAAGCAGGTTGCAGAGGGTTTGTGACAGAGAAATGGATTATTAAAGATGATTAGATTTTTAATAGGCTTATTGTCTAAAGAAGAGTGTTCAGCAGTTAAGGAAATACATCTGACAATTAAAACCAAGAACTTTGTGGTGTTGTTTGTGGTATTTTGTCTGCAAAACTGTGTTGTGAGTTTGCTTAAGCTTTCAGATTCAGAAGGTAAAATGCCAACACCTGGAGAAACTTTATCACATCCACCTGAATCACCACGTCTCCCCACACTTGCTATATGAACTGAGCCCAAAAGATGGAAAGTTCCAAGAAAGCCAAAGAAGATTCCCCGAGAAACCCCCAAGCCTTGGCCATGCTTGTTTATTTTGGGAAGTGGCCCCCTGGGACTGCTTATCTGCAAAGACCTTGGAAAAGAATCAGGAGTCAGGAGTCAATCTCTCGAAGATCAACAGCCAGCTGAAGGACTAGTTTTATTACCTTTGTTTACATGTCATTCATTATTACTTCACAATGATTACACCCACCTCCCTCTCCTCTTACTATTAACTTTACTGGTAAAAGGTATAAATTTCTTGGAGTTTTTGTAATAAAGTGTCATTGGCTCAAGAAGCCTTTGTCCACCTCAGATTCTTTCCCAAGCGTCGTACCTAAAAAACTTAGGGAATTCATAGAGGGGAAAGAATTGCTGCAGATAAGTTTCTGCAGAACTCCACCTGCCTTTTGCCCCATCTTTCTGAGGCTCCCGGTTGCGAGTGGACTTGCCCCCACAGGACTGAGCCCGTCGGTAACATGGAAGGTGGGGTTGTATTTGAAAATTCTGAATTCCAGCAAGCTTCCAGGTGATGTTGCTGCTGGTCCATGGACCATGCTCTGAGTAGAAAAGTTGTGTACCATACAGATGCTCCTTAACTTACAAGAGATGTTATGTCCTGATGAACCCATTACAAGTTGAAACTATTGTCAGCCAAAAATTCATGTAACACACCTAACCTCAGACTATGATAATTTAACAACGTTGAATGCTGCAGAGTACCCTGAATCAGCCTTCAAGATCAGGTAGGCACAAGCTGGAAGAGGCATACATGTACACAACATATCACTCATTTAGCCTTTCCCCAGTTCCCACCCCATTCCCTCCCCCTCTCTCTTTGTCATGTTTGGCTTAGTGATTGACTTTGATAAGTTTGCGAATGGACATCATGCACAGTAGGGAACTTCTCTTTCCCCCTCCCATTCCCCTCAGTTGGGTCACCTTATTTGCTCTCTTAACCACACAGGTGTCTCAGCTGGGACCCTTAGAAACCCCCATCCTAATCTTTGTCATCCTACCTCTGAAATATCTCTCACAGATTCTTCTCCCTCATCCCCAACCAAATTCTCCAACAAGTTCCTACCCACCCTAGTCCTACTCTTTCTGCAGTCTCTCCTCTTTGAAGACTTTCCTCTACCTAGCAATGCAAGGGTTCTTTCTCTCTAAATTAAAATGCAAATATTTCCCTCTCTGACACACACCCATTTCAGCAGCAGTTCAATACACACAAATGTAAGGTCTTTATCATCTCACCTCACCAGCACTACCAAATTCATCTCAAGCCATTTTCTAATTATAACAATAAACACAAGAGTCACTATTTTATTATTTAAATAAGAGTAAAATTAAATTAAATAATTAAATTAAATAATAAAATTACTTAAATAATAAACTCATTAAAGAAAATATTAAATCAATTATTTAAATTATTTTATTTTTTGTTTTGGCAGATTTCTGAAGAAATAGATTGTATACCTACTAAGGTAAAAGGCACAACTTTATTTCATTTAATCTTCTCTTGAAACTACTGTATGAAGTAGGTATCATTATTATCATTTGATAGATAGTGATACTGTGACAAAAAGAACTTAAGGTGCCCAAAGTTATAGTGCACATAAATGACAAAAGAAGGATTTGATCTCAGGCAGTCTGCATCCAAAGACAACATCCTAAGCCTTAAGGATGGCCTTCCTTTTCAGGTTATTTCAGATGCTTGTCACACTGGATTGCTTACAAGATTGGCTGTGTCCTTTTTATCCCCAAGTTTCTAGTTTCGTGTTCTGCTTGCCACCTGTTGACCCTTTTCTCATTCTTACTGTCAACGTGTGTCACCACCTCTGAAAGCTTCTCTTGTCTTTCTCTTTCTCTACGGTATAAAAATACCCAGGGCCATGGTTGTAGCTTTGCCTGTTTCATCTATGAGCATTGACCTCCCTAAAAGTGGGTCTCAGTTTTATTAATTTTTTTGGTACCAACCTCAGTTAACACTCTGCTAGGTGTGTAATGGGTATTCAATATGTATGTGATGAATTAAAAAGAAGAACGAGTGGTTAGTGACTAACTAGTCAATCAACTTAGAAAACTATCCGTAGCCTAATTTATATATCTGTATAATGAAGGAATTGAAACTCATAAATTCTAAATTGTTACTGTGATGAGTGAATAACTAGTCAATCAATTTAGAAAGCTATCCTTAGCCTAATTTCCACATCTGTATAATGAAGGCATTGAAACCGATAAACTCTAAATTGTTATTATGAAGATCTATCACTCACTCATCTATTCACTGAAATATCTACTGAGTGTCTACAGCACGCCAGGAACTTCCTTAGGTTCTGAGCATACAGGAGCCAAGAAAACAGAGATCCTACTTTTGTACTAATTATGGTCTTCTAGAGAGAAAGGAAAGAGAGAGAGAGAGAGAGAGAGAGAGAGAGAGAGAGAGAGAGAGAGAGAAAGAAGAGAGAAAGAAGAGAGAGGAGGAGAAGAAGAAGAAGGAGGAGGAGGAGGAGGAGGGGAAGAAGAAGAAGAAGAAAAAGAGAAAGAAGAAGACAGAAGAGAGGAGAGGAGAGAGGAGAATGTATATTAGTCATCAACGCCATAGAAGGGGGAGGAAAGCCACCTAAAGGAGTACTCTTTTATATAGCCATACACATATCAAATCTATAGCTATTTATAGGTGATATTTATAATTTTATTGGCCAAGCCATATGTGTGTAATTCAGAAACAGCTCCCTCTGGATTTTAAAGAACATGAATTACCAATATGATGAGAACCTAGAGTGCCAGCCAAAGGAGACAAGAATCTCCGAGTTCAGGCTGATTTCAATAAGGGACCCAAAGACTGTACTAGTTTCACAACTGACATAATTAGTTGCTAGCAGTCCATTCCTGGGTATCCATTTAGATAAAGTATTTCGAATAAGAAAAGGAGAGAGAGATGAAGCAAAAACTTTCCATAGTTTAAAAAACATCTTTGGGGAAATGAAAGGTTATATTTGTTCAAGTGCATGAAAAAGGCACAAAAATTAACTCCTCTGATTCACATTTGATTTACATTCCAAGAACTGGATTATTTTAATAATAATCATTATTTTACTGCCTTTTCATTTTTCATACTTATCAGTTTTCCTATAGATATAATTAAACTTGCACTAAATACAGGCAAACCTACAGGAGGAAAAATCTAAAATCCTTATAAAATGCTTAGAAAATCTCAGAAAGACACTCCAGAAATTGGCATATTGAGATTACAAATGGCTTATAACTTAACTTCAGACCTACCACAAATTCATAGCAAAAAATAGATTTGAGCCCAGGGGCCTAAACAGTTTCCAAGTTTATTATTCAGAATCTACATTATTTAAAACTCTCCTTTACTGTAAGTGAATGTATCTGTATTAACTATAATAAACTGTAACAATGCATTTAACTTTAACGGTAATTTTCTCAAGTACAAGGCAGTTTTCAAATAAATGGTCTTGTGTGGATATAAATACATACCTATGTTTGTGAACATAATTCATTGTGCTTAAAAATCTAATGGAAAATAAATATTTATGCTGGTAACGTTTATAGTAAAATCACTTCTAGAAAATATTTAAAATTATTTATGAAACAAAATTGTCTTTAACCTAGATACTAACATAGAATAATATACTAACATAGAATAATAGGTATGCCCTCCCAACTTACCTGTGCTACAAAATGTTAGTGGTGATTCCCCAAATAGAATCACAGTCATCTTAATTCTTTAAGGACTATGTTTATTAGTGTCATTTATCCCCAAAAGGCTTATTCGTATTGACAGAAGGAGTGGAATTTGGAACTTATCCTAGAACTACAGTGCACAAGTAAATGAATTTAGCTAGTGTCATTTGATTTCTTTCCCCAAAATAAAATAAAACAAAGCCCCCATCACAGAAAAAAGTGAATGCTATGTTTGCTTCTGCTCTAAGCACGGACCCGCTCCCCGGGTAGGAGAGGAGTCTCCCCTCTGCCAGCTCCTCGGAGGATGAATGCAAATGGGACGGCACTGATTGAAGGGGAGGCGCTGCCCACCATATGGTCCTCCTCAATGGAGTCCACATGAGAAGCAGCTCTTTGCTGACAGAGAACTAAGCGGGGAACAAAGTGAACACCTGGTCAGATAAAAACCCATCAGGATATATGAATTGGCTGCCCAGGCTCCAAATTATTTGTAGGCATCCCGTCCAAAATGAAATGTGCCCCTCTTGCATCTTTCAGTAATTATTATGGCGTTAGGATGTGTATGACATACTCCTGAATGGCAAAACCTCCTCTATCGGCCAGTATGATTTTATTTTTACTCCGCAGAAGATAATAATATGAGTTGGTGAACAGAGCAAAAGAGATCAGATGTTGAGGATCCTCTGCTTCTTTAGTGGGCCATACCAGCACAGCGTGAATTTGGGGGAGATGGCTCACCCTACCTTCCCCCTGGATCATGATTCCTGCTACCCTTCGACTCTTCAAGAAACTGTGGGTTAGACTCCCAAGAAGGTGCAAGGAGGAAGCTATGCATAACAGATTAATCTTCCTCCTTCTTAGCTGTCCCATCAGCCCTTCTTTGTCCTTCTGCCGATGGAGCAGAACTTGGGGGTCAGCGGAGAAGGCGGTGGCAGCAGCAGACCTTACATAGTGGGTAGATTAGTAAAGGTGGCTCACCCATAAGTGCACCAGGCCACAGCAGGCTCAGGAAGCTCTTGCAGTGAGAGCCCAAATGCAACGGGGAAACTCTGAGCCTGCAAATCGGCAACTCAGCCCATAAACTTGGTCAGCCCGGACAAGCGCACAAAATGGCAGCTTTGAGGCCAGACTAATGAGCTAATAAATTGCAGTCACTTCACACGCAACATGATATGCTTGTTCCTGCTGAGCTGAATCAGGTACTAATCCAGGCTAACCTTTAAAACTGATTTGAAATCTCCTGATAAGGTGGCCAGAAAGATTCAGCCTCTATTTTAGATATGGAGACCTAAATTCTCATTCTTTCAGATCTAAATTATCTCTAAGAAGTAGAAATTTTGTCCCTCAGAGGACAGTTAGTGATGTTGGGGGACACTTTTTGTTGTGACAAATGAAACAGTAAAAACAAGGGTTAGAGAATATTACTAGTATCTGGTAGGTTTAGGCCAAGAATGGTGCTAAATATTGTGCATTACACAGAAGAGCCCCTCCCACACCAAAGAGCTATGTGGCTGGCCTAAAATATCAACAGTACCGAGGTATTATGAAGGAACTTTTCTCTAGGGCATACAAAAGTAGGTAAATCACAACTAATTTGTCTAAGAAAAATGAGCTGGCAAGCTTGCCCCAGTGGTGCACACCGGTCGTATAAGAACTTGGGAGGCTGAGATTGGTTCATGGCCAGCCCCAGCAATTTATCAAGACCTTGTTTCAAGTTTAAAAACAAAATAGATAAAAAGGGCTGGAATTTAGCTCGGAGGTAGAATGTCCCTGGGTTCAATTCCCAGTAAATAAATAAATAGATAAATAAATAAATAAATAAATAAATAAAAGCTGGCAAACTTTAGTCCCTAATTTGAGAAGTAGGAATGGGACAAACCCACAAGTCTACTTGAGTTTCACTGGGCACACTTTGGTTAAGTAGATCATTTTGTGAAATCCTATTGAGAATAACACCATTATCCTGTGGAGAATGACTTAAAGGAAAAAGAAGTGAAATTATCATTATTTCTGGCAGAGAGCCCTGTCTTCTTGAATTGCACGGTGTGTCCTACAGATGGGTGAGATTTAATGAGCATGCTCAATTAGCTCTATTTCCTCTACCTACAGTGAGAGTCATCACATTGGTACAGCGCCTGAGGCCTCCGCTCCCCTTAATCTGCCCAAATTCATAACAAAATTAAGCATCACTAAAGTAAGTCATTCCAATTCCTCTGGGAACCCGAGGGACCAGTTGGGCTTACAAGTACTCGGCAAAACAATGGCAGGTAGATTAAGCCCTCTGATCAGTAAGTGCTCTCAGCTAGACTTATCAAGGAAATAATCTGTGAAGAGTTCACTAATTATGTTTCTATATTTTAATTTAGCTAAACGTTGTGGGGAAGAAAAACAAAAAGATTGCTAAAATGATATGTGTGTGTGTGATTTTTCTAGGTAGTGCTCTTAGAGTCACTTACCTAGATAGCCAATAATAATGCCAAGGTAGGGCAATTCCACCATTTTTTTGCTATTTTATTTTTCATAACAATACTGTAACTCTACAAAAGAACACCTGCCACTGTAGAAGTTCTGATGACAGAGTAGTGATTTAGATTCGATTTCCCTCTGATCAAAATTTCATCAAACTTGAAAGAAGAACATCAGAACCTCCCATGTCTAGACTAGAGCATGGCCGTCCCACCTGTTGGGGCGCCAGGGATTCTGCCAAAGGCTAAGACATGATTTATCCTTACAATTCCATAGAAGCCACAGGACACTGGGGAGTTCTCAGCATGCTCAAATGTGTCCTCAGAACCTACTGGGGAGACTGAACATCTCCCCTCCTGACCCCAAGCCTTACCCTTCTAGGTAGGTAAGGCACAGGTGGGTGATTTCTGCATAAATCTGTTACACAGAGCAATGTATAATGATCAGACTCAACAGCAACACTTTCTGTTCCATCTTCTCCTATAACCTGTGATTGCATTATAACCACGTGGCACAATAATTGACATTTTTCACTGTGGCAATTGGGATAGGTGTGAAATGACCACATTCTCTGCCCATCACAGCTCCCTGTGCAGGTTGGGCACTGATGAGATGTTCGTCACAGTGAACTCTTCTGAAATAGTTCTCTCCCCATCGGGTGACAGCAACCCACACAGCGACACCAGCCCTCAAGGTGTCGAAGTGCATACTTTAACTAATAAGCTGTTTTGAAGGCTTAGGACAAAGAAATGGGTCTGTGACTCACGACCAATAAAGATAATGAGCATTTGCACTGTTAGGTGCCAATTCCAACTAAATCAAACCCTTCTGGCCAGTAGGAAAAGGATTCGGGGAAGAACACTCAAATAACATATCTGCTGAGTAGGCCAAATGGACCCATCTCCCGCAATCCCTCCTCTCATTTTACATAGTAACACCGAAATGAAAGCAGATCCGGCAAGGAGCATACTTCCCTCTAGATGAAGTATAGCGGGATAGAAAATTCTGAAATCCACTCAACAGTAATTGCTGGATCCGGTTATATATGGTAGGGAAAGTAAAGGGATCACACCTAGGTTGTTGACCTAAGTCTAGCAGTTTCCTTTGATGAAAGACAACAAGGTCAATTTCGCCAAACATCCCCATTAGAGAAGAAGGCTGGCTTGCTCAAGGTCAAATGGTTCTCTAGTAAGAACACCAGGATGCAAAATTCTCCACCTCGCCATGCTGTCTTTCCTCCTGCTACATGAAGACAACATCTCTGGAGTCAATTGCCGCTTACGTCCAAGGCTGCCCAGGACAATGTGACAGTCAGATGCGGTCAATGCCTCCTCATTCCCCAATCCAAACTGAGAATTGGAACTTGGAGCTGACTCTTCCTCACCAGGAAGATATTTGTCTGGGTCTGAGCAATCCCAAAAGTCAATACGAGATTCCTGTTTGCCAAGGACTTACTGTATGAACTCGGTCCACTGGGAGCCTGTGTGTATAGAGTGTAACCTTGACTGAGCCCCAGGTGGAAGAGGTAATAAACGCAACTGCCGTCCGTCTGTGCTTTTTACCTCGTGCATTTCAAATGCCTCCTACTCTTACCAGAGCCCACAGGAAAACTGCACAGCAAGCAACACTAAAAAAGGGGGAGGCCCCGTAAGCTCCAGGGACTTGAGCTCCTAGCTGCAAATTTCCCTTCATTCAAAAGAACACTCTCCACCTTTTTTCTCAGCACAACACTTAGCATGCCCATGAGGGGGGGAAAGTGTTTCTCACCAGGAATAAGCTGCAAGGTATATTTGAAAATTGAGATTTGGGAATTGCAACTGGCATCTCTCACTGCCTTTCAAATGGGGGCCCCTCTAACTGCAAAGTGACATTTTGTGATCTGGATGTGGTGGAGACCCCATGAAAAACCACAGTCAATCACTTTCTAAAACGTAGGTTCAAGATACAAGTACCTCACGTTAAACCTAGAAGATCTTTTATGGTTTTTTTTTCATTAAAGGAAAATAGCAAGGGGCATTCACGTTTCAAATTATTCTCCCTCCTTCACCTCTCTCATTGCTATTACCATGAGCAATATCATTCTTTACCCACTGCAGGAAACTTTTGTGAGCAAAATACCATTGAAAATCTTTACTTTCCAATCCATCCACTCCTGGCAAGAAACAAAGTTGGATGAACTTTCAGTGTACCCAGCTGGGGAAAATGAGTGACCTTTGATTGATCTAATTTACTTGTCTCTTTTTATTCACATATGATTTATATTACCTGGGCACTGAAGCCATGGCTTTGTCTTCCAGCACCTGGATGCCCTTTGTGATCAGTAGCTAAGACTCACAGTCCATTTGAAACAAGAAGTATCTTCCGTTTGTAGAGGTGGAGAAACCCTGGAAGGATTGTGGGTCTCCTTGGAGGCAGTCTTAACTGGAACCCTAGAGGGAAGTCAATACATTTCCCAGCTCCCTCTGGGCAGCTTAACTCTGTATAAATGAATGGCCATGGTACTTGGTTCCTGCTATCCACATAATTGCATTTCTGAACCCCTTTCCTGGCAGCCCCGTTCTCACTCCTGGGTGCTCTTGGAAAATTGGAGGATGAGATAGAAACTAAAGATAGGGTGGCAAAGTGAAGAATGAAGAAGGACCATCAAGAGAGGGAACACTGACGTTCCTGGTGTCTTAATTGTTCTAATCAAGTCACCTCTTCAGAGCAGATAGGATAGAAAGAAAAAACTGGAGTCCAGGAGGCCAGCTTCAAGGGTTTTATGGGAAAGAAAAAACAGAGCAGTGTGAGTGAAGGCATGGGTTTTGGTCTTAGTTTGTTAGAGTTAGAATCCCAGCTTTGTTACTTTCTACATATGTGGGTAACTGTTTTTCCCTCCTTGAAGGATCCGATTTCTCATCTTAAAATGGGACTAACAAAAATTCCCATAGTGGCATAGAGATTCTTTGAGTTAAAGTTGAAAGACTCAGCACAGCATTCTGCACGTGAATATTCAGGCACGACTGCAAACATTTACGTGGTGCCCACCTAGCTCAGAACCATTTGATTAGTCACTCAATCCTCGAAACAATACGAAGAGGTAGGCATTATATGTCGCCTCTGTTTTATAAGTGAGGAAACTGAGATAGAGACAGGATCAGCGCCTTAACTTTCAGAGCTAGGGTTCACACCCATACTATCTCCAGGATCTATGTTCATTACGGTTCCTTTAGTACCAGGAACTGCGGATTAGAAATGGAGACAAATTTCAGACATACTAAGGACTGGTGGGACGTTTGGATGAACAGACAAGTGATGATTCAGACTGGGTCCTGAGGTTTCCTTGGTACAAGGATCTCTCACTATACTGGGAAACAGAGAAACAAGCATGGGGCCTGTTGAGCAAGTGTATCAGGAATGACTAGAGGGCAGGGGGATATATGGATCTGCAACTCAAATGGGAAGGTGAGCATGATGTTATAGGTTATTGGAAAATACATGGAATCTGAGTTAGGGGGATGAAAGAGACGATACAGGAGTGTGAATAGGCAGGATGAAGGCGGAAGAGGCTTTCTGGGAGCAGGGAAGGGAGAGGGCATTGGTAGTTAAGGGTTAAGTAAAGAAGAATTCTTCAAAGAGAACAAATGGGAGTAGCTAGAGAAATGAGTGCTCAGTAGACACCAGGAGAAAGGAGACTCAAAAATCTGTCTCTAAAGTTGAGCTTATATAGGTAGTGAGTAAAACAGTGGTTATTAGAGGCTGGAGAAGATAGAGGAGAGGAGGAGATGGAGAGAGGTTGGTTAAGGGGTATTAAATTAAAGTTAGAGCTGGGCGTGGTGGCGCACGCTTGTAATCCCCACGCTTGGGAGGCAGAGACAGGAGGATCGCACAGGTTTGAAGCCAGCCTCGCTGGCGTAAGAGACCCTGTTTCCAAACAAAAAATATATATAAAAAATAGGTCTGGGAGTGTAACCCGGAGGTAGAAGGGTTTCCAGGAACCCCAGTACCACCAAAAAAAAAATTACAGTTAGATATGAAGATAAGTTCAGGTATCCTACAGCACAGTAGAGCAACTGCCTATAGTTAATAATAATTCTTTATATACTTCAAAGTGGGTAGAAGAGAAGATTTTGAATGTTCTCACTAAAAAAGATAAGCATTTTAGGTGATAGGCATGCTAATTACCCCAGTTTGATCATTACACATTGTACACATGTATCACAATGTCACACTATATCCCACAACTATGCACAATTACAATATAGCAATTTAAAATAAAATGGGGGGGGGGAACCTTGGCATTTTATTCTTTGAGGGAGATATTTCATCGTTCCCTACTTACCTCTATAGGATATCACCTACCAACCAAATGCAAGGAAATCTGAAAAATAGTGCGGATGGACTGGTACCATCCCGGCTCGTTGCCTAGGAAAACCAGAGTTCACACCATGAGTTGAGGGAAAGCCAGTTCAATCATCTACTCCCATCTCTGACCATTAAGAACTCTTGAGGCTGTCTCAAAGACAATCTGCTCCTCGAGGCTCTTGCCTACACTCCAAAGGAGCTTCCTGAGGTTTTAAAGAACTCCACACATACGTCTGCCACCTCACTTATTTTTAGCCTGAGTCATACCACAGTTGTCTGTGTATCAATCACTTGCAAGATCATTACTTCCTTGATGGGAAGGGCCGTACCTTATCATGTCTATACCCCAAATATATGACACTAAGCCTAGCCCACAGTGCGTACTGAATAAACATTGTGAGCCATGAATAAAGTTTTTAGTTAGAGTATCACAAGTATGTTCAAGCCCGCCACCACCACTACTTTAGCTTCACCCCTTATTAATTATATCTCTTGGGACAGATAATACAGAGTTTCCACATCTGTCAAAGAAAGTGACAAAAGCCAATGGGAATTAAATGAGATTATACATAGAAAGTGCTCCAAAGACGGCAAGAATCTTTATTAAGTGTTAAGTGCTAACTCCTCAGTTTGACGGATGGCCAAGCCCTCTATGGGGACTTTGAGGAATCCCTGGTTTTCTCTGGCTTTCCATGGGTCTACTAGGGACCCAAGGGTCCTGGTCCCCAACCCATTCCTGCAACTTCTGTCCTGCAGGATTTACAGCCTGACTGTGACAACTAATTTTAGAACTGTAATGCCTCCTGTCATCTTCCATAAATTTGACATAAATAAATGACAAAATATCCTTTTTATATCGCTTTTTATCTCGCCACGCTTCTTGTTTCTTTTGGAAACAGTTTTTATGGCGAATGCAGAGTGTAAATCCACCCGACAATAAAGCATGCCAAACAAGCGTGTAGAACAGGCACCTGAGAGGAAATTACCCACCATTTACAGAGTGCTGCACAATTATCAGCAGGATGTTTTGGAGTGGGCCTATTAAACGCGCTGTACGGGATTCCTCACATGTAATTTGCATAGCCCAATGTAAACAATATTGTTAAACAAACAAGAGTGGGCACACACCAATCCACGTCTTCCTGGTGGCTTCCTCTTGTGGTAACACCGAGTCAAGACTTCATGTGACATCTCTCCTGCCTGTTACCTTGGAGAGTTCATCTCTTGTAAGGTAGTGATGTGTAAGAAAACTTTCTATAATGATGGGAGTGTTTTCTGTGCGTGCTAACCAATATGGTGGCCACTAGGCCCATGTACCTTTACAATACTTGACACATGGATGGTGAGACAGACGACCTCAATTCTTTATTTCATTGTAAGTTGAATAAATTTAAATGAAAGAAGCCACATGGGATTAGTGGTTGCCATGTAGACATCATAGTAAAGATTGTTTAAGATAACTTTAATTCCAAAAGCCTTGTCCTATTCAGATTCCATAGCAAATACCATGAATTGTCAGAAATCACAATAAATATTCAACACGTACTTCCTGGCCCATCCTCTCTGCTTTTGTCTTAATGATGATCCATTGGGGTAGTTCACATTATCCCCATCAGTTAAGTGGGATAGTTTAAGCTCCGATGTTTTAAGTAATAAGTTTGGAGTCTCTGAAATTAATCTGCTATAGAATAGCAATTCAAACCTAGGTCTGTCTGTGAAAGCCTTGCTGTTCCCAAAGTAGTTTTTTAGGCCAGACATTTTGTGTTGAGATTATTATACCTGAGTCATTGGAGCAATCTGTATATGAATTTGTTCACATGGAAGTTCGATAGTCAGAGGAAAGAGTATCCATCTAGGAATAGAGAAAACCAGCTTTTCATCACAACTTATTATGCAGGAGCTCTTGGTGTGAGGCCACGGATTTCTCAACATGCTTCTTCATGTGTGAGCACAGGAAGAGATGTCTGCTCTTGTTGACCTCTCAGGCTTGTGGAGGGGGAATGTGAGAGTCATCAGAGGATGTGCCAAAGACCAAAGTGCTGTGCAGATGTAAGGCCTTGTTAATAAAGGAAATTCTGATGATCCTACCGCACCCTGTTTATTTCCTTCTTAACTTGCCACAAAATCCATGTGCAATGCCATTACCCACATCAATACTTACAGAACACCCCTAAAAAGCCTACACTCTGTGCGGCAAAATTAAAGGAATGCGTCCTGTGGCCTTTTTGTAATACCAAATTAAAGCAATGACAATCCGCAGCAGAAAACCCACCCCACCGTGCACCGATTATTAACATGTTAATTTCTATATCCCAGCTTTTGAAAATGATTCTGGGAACTACTTATTGAATTTTTAATTTGCAGATTATCGACCAAATTGGCTGCAAAGGCTCTGAGCAACGAAGCCCACATGTCAGCCGAGCAGGTAGCAAACAGGATGCAGACAGACAACAGCAGTGCGTGTGCTGAGAGGACAAGGATGCCTGCCCAAGAGTGGGCTCCTCTTTGCTCTTGAGGGCCCAGGTTCAGAGGAGAGCATAATATACTTCTCACACAAGTGTACGGGTGGGGGAAAAGAAATGAGAATTCTTCAAAGAGGCTTCTAAACTTTTTTTCACAATCTGAACTTCCAAAGTTATTATTACCAGATTTATCTTTAATGAAGCCCTTCCTTTTTCTTGCCCTTCCTTCCTTCTTTCTTCTCTTCCTTCTTTCTTTTTCTATACTATAATCAATAGTGCAGTCCTTGCTCCGCTCTTATGGAAGTAGTACACGACACGGTATTGTGGCAGGGACTGCATTGGAGAAAACACAGAAGGACACACAGCCCAGAGCAAGGCAAGAAGATCAAAGGAGGCTTCCTTGAGAAAGCAAATCAAATAAGGAGCAGGAGAGAGTCATATGGGAGAAGGACAGCTTTTGGGAGATTGTTTTGTGCTATCTTTGTTCTTGTGACACAGTCGATGGAGAGCCTGGACCCTGATGTCAGTTAGAACAGCACCCCAATCCTACCAACAGCACTACTTAGCCATGTATACTCAAGCTAGTAATTTAACCTTCCTAAACCTCTGTCTTCACCTCTGGAAAGTGGGGATTATAACTAAATATGTTTGAGAATTAGAGAGAACACTGAGGAATATCTCTATCACAGGACTTAGGGTCATAGATACAAAGGAGCTGAGGCGTTGTTGTTATCTTCACCATTGCCTTCAACCTCAGGACATTTGCCTCTAGCTTCTCATCTTCTATGATTTCTTCATATCCCAGAGCTGACCCCACTGGACCCAGCAAGCCCTCTAAGATTGCTCTGGAGTCCCTCCCATCTAATGTGTCTTTGGCATTCTTTTTTCCTTCCCATCCATTCTCTACTCACTATTTTATGACAACAGCCATTTTTTTTTTCTTCCAAATACCTTATATCTGTAACTGGAGGATAGTAGCGTATTCTTACTAATAAGTGCCTTATTAAAATGAGACCCACTGAGCCATTGCACTTATCCCGAACTTTAAGCTTACAAAGAGCTCTCACCAGGGGGACTGTTAAAGAGCTCTGCAGAGTAACCCTCGGTCAATTGAACAAATCTGAAGGTTCTAATTTTACTGGTGAGAACTCTCTATTTCAGAGAAGCACTGAAGCTGAGTGACTTGTCTGAAGCTACATGAATGTTGAGGGGAGGCTGGAACTTGAGTCTTAGAGCCACAGTGCCAAGGATAGAGACCTGATCAAAGTCTGCTGAGAATCTCGATAAAATGGCTAGCACTTACTGAGTGCTTGCTGTGTGTGTGTGCTTTTCTAAAACTGTTAGATTTGTGAAGTGTGTTTGCCTCAAGAGAATCTCATTAGGCAGGGTCTACCATCTTGTGCTTCATGATGAACAAAGAAAACTCAGTCACCGAGATATTAAATGGCTTTCCTGGAGTTATTTATTTAAAGTACTGGAAGTGGAGCCCAGGTGTATTCTACCTTTGAGTACATCCCCAGCTCCTTTTAGTTTTTATTTCAAAACATGGTCTTGCTAAGTAGCTGAGGCTTGCTTCAAACTTTCAATCCTCCTCTCAAGTAGTGGGCTCATAGATGTGTACCACTACACCTAAATTCTCTCAGAGCTATGACCTTTGTAAGTGATGCAGCTAATACCTACACTAGGTCCACCCTATAGCATATATCTGTAACCACTATGCTACGGCCTATCTTGTCGGTGGGATTTCCTTTATGATTTCTGGGACGCTTACCTTGCCAGGAAGAATAGCATGAATACAGAAGTGTTCCATGATTTTTTACTCATTAGTATATATCACAGTTTTTCCTAGGAAGGATTTTGTATTTTGGAAAGTTGGAAAGCTTTGGTTATTGATTTTTCTTCCAAAGTTCCCATGATGATCTTGGCTATCCAGGAGTTAGCTTTCCCTAATATCTTTAGGTTCAGTTCGAGCCCTAGGCCTCTGAACATTTGGATAGTTCACTTTTTCCTTCCACTAGGTGGCCATTGATCCTATCCACTAAGTGACTCATAGAAGTACACCTGTCCCAAAGGCAGCCCTGAACATAAATGACATACTCTTTGCAAGAGGCAATTTTAATATTACCTGTACAAAATGTCCCATTAGGTCCCTTAATCTTTTCTCCTGGTGTAAATGAGGACTTTCCTTTTCCTCTTTTCACACAGAGACGAGAGAACAATTCTTGATATTCCAAAAGCAAACATAAAACAGCAAGACGGTGACATATACGATATAGATGTGTACTAATTACCAAGAGCCTCCTGTGGGATGGTTTAGAATATGACTAACTCATGCCTCGTTGATTAAAAATACTGTGGACTTACTAAGATTTAGACAGATCGCCTTTCTCACTAGCTGTCCTTTCCCTCTAGGTCTAAGGATTCCTCTGTCAATCTGTAGAAGACTAGAGAAAACATTTCAACACAACAAATTCCAGCTCACCACAGTAGACACCCTTTGCTAAGGTAGAAAACCGAATTACACCAAGATGCTCTTCCTACTGCAGAAGGCTGGAGCCAAGACTGAATGAGTTAATGGTATGCTCTGAAGTCAGGTGAACCTTGCAACTCCAAGCACAGCCCTGATATTTTGCAACGTAGCAGAAAACAAGCTGTTAGCCACATGTCCCAGTCTAGCCCCTCCAATTTTTCACATCATGATTTATATGCTTGACTGCTTATGTCTAATATAGGCACTGCAATGTATGTTGCAGAGGGGGAAGTTAACCCAGGAAAGCACTACCTGAACTCTAAGCACACACACAAAGAGCTAGCATTTGACTCTCGAAAAATGATGTATCCAATTTATGGAGTCGTGTGCTATTTCTTTGCCTTGATTATTTTATTCTTGTGAGCGTTTGGCAACCCTTAAGAAACATGTTACCTGCAGCTAAGGGACACCAGTCCACTACCTCACAGGGAAATATTATTGGATTGGTTCTTTTCTGCATAGTGTCTGTGACAATGATTTTTATTAAAGACCAAAAGGTCTTCATGCTCTAGATTTTTGTCTCCCAATGTGATTTTTATGAAATGAGAAAAACAGTACCCATTTCTGCCTATTAACTAGTATCCTTCTAATGATACACAGCACAGCTGCATCAGTTATTAAAATATTAGAACACAACGATGCTGGCTACTTGGATGCTCCAGTGCCAGATCTTTCTAAAGCCCAAAATCTAAAAGAAGACCTAGTACAGCACTTCAAAGGGCATCAAGCTCCAACTCCTTGACTGAAGCCAGGTCTATTCCCAGTACTCATTGCCTGAATGGCTACAGTTGTGGTTACATAGATACAGATATTCTGAACATCATCTCTAGGTATATAAGATGCTAAATGCAAAAATACTTAGCGATGCTTAGAAATGAAGTTGCATATATGGGTGAAATACAGGAATGACTGAGTAATGTATAGTTTGGAGTACAGTTCATTTAGAATGACCTCATTTGCCACTCACTGAAGGTTAATCCACTTCCACAGGGAAATGGCCCAAAGAAAAGCCGTTCTCCCCAAAGCTACAGATGGCACTTTGGACCTGTTTTTCAGCTATCTAACTTCATTCGTTGAGATTTTTCTCATCCAAATTTTTATCAGAAAACAGCACTAGATTTCTAACCAAGTACAAAGACAAAATCTGTCATCTGGACCACAGACCCTACTTCTAAACAGCATACTATGGCTGCCAAGTTGCTTATTTCCAATGATATGGGTTAAGCAGATTAGAAAGAGGACACTTACTCTCTTCCCCAACAACCCCCAACAACCGCCTACACACCCCTGAACGTCTCAGGATGAAGGTGCAGACATTTAAAGAAATAGAGTGAAATTTGAAATGTAAAACGTCAGAGGCGGTGCTTAGGAATAATGAAACTGTAAGAAGTTAAACACAATCAGGTTTAAAGAGATAATGATAAAAATGAAAATCTGAAATCTCTTGCCAGTAGAATAAACCTAGGCTAGGAAGACAAATTCAATATCTCCTGCAAATAAACAGCAGCTTCTAAAAATAGACAACACCGATGGGTAAGGCAGAACTTTTCAGAGGACTGGAGGTTGAGGTGGCCAGAACATGACTTGTTACTTGTTTGGATTACAGATAAGAGAACGCAACCCCTCAGGTAACTGACATTTTATTAAACTGACAGGTCGCAGTTTAACACATCCTTGATGAAATACACACCTGCTCACTTTTCAAATATAATCTGTATGAAAGTATCTCGTGAAGCACTGTACTGGTATATCTTCAAATTTGTCCGAAATAATAAAAAAAACCCTATGAGATATTTATGGCAAAATCAAACTACTATTTCATACCATGTCTCTTTCTTAAATATTAACAACACCGATGAATATTTTAAAGGTGCTCAGAAGTCCTGAAATAAAATTCACTTTTTTAAATGTCTTTAATCAATATTCCCCAAATTTATCTGAGCATGGAAACTGTCTTGCTATATCCCAATTCGGTCAATGTTCCATGAAAACAATGTAAGGGATTATCATTACTCTACTGGAAGATTTTTTAAAGATATATTTTCGATGCCATCCTTCTCTCTGAGGAGTCTCCTAAGGACCTTCCCGGACTTTGACCTGTGACTTCCTGTCTGAGCCAAAGATGGCAGTGTGAGCATCCCTCAGCTGCTAGCTAAGCAAAGATTAGATTATTATTAGTCAATCCACAGGAGATTTCCTTCCACTGTGGTCTTCTTGGGCTCAGGATGGGGCTTCCAAACTTCCCTCTTTCTTTGCAGTCCTACTTCTTACCCTGAATCTTTATCACTGGCAGGTGTGGGCAGGAAGGGCAATCCTGTGGCTGAAGAAGGAAATCTACAGCAAGTGCCTTCTTTTGAGGAGCGCAGCCTTAGCAAAAATGTCACAAATTAGCTACAATATCAGCTTCTCAATTCTTTCCTGATTTCCTCAGGTGCCTGCACTTGGCTCTCCAAAGGCTTTCAAACTTTATTTTTCTTTCTTTGATTGTGCTGGTAGAAAGATGAAATTCTAAAGGAAATGCATCATAAAATTTATATTTGGGCAGTCTTATCAGCATTGGACATGCATAATCTTTCCTCGCAAAGGTTTTGCTCCAAAATTGCACGCAAATTTGTTTCTTAAAAAGAGAGAGAGAGAGAGAGAGGAAGCCCTCTATGTTTCTATAGTGTTTGATGTCTATTTATATGTTTCTTAAAGATAAAGCATTTATTCTATGCATGATTTAAATTTTATGCATCTCTTCTCTTCGCCTTAACGGAAGTGAATTCTTATTGCACAGCCAAATTTCACACTCAATTTATTCTGCAGAGTAACTCCCTTCCTCCAGATGGGACTATAAACCAGTATAAAGAAGTTTTTAAGTGTTCCTAATTGAATATATGGCCTCTACTTCTGAAATAAAATCAAAAGCTCAGGAAAAACCACAGAACATCATTGGTAGAGGACACGAACATCCATAAAACAAAACAATTTTTTGGAGCATGGACGGGTTGGTAACCTTTCAGGGGCAGCACCACTAAGTTGCAGGAAGGGCCAGGGGATGGTAGAAAGGCAAAGAGAGAAGACTGGTTCATGGAGCAAAGGAGACATTCCCAGCTGCTGGGAGATCAGGAAAGAGACTTGTAATGGCCAAGCAGGATGAGAGGGTAAAGAATAACCATGAAGTCATAGAGAGCAGGACCACGTACCAAGTGGATAGAAAGTGAAGGATTAATTACATCATGTGCAATATTTATTAAAGATCTAATAGTGAAAATATGACAAGCACTGTTCTCTGCCTAGAAAGTGTTTCTTTTGCACAAAGCTTCTGAGACAGTGCTATAGATGAGCAAAATAGATGTCTTCATGGATCCAAAATAATACTAATTATAATAACAATAATAAGGATACTTTAAGTGGGTATAGTGATACATACCTGTAATCCCAGTACTTAGGAGACTGAGACAGGGGAACCAGAGGTAAGAGGCCATCCTCAGCAACTTAAGGCCGTCAGCAACTCAGTGAGACCGTGTTTAAAAATAAACAACAACAAAAAAATAGGTCTGGGAACTGTAGTTCAGAGATAGAACATCCTTAGGCTCAATTTCCAACACCGCAGACAAAAAAAGAAAATAACAAAAACATACCCTCCCATAGCAATGGCTGAGTGCTTGTAATACCAAGAAACTGTGAATCCTTTGCATGTATTATTTAAGTTAAATCTCAAGTGTATTGAATTAATGAAACACTGCCTTGACGTGGTTACCATTATTTTCTCTCTTTTATATAGAAGAAAATTGAGTCTCAGAAAGATTTGAAGAGATTAGGAAACCACAAAGTTAGTAGCAAAAGAAGATGGCTTACACCTAAGCCTGTGTTTATATTTTGTTTAGGCAGTACAACCTCAGGTTAGACAGAAGTGTGGGGGCTGGGGTTGGAAGCCTGGGCTGTGGACACAGTGGGAAGTCAGAAGAGAAGAAATAACAGAGTTAGAATACAAAGTGCCACCTCATTCGAGCACTGAGCCCATTATTAACTAACTGTGTGAATGTTTTCAACTCTGCTGACCTCAGTTTCTTTATCTGTTAAATGGGGCCCTGAAATCTATCTTACTCCACTGCAAAAAAAAAAAAGTGACTCTGCAGACAAAGTGGTATTTGCGTGCTTATAACTAAGAAATATTTGTTTTCTATAATAACAATAATCATAACACCAGTTGCCTAAAGTATGTTGAGTGGCATTTCATTTTATGACCACATGGAAATAAGAACCACACTGGACCGTGGTTTCTTTATTAGTTTAAAGAGGAAAATGAACTATGGAGGTTTCTAGGCTTCTGTCTGATTTAAGTTAGATTCTGCACTTTTAAGAGTATAATAATAGCACAAGTGCTAAAAACAGGCTTCCTGGATTCAAATTCTTATTCAGCTTGTTACAAACTCTGTAATCCTGAGCAAATTAACTAACCTCTTAAAGACATTCATTTCTTATTTCTTATATGCAAATAACCTACTGGTCTCAGTTCCCACATCTGTAATACATGAACTATGATAGTAATATGGTCATACTGAAAACAACTGTGGAGAGCAAATAAGTTCATAGCCTTAAAACAGCGGTTGCCTAGTAAATATTAGCAATGCTGTTGAAGATAGCCGCGATGATGACAGCCCTTTATCAGCCAGTTGGTGGATGCTGAAATTTTCTCACTGCAGATGAGTTAGGTTTGGCTTAGCAAATATGAGACATCAGAAAAATGAAGGGCAGAATGTCCAATGAGTGAACAAGAGTGGGACAACTTGAGGTGGGACAGGGAAAAGAACCATGAAACTTTCATTTAGTAATTAAACAAAGAAGGTTTCCCAAATTAATTGATACACCAAAATTATTCCAGTAGATCTTGAGGCTTGGAACTCCAAAGAAGAGGACAGTTGATCTCTGAGATGAAAGATTTCCCAGTAAAGAGAAGTAGGATTTTAATGGAAGAATGGGCATGGGACTGGGAGTGTGAACACCTGCAGAAAGAGATCTCTTTTGGATGTAGGATGTCAAATTTACACTCCCCCAAAATGGCCATTTATCCAGACACCCTTTACAGCAGCTGCTTTAGACCAAATCATGCCCCTACCACCACACCATATGTGTGTTTAAGCCTTATCTAATACATGTGATTGCAATGGGAGAGAGCCTTTAAAGAAGTAATTAAGGGTACATAAATGAGATCATAAGACTAGGTCCTAATACAATAGGGTTGATATCCTTATAAGAAGAGAGAAATCAGAAATGTGCGCACATAAAAGGAAAAGGCCATGCAAGGACATCCCAGAAGGTAGCAGCCTGTGAAGGAGAGGCTGCAGAAGAAACCTACCCTGAGGCGTGCCTTGATTTTAGACTTCTAGCCTCTAGAACTGTAAAAAGTATCTACTGTATAAGTGACTAGGTCTGTGGAGTTTTATTCTGGCAGCCCTCACAAACTATACAATTACTATAACAACTTGCAGTGTCTCTTTGTTAAAAAAAGAGTTAGGGGTAGAGAAGAAGGAAAGGAGAGGGGAGAGTGAGCAGAGAAGACAACAGTGCTTTTCAGTATCGACTCTGGACCATAATATTGTCAGTAATCATCATGGCCAAAGAATCTTTCCATGGCCTTCCCCTGAGGATGCACAGTTTGTCTCTCAAGGATGCTCAGCTCCTGGATCAGCACCACATAGAGTCCACCTTCCTTGACCAAGCACTGGAACCATGAGTATTTGCCATTCAATGACCTCTCTGGCCATTGCATTCACTGAAACTGAGTCCAAGGCAAAAATGTATTTAAAATAAAATCACATCTTCTGTGAAGAGGAGAAGATTGGAATGGAAGTTCAGCTGTCTGTGGAATTTCTCATTGTAAGAAACAAGCACAAAAAATACTAAGCAAGATCTCAAAGAAGCTGTTCACCTTAAATATGGCTACATTGGAAAATTAAATTGTCTGAGAAATGCATAGCTTTAGAAATAAGTATAAATCCAAAAACAACGCATCTTTTCACTTTCACTAATTTTCAGTGATCGTCATCTCTAAGCTCCCTATTTTGCAGGCTAATGGTACCTGTTTCTCAGTCACCTTGGGGTAAAAAGTAAATGAACTTTGAGATATTTCTGTAGTAGGGGTCAACTGATATCTTTGCGTCATGAAATACATTAATTCTCTCCGTTTTCCCATACTGTGGGTGCCCTGCCAGTATTTGAAAATGGCTGGTTCATGATGTAACAGTGCAATTGCATCAAAATGACAGCAGTTACAGTTGGCATTTATAGAAGAACTCCATTCAGATATCAGCGGCCACATTAGCACCCCACCCCCAGCCCGTAAGCATCCAATTTGCATCCAGCATCGCTTACTTGGTAGTTAAAAGAAAAGACTCTGGCATTGCATTGAACCCACTCCAACATGACAGGGGAGGGCCATTTGAAAGAAAATAATGCATTCGATGGTCAAATTCCTGCCTGTTGAGGTCACCTAACCATCCTTCTCAATTCTGTTTGAGCTTCCTGGCTGGAGACTACTTAAATTCATTTTATAGCAGAACAGTTAGATTATGCCCCATTTGTTATAAACATTTGGTTTGCATAGAAGATTTGCTATGTTTTATTAATCCATCACCTAGTCTTTCTGAAACCATGATGAACGAGGTAACATAGAATGTCATTCTTTATCCATTTCAGGAGGTTTGGCAATTAACACCTTGAGCCTCTGCCGCTCCTCTGAATCAAAGGCTATTTTCTGATACGGATCCATCTTGCCCATGTCCTCTATGGAATTACAAAACATATGATAAATCCCAGCATTTGACAGTGTTATTTCTATCAGGTTATAACCCTATTTGATAAACTCAAATCAGCAGCAAAACTATACCAGATTAATGAAAACCCATCAGAACGTGCAACATGCCATTTCATTTCTGGGGGAATTACAGCTGAGATACATTCTGAAACATTCAGAACAAATGAGGCAGGCTTCTTAGCAGTATATTTTATTTAAAGTGACTGGGGATTGGGGCAAAAACACCGCAGGAGTGTATGTTCATTGCATCATGTCCTGGAAGCTACAGCAGGAACAAAAGAAAATGAAATGTGTTCTTTGCAAATGACAAAGTGCCTCCAATTATAAAAGAGGAAACTGATAATAGAATCCCAGAGACAAAGAAGTAATACAAACACATGGCTCACCACTTACTGTGTATGTACCAGGGAAACAAGTTACACCCTACTGCATGTAGAAAGAGATGAGAGGAGAGAGACACAAAAGAGAGAAAACGGAGAAAAGAAAACAGAAGCTACACATTTTGCTTCAGTTAGCTCGCATTACATTCCAAGAATAATTTCCCATCTAAGAATGGTTTTGACCAGTAATGTAGAAAAAAAATTCTGGCTTGTAAGTAAGTATTGAAAAATGCTAGAACCATCCCTCGTTTTCTTAAAGAAGATCATATTCAGATATTGACCTTTTGGCCATGCGCTATGAAGCCATTAATAAAAATTTATTTTAACACCAACAAGCCCAAAATGCTTTGAAATACCAATTTTAAAGGATACTTTCTCCTGTATCCTTTATTATAAATGTTACACAGACAAAGGCAGAAACCAAAAATCAATTTTTAATATATTTCTTCCTACCACAGGGCATGAGAAACATTAATGGTTTCTGCATCTTCATGGTTCCAATTATTAGCTTTGCCTTTCTAACGCGGTGCTCATAAAGTGGGCTCGGCTTACGATCTGGGGGGGGGGAGGGGAGGGTGCTATTCTTGGGGCTTCTCTGTATGTCAGTTAATAAGCAATAATCCAGGATCTTGAGAGTCATGCCATTACTTGCTTCCCCCATCCAGCATCCTGATATTTACACGATCACTTACACCAAGACAGCAGAACAACTTAAAACTTAATGATCCCAATTCACAGCCCTGCAGGGGGGACGAGAAGCTGCTGTAAACCTATTGAGGGATGTTGCCATGGGTCTTTGCTATACAGGGAGGGAAAAAGCACCACTGGGATGGTTGCATTTCACCTCCATTCAGATGGTCTCAACATGCGCCTTTGTACCTCTGTGTGCCCAGTGTACAATGTCTCCATGGCTGCCTGGCAGGGCAGGGAGTAAGGAACATCTCCTCTACCACCCGCTCCTCTGGAGAACCAGCTCTTTCTCTGTGGTGACCTTGGGGGGGGGGTGTTCATTAAGATACTTTCTCTGTCCCAGCCATTGATTAAGTTCAGGAGTCAGCCAACTAAAGATACTGCTTTATATCGCCTAATGCCTCAATGCTTGGGAAGGCTCTGGGTCTCCTTTGCCGGTTCCTGGTTCTTCTGGTTTTCCTTTGATTTAATAGCTTCCCCAGCCTGTTGGTTTTGATTAGTTTAGCCAGCATCAGTTCTTGTAGCTTGAATTCAGACCATTAGCCAGCAGTAAGTGGGAGATCAGTGGCTTAGTCTTTATTTAGCCCCAAACTCAAAATCAGGGATGCCCTTTATGTGCTCAGATATCTTCAGAAGTTCCCTTTCACATTGCTCTTCTGCGAGGCATTCAAGGCTCTTGCCATTTGTGTCCACCCTCTCTAGCTAAACTTAACTTCTGCCTCTCACTACAAGAAACCCAGTATTGGCATGAAATCATCTTCCTTGCTCAACACTGTGTTCTGAGAATATACTTGTTCTCTTGGTCACTCTACTCAACAAATTTCCCAATCTATATCAGCTATGATTCTTGGTTGGAAACAATAGGATCCATTTTTTGCTGGTTTAAACAGAAAAAAAACATAAAAACAATTGGAGCTTTATAAAGTACTTTGCAGGAACATCAGAAAAAATAATGCATCAAGCTGGAGGCTAAATAAATAAGAGGAACACCCGCCTACCAGTCCAGAGAAGCTCAGAAGGGAACCAGGACAGCTAAGACAGCCCCAGACTGCCTCCCACACAGCACCCAGTCTGGGCACGGGATGTACTTCTAGATGTCGTCTTCCCTCAATAGCAGGTGCGGAGGGAAACCTACATCTTTGGGAAATGTGTTTCCAAGCTGAAGTTTCACGTGGAGGTCGAATGTAGACTTCATGATTACACCCTACAGTCAGAGGAGACTGAGAAATCAGTTTCTGTCATCTGCTTTCAGGGAGGCAGGAAGCAATGATGAACTTGACCAATGTCCACTGTATCATCGCTCAGCACCTTCTCTGAGCTTTCTCATATACATTATTATGCCTCGTCTCTGAATTCCTTTAAGCTTATTATTTATAATTTCAGTGTTTAACTTAATCAAACACATTTAACACATATCGTGTAGCATTTTCATATCTATCTCATTGGACCTGCCCAACACCCTACCAGGTGGGTATCCTGAGTGGTCCCTTCAATAGACCAGAGACACTTTGGTGAAGATGAATAACTAACCCAGCATCCTTCCTAAATGAGCCTATACACATCTCTGTAAACATATCACAAGTACAGGAGTCAGGAAGCTGCATTTCTTAAGTGTGCATTTTCTCAAATTGCTGGCTTCCTATTTAGAAGAACATAAACAACTTTGCATTCATGTTTTTTTTTTTCCTTTTTCAACTTATAGAGCAACATTAAACAGTGGAGCCAACCAGGGGACATTGATTTTTCCAAGGAATCAAAAAGAAAATATTCCAAAGAAACCTCTGCTTTAGAACTCCTTCCCTAAGTCTCTTTTTCTAGGCACTAATTAGTAGATGGGACAGATTAAGGGAAATTAGGTGTGGTCTGAAAGAGTAGCATGCCTGAAAAACAAGAATTAGCATCATCTGTTCATCTGCCAAACAAAGGGGTCAAGAAGTCAGAGTACACAGAGTATACAGGCCCAAACCCTTCAAGGGAGCCAACACACGTAAGGACTCAGGACTCCCTGCATGCAGAAACACTATAAGCTCATGAAAACACCATTTCTTTACACATGTTACTTTTTAAATAATGATTATTATCCCCCATTTATTTTCAGTTTGGTTGATTTTGCTTTGTTTTGTTTGCTTGATAACAAAATGAGCAGCAGTAGAATGTTCTTTTTTTTTTTTTTTTTAGGTTAGTAATAAGAAGCTGAGAAGATGCTGGGCTTAGCAGAAAAAGAAAGCTCTATGCTCGGGGATTGCTGACAGTACTGACCTAAAGAAAAGGACAGAAGAGATATTCCAAAATAATGGAAAGTAGAAGGGGCAAGAAAGAAAAATGTAAAGTCAAGAGAAAGGGCCAGAATTATCCAGAAAAAATAAACAAGATGTTTTAACTCAGACACATCAGGATAATAAGTCTTTTCATTTCATTTCTCCTCACTGAAAGTATATTCACTTCTTTCTACACATAAAATATATTTCTAGAATCTACTTAAAATATATACCTCTCTCCAGGAAAGGGAATTTTCTATTTGTAAGAAGACAGGTTTAGATGCTATAACAAAGAAACTCAAGTTCACAGTGTCTTCACCTTGAGAAAAGTTTGTTTCTCCTGGCTATTTTAATAATACACAGTCTTGGACTGAATGCTAGGTCCATTCCAGATACTCATCCAGAAAGATGCTAGATACTCTGTTATCTTCAATATACTGCTTTCAACTTTTTATCTAGAAAGCTGCTCTAACACCTGCCATCAAGATGGTTATTCCAGGAGGAAGAAGAATAAGAGAATGAGATGGCCATGCACTGTCCATCACGGGCTGTGCCGGGAAATTGAAAGCATCATGCATACTCCTGTCCCATTGTCCAAAACTGCTACAAAGCCACCACCCACTGCTAGAAAGGCAAGAAAATGTCTTCTATAATTGTTCAGTAAGGAGTTCATCTTACACTGCGATGCTCTACTAAAGGAAAGGCCAAATGGTGGAGATCGAGAGACAAGAACCAGTGCTTCCCAAAAGCCTACAAGTAGAAATGGCCAGAAACAAAATGGTGGCTCTCACTGTGAAGTCAGTTTTCTTGCCTATAAACCAAGGATTAAAATCACTTACTATATGAGAGAAGTCCTGGGAAGAAGAGTCAAAGGAAAATGTGCAGAAGCATTTGTCCCATAATATGGCCGCTGATAAATGACAGTAATCAGTATTATGTTATTATTATTACCTTTAACAGGGGTTAAACACTGCAAGTGATAGGCCAAATCCAGCCCACCACTTGTCTTTGTAAATAAAGCTTTATTGGAACACAGCCATGCCCACTTATTTATTCCTTATCCATGGCTGTTTTTGTACTACAGTGGCAGAGTTGGGTATTTGCAACAGAAATTAAATGTATGGCCTAAAAGAACAAAACTACTTTCTATCTGGCTGTTTGCAGAAAAAAAAATGTGTTGTTGACCCTTGGTCTATAAAACTGAACAAATCCTTATTTCCCTCGGTCACATATGTTCTACTTCCTTGATTGCAAAATACAGTCATTAGATCTACTTCACGGTATTATTGCAAAAAATAAAAGAGAGGAATTAAGTAAAGTAGCTAGCATGGTGCCGAGCACACAGAAAACACGGCAACTGTTAATTCTGTTTTATTGCCCTTGATTGATGGCCACCATTGCTTCTACTAGAACAGTGCTAAATGCATGCAAGACATCACGAGATGAAATTCACTTCCCTCTTCTTGATGTACACACATTTTAAGCTCAGATGCACTGTCTGCAAACCATTGCACAGCCACCGAGGCAACAGCATCTCATGCCAGTCATGCCAGTCATGCCAAAAGTTGCTTTGTGCAAGTAGGAAAAACAGGACCCAACTACACATAAGGGAGATATTCTTTACATAAATGAGGTTTGGAATGGGAAGATACAACATCTAAGCCAAGAATTCCAAGAAATGCAGGAAATAGAAAAAGATGGAACAATGAGCCCACACAATGATGCAAGTCTGTAAATCCCACTACTTGGAAGGTCAAAACAGGAGGATCACAGGTTCTAGGACAGCCTCAGAAATGTAGTGAGACTCTCAGCAACCTAATGAGGTCCTGTTTCAAAAATAAAATAATAAAAAAGACAGAGCATGTAACATAGAGGAAGAATGCCCCTATGTTCAATCCCCAGTGTCTGTCTGTCTGTCTATCTCACACCACACACACACACACACACACACACACACACGCCACTGCCTGATACATCAAATGGAATATTTATTAAATGAAGGCAAGAAAAGAAGGAAGGAAGAGTAGAAAGTAAGGCAAAGAGGGAGATTTAGACCCTGCAGTGAATTTCCAGGCATTTTACTATAAAGAAGGAAGCCCCTGTTGGCCTGTGCCTGTCTCTGTGACTCACACACCCTTGTGTGTCTTTCGTTTCTTCTCTCCCACTACAACTCCACCGTTCCCCTTGTCATTCAAGACTGCCGATATCTCTCCTTCCTTTATCATCTTTTCTACTTCCTCTCCTACCTGGCTAAAATGGCATCATCTTACCTTTTTCTTAACTCTATATTTTCTTTAGTAAAAACTGTTCTAGCACTCAGTCTAGCATATGTATCTATACCTATATATATACAAATTATGTATGTACCGTGTTTGTCTCTAAAAACTTCAAAACACAACTCTAAAAGCTGAACAAGAAGTTATTATAAGGGCATTTTTAATATTTTCTTCCCTCCTGGTGGTGAGACATGTCCCTCCCCAGCCTCCATCTTCCCTTATTTCCATATGTCTTTTCTCAAGGTCATTTCTTTCGGAGACCTTTCCTACACTACGAAGGCCCTGCTGTTTAAAGAGCTGTTCTTTTCAATTCTCCTCCCTGATAGTTATCAGAGTTTAAATGTTCACTTACTCAGTTAATGTTTTTTTTTCCTCTCCAGCAAACCCATCCCATAACCAATTTTAATACCCATTAATATTTTTATTTTAACTTCTAGGGAAGGTAAGTATTGTGTCTGTTTTTACTTTTAAGTTAAGGTATCTCATCATTTGTGATTTGGCACATCATAGATCATACTAAATGTTGATTAATTAAACAGATACATAAACTATTCTATAAAAGGACTCTTCAGAAAATAGCCTTAATGACTTAACAAAGAAATGGCACCAAATGTTTTGTGAAAAAGGTAGCTGATAAGATAAAGCCAGATGATTAATCACACCTCACTACCCACAGCCATCTTCATTTTTCAACAAAAGTTTTTTTCTGTCACTGTATCAGATTCTTTCAAGCTGAAGAGATCAGGAATTTTGTTCCCATTTTACAGATGAGGGAACTGAGGCTCACTTATCTTCCTAAAGCCATACAGTTAGTTGGGAAAAGAACAAGAATTAAACCCTCAGCCTCCCAACTCCCAGCCCACAGTGGCCACCGTCAGCAAACTCAGAAACTGGGGGATTCTTGGTACCTTCGGGAAGACATGAATTAGAGATGTCAGGAGAACCCAGTAGATACAATGCCATATCACACTGACAAACATTTCAGAGTGGCCGGAAGACAGAAATGGAAATAATTAAAGCCCTGGGAATTAAAACTGAAAAAGATTACAGGGCTGTGGTGAAAGTCTGGAGGACAGAAGCTGAGATATGAGGTACTAACAGCCTTCAAGTCCATCAGGGTTTATTACATGGCGGGTGGGAGCCAGATGTTCTTCAGTTCCAAAGACAGACACGCAAATAGGAAATAGTTATAAATTATACAAGGACACTCACTTCATTCAGGACATGATATTGGGTTGTTGGATGACAGAATTCACTTCCCAAGTCTCAGTCTTTGCTACTGAAGAACGAGAAGAGGTCCCCCAATAGGAACCTTTGGCAGAAAGTCACCTCATCGGAAGAGACTAGATTCGTTGGTTCTTGCTGATAAGCACTCTCTAAAGTTTGGAGGTGGCTTGTATGAATAAGGCAGAAAAAGCCAAAAATATTAGACACATCTTGTAATTTTTTTTATTGCCATCCACCTTGAAGTGCAGACATTGATTCTTGGGTTTTTTTTTAAGGATAAATATTTTGGTTAAGAAATAAATGTATATCTGATAAGCAGTATATTTTCACCAATTATGCCTAAGTGAGAGGTGTTTTCGAATTTGAGAACAGGAGGAAATAAAACCTATCAAATTACACACAAATTACAATTCTTAAGGGATTATAGAAAATCCAGAGGACATTTAAATATCTCACATTTTATCTTCAAGTAAGAGAGTGGCAGTGTGTGTGTGTGTGTGTGTGTGTGTGTGTGTGTGTGTGTGTGTTAAATGACCCCCAAAGGCCCATGTGTTAAAGGCTTTGTGGCACTATTGTGAGGTGGTGGGCCCTTTAAAAGATGGAGCCTGGTGGGAGGAAGTTATATCCGTGAGAGAGGGTATGCTTGGATGGATCAGTGGGACCTCTGCTTCTTTCTTTTATTCCTGGACACCATGAGATGAGTAATCCCATTCACCATGAGCAATCACCATAATGGATTGCCTCTCCACAAGCCCCAAAGCATTGCAGCCAACAGACCATGGACTGATGCCTTCTAAATGGTTAGCCAAAGTAAACATTTCTTCATTATATGTTGATTATCTCAGTTATCATGCCAGTCATAGAAAGCTGACTAAATATAAAGTGTTCATTTACACACATACTAATAGTTAATAAGGTTCACAATATGTTTGTGTGTGTGTATAAATGAACACTTTATATAATATATAAGTACAAATGTATATTATATATACATACACTCTTCTTAGGGATATTTTACAAAAGGATGAATCATACCAAAGATATATTATATATGATATGTCACACCAATATCAATTTATGCACAAAATGTAAACTAACTTGAAAGGCCCCAGCCAAGAAATCAGAAAACCTCCCTCACGAGTCCCATTTTAGACTTAACTCCAGGTAAATCTGTTTCAAGTCACATGAACTATATCCTTTATCTCTCTACACCCCAGTTTCCTTATCTGTACTTGGAGAAGACTTGATTTGGTATACCCCGAGGCCGTTTCCAGTTCTAAAACAGCCTGCCTCTCTGATGTTCAATTTTTAAAATGTTATTAAAGGTAAGCTATATATTGAAGGCCTCCTTAGTGTCAATGGAAAAATTAGAGAATTTCTAGTAACCATTTGGAAAGTAAAGGTTCACTGGGATGCATCTCAGTATTAATTGAAATGCCTTAAGGCAGATTTTTAAAGTCTCTAAAATATTTACATACACTTAATAGAGATTAGCTTAGAAAAAAAGATTTTACCATACTTTAGTTCATGGCACTCTTCATCAATTAAACTTAAATGTAATGACTTTGTGACTCAACTTTGCAAATGAAAGTGACTTGTACATGACCCTAGGTAGTATTCAGTTAACAGCAAGAGTTAATAAGGCTCTACCCGCAAGGGTAGCAGCATAATATCTACCCATTGAACACAGTTGACACTGTGGACTTCTACAAAATCCAGAACAGCTGAATTTCCCTCACAGCAGGTATAGCCTCCCCCGCCGTACAAAAAAAAAAAAAATGCCTACAGAAAATTAAAAACTATATTATGCATTTTATGTACATGATGTCATGTATTCTTTCGATTCAACTACTATCGCAGTTGGTAGTAGCATCGACACTTTACAGGTGATGGAACTGAGGCTGGAAACAAAAACTCAAATTCACCCTTGGTCACATGGTCCAATATCCAGCAAAAACAAAGTTCAAACTAAGGCCTGTGGGTTCTCTCTGTTGTGCTGTCTCGTCCCTGTACGGTAGGTCATTCAACATGGAGGCACCATTGAAGAGCCCTGTTAAATAAGTCACATATAAAAGGAACCAATCACTGAGAAACCAGCAAAATGCATAGCACCCATGATCAAAAATATTATTTTGATTTGTTTTTTAAGGTCTCCAATATAACTTAGAAATAACAGGTGGTAAAATAGTATTTCATTTTTCCCTCTACTGCCAAGAAAATGAACATAGAGCTTGTAAAAGTAAATCCCAAGGCATCTAGACTTACTTTCAGCTACAAAGTCCCAGAATACTTCTTAGGATATGTTATACTTACTTGATATATGCATAAGATTCCTTATAGTGGTGCATGTGGCAGAAATATTCAACCAAAGGCACAAACTTACAAAATCACTAGACAAAAACAATGCTAAGAGCCAGGCGTATTGGTGCGTGCTTGCAATCCCAGTACTTTGGAGGCTGAGACAGGAGGATTGCAGGTTTGCAGCCAGCCTCAGCTGCTTAGTGAGTCCCTGTTTCAAAATAAAGAATAAAAAAAGATAGGGCTGGCTGGGCGTGGTGGCACACGCTTGTAATCCCCGCGCTTGGGAGGCGGAGATAGCAGCGCTGGCTTAAGAGACCCTGTTTCCAAATGAAAATATAAAAAACAGGTCTGGAAGTATAGCCCCAAGGTAGAAGTGTTTCCAGGAACCCCAGTACCACCAAAAAAAAAAAAAATAGGGCTGGGGGTGTAGCTCAAAGGTATAATGCCCCTGGGTTCAATGCCCAGTTCTGCAAAAAACAAAAGGAAAAGAAAAGAAAACAATACTAAGGTTATTGAATTTATGAATTTATCTACCTCTTTCCCTTGCAGCTGTATTTAACGCTCAACCACAGGCAAAACACATGATGCCCTGCAAATCTAAAGAATTTCAGAAAATGATCTTAATGTAGTAGAATTTCTTTGACTAGAGATGCTAACCTTTACCTTGTTACTGACACTCTTACCTACTCTCATTCCTCACCACGGTGGCCTCCTAAATACATTCCAGCCTTTGAGAACTAGTTGTGGTTTCCCCAGCCCATGATTCCATCTTGCCTCTGTGTCCCAAAGGATGCTCTTTATTCAGCCCAGGCAGAGCTATGTTCCCCTCCCAGTGCCGCCTAACTCCCCTAAACACCTGCTTTAGATGCCCACCCAGCCGTGTCCATGAGCAGCGCCTGTCCTGTACACTCCCAGAGTATTGATCTCATCATCTCTAGATTCCAGCACATACACTTCTAAACTATAACCACCTGATACTTGTCTCATTCCTCTACCCAGTGGTAACACCATGAGAGTGGGGCTTCAGTTGTCTCACTAAGGTAGCCATAGCTCCCAGCTCGCTCTTCGCACACAGTAGGTTATAAAGACAAGCAATCCAGATGCAAAAACAGACAAACCTTTGAAAAACTTTTGTGAGAAATTTAGTGAACTTCGGTGAATAATTTGTTCTCTTTTATATGTAGAACATAAATGTGTTTTGTAATAGTAGAAAACACCCCAATAGTGTATTTAGGTTCCCTGCTTTATATAGAGAAAATTATGTGGAGTATATAAATGTGAATATATATAGAGAGAGAATAAAAGAATATTATATATATATATTTATATAATATTCTTTTTATATATTATATACTATATACAAATACAGATATGCACTCTTAAGAGGTCAAGGTATGTTACTATATATATATACATTTGAAATAGTTTGTTACTAATAGGACATTATATATTTTACATGATAGGCATATAGCAAGCTAGTATAATATAAAAGTATCTATATAGTAATAAAGTACACTACTTTCATGAAGTATATATAATGGTGACTTGGATTTCTTCCATGACATCCAAGGAACAAGTTTTGCATTTGAACATTTCCTGGTACATAAATGGTTATGTAGAAAAAGCAAGGTTAGAGGGTTGTCAGTGGGCATATATTTATCAAAGTGTTTCTAATGTCCCTATCATTACAAGATCTAATACCTTCTAAACTTCCAGATTAATAGCTATAAAATTTGGGGTGGAGTTTTTCTTTAATAATGCACATCTCAATCCTCCGTTAACAAGAGGTCATGTCAATAATTAATGGTTTCTGTAGCAGCTGAACACTGCATCACTTTCTTGACAGGATTTTTTAAATGTGCGCTTGATCTTCATAACCAGGTGCACGTGGGTAAGGCCCTGGGGAAGTACAGCGTGATGCACAGGCACCGTGCTTTTAACTTGTGTGCTAACCTGCTTTTACACGTCATTCCCTTTGACACACGCAGCAATCCTGCAAGGAAACTGGGGTGAGAAAAAGGGGGACAGGCAGGAAAATAGAAGACACTATATGGTTTATAGAATTGGAGAATTTAAAGTATATAAAAGTTACATATTTACCTAAGAAACTTCATGAGAAGGACATTGGCATCTTTGACTCTTTCATTACTTACCTCCTAGCATGGCAGTTGCTCAATAAGTATTTTAGTGGTTAAATGATGGCAGTGAATAAATATATGAGTAAATTAATATTAATAATTTCTATAGGAAGTAGACCTCATCTCTGGTTTTCTGACTACTAAACTTACTAATATATGAAATATTTGTTCTTAGTCTACTCCTTGACAAGAGTAAAACTGGCTAAAAGAAATTATATAAATGCAAAACTAATTACATATTATATATGCAAAGTAGACAACCAATAATTTTCTCCAACCCAATAGGCAAAAATTTGTAGCAGTGTTTTTTAATTAACTTCTTTAAATAATTTATCCACACAATTAGTGCTCACTTCATTTATATATAATATATATGATCATAGAAGTGGTATACGACTATACATAAACATAATATTTATGCTTTTATAAGTATACTTTTATTTAAATTAATATCTATATTATACTGTTGCAGTCTATATTTTCACCACTGTGACCTGATGACCACAACCTAGAGGAGAGAAGTCTTATTTGCTTATGGGTCTAGAGACTCCAGTCCATATATTTAATCCATTTATGATGGCTGCCAAGCAGAAGCTGGGGCTATGGGTCCTCAGGGTATGATTGCAGGGAGCAGAGAGAGTTAGGGGAGGGGGCAAGGGATTTATTTATGTATAGTCCCCAAGACACACCTCCAGTGACCTCCCTCTTCCAGCTATACTCCCACCTGCCTAGTTACCATCCAACGAATCTACTCAAATTATTAATCCACCAATGAATTTACCCACTAATGAGATTAGAACTCTCATGATTTAATTACTGCACCTCTGAACATTTTAACTTTGCCAATACATGAGCTTTTTAAAGGGACATTTTGTGTTATAACAATAACACACTATTATAAATAAACAGCATATAAATATATAATATACTATTAGTAATACATTACTTTAAATATATATCATAGTATATTATTTCATTTACTTAAGTGTGGGTGCTTATATACATATACATATACATATATATATATATATATACACACATTACACACATATAAATATACACATTACACATATATACATGCATGTCTGTTATATGCAATTGTGTGTGTATATAAACAAACATACGTGTGTATATATATATGTGTGTGTGTATCTATATATGTGTACATACATATATATGTGTACATACACACACACACAGACACACAATATCTATTCAATGAACAATAATAAAGAATTGGGTCTTTTGCCGGACTGATGCATACATATAATCTCAATACTTGGGAAGCTGAAATGGAAGAATCCCAGATTTGAGGACAACATGCGGTAATTTAGTGAGACCATGTTTAAAAATTCAAAAAAAAGTGCTGGGGCATAGCTCAGTGGTAAAACTACCCTAGATTCATTCATCAGCACTACACACACACACACACACACACACACACACACACACAAGAAATGGGTCTTTGGGATAATTCACCAGGTAATCCCAAGGCAATGAGCAATAGCAAATTAAGTCCTGTATACATTGTATTCCCTGTTTAATGCTACTTGCTACATACATGCTAGCGCAGCAGTTGCATGGCCTCCCTCCAGCACACCAGTAGTGCCCCCTAGACTGCAGTAAGCTGAACAAATACACATTAGGATAGATGTTTTCCTACAGTAAATACTAGAACACTATAGTATCCATAAAAGAATTGCCACATGCTTTCAAGACTCATGGGGCAGAACCCATCCTCCATTTTAATGCCATAGGAAGGCGGCGGCCTCTCTGAAGGGGAGCCCCAGCCGAGAGACACGAGTCTTTGCATCACTGGAGAAGTGGCTTCTGCGCTCAGGTCCTGCTCACCATGCATTGATGGAGTCAGCTGCGCCAACATGCAGGATTTCTGGAGGCAGGTTGAACCCAGAAGCAAAAAGCAGAAAGAGCCCCCGAGCCCCATGTACACATCTTAAAATTCCCCTTAATGGGGAGAATAAAGTATGACCCTTGCCAAGCAAAAACAGAGACTAGGAGGAGAGGGAATGAACCATGTCCCTCTGAGAAACACAGTAGCATCTGTTGCTAAAACTGCTTTCCCAAATGCAAAAATAAGTGTCTGAGCATTTCTCTCTATAACACTTGACAGCTGCCCCCACACCATCCTTCTGTGTAGACCTGCTTACCTTTAGCTTTTGTTGTTGTTGTTTTATTTTGTCATTGTTTTCTATACTGGGAATTGAACCCAGGGGCATTATATCTACACCCTTATTCTTTATTTTGAAACAGGGTCTCACTAAGTTGTAGATAGCCTCACTAAGTAGCTAAGGCTGGTCACAAACCTGTGATCCTCCTGTCTCAGCCTCCCAAGTACTGGGATTACGAGCGTGTATGACCAAACCTGGCTCTACCTCTAGTTTTAAAAGGTCCACTTAAAAGGCAAAAGTCAGAGCTGTGCATATCATAGTATTCACCAGCAAAAACTACCCTTCTCAAGACCATCCTTCTGGTCACAAAAGACAGAGCCACTCCTCTTCCCAGAAGTGATGGCCACTTCTCCATCGATGAGGCCAGGTAAGAGAGAGGGACAGAGATGACTTTGCGGTTTTGAGGACCAGGTCCATAAGACCATATTGCTATAAAGTTAAGAGCGATGTTTCTTCACTCTTGGACTCACAGTGCTAAACACAAGACTGCTCAATAAATATTTGTTCAACAAATACATCGATTAATCTAGAATCAACAAAAATCAATCAGGTGAGCAGTTGAGAGAAGTACCTGACTGAGAGAACTGCTCAGTCATTCACAGTCTCTGCTGCCTTCTCCTTGGGGTTCTGGTCCCATCTAAGGAGCATGCCTTTCCTTTCTGTAAGAGCTTCAAAGAGACCCTAGAGGGAAAAGCGAGGTGGGGGAGGCAGTGACATACAAGAGCCTATGAAGAGGAAAAGCTCCATCATCTACCTCCATCATCTCAGCTTATTCCTCCAATAAGCCTGCAGAGTCATTTTTTGCTATTGTTGTTGTTGCTTTCAGTACTGGAGATCAAACCCAGGGTCTTACACAAGGGAACCAAGTGCCTTACCACTGAGCTACACACCTGTTCCTTTGTCCCAAGTTGCCCAGTCTGGCCTCCGATTTGCAATCCTCCTGCCCCCAGCCTCCCTAATAGCTGGGATTACAGATCTGTACCACCCAGCTGTAAAGGATTTTTTCGTGTGTGGTACTGTGGATGTAACCCAGGGGCATTTTACCTCCAAGCTACACCCCCATTTTATTTTTTATTCTTTTTAAAACAGGGATTAACTAAGTGTCGGAGGGCCTCACTAAGTAGCGAACCACGATCCTCCTGCCTCAGCCTCCCAAATGCTGGGATTACAAGCATGCGCCACCACGCCCGGCTTGCAAAGCAGTTTTTAAGAACCTCTTTGACCGATGCAAAAATCAGAGCTGAACAGCTGTGAACCAGTTGTCTGAAACTTTATACCAACCAAGGGCATAGTGGAAACCTGAGCCCAGGCTTCTGAAAGCCATCGCCACATTCTCTCCTCTGCACCCTGGGCGTTTCAGAAAAGAGACAGAAAAATTAGCATGCAACCCAGGCCAGATGTCAGGACCTGAAAAAGGAGGAATATTTGCTATCTGTCTAGATAGCAAAAGTTTTAGCATTTACAAACGCTCCATCTAAGCACAAAATAGTTAGCAATGAGTTCCCTGGCATCTACCAAGTTCCCACTATTTTATTCTAGGCAAGAGCGCAATTCAACAAAATGAAAACCTTTTCCAGGCCCTGCATTTGGGAAGAAATTGACCTCCGGATTCTTTCTGTAACATGCATTGAACAATACAACAAATAACTCTTACGGTAGCTTGCTTTCAGCAGTAGCTCAGCTTCTTCACAGGATCCATCCTTAAGAAAGCTTCAATCATATTCCTCCCTCTCTGTTGCATGTAGGACTCTATCACTCTATTTAGGCCCCAGGACTATAGCAGAAAGCAGGGACTCACTGTGTTGCAACTAATATTTGATTGCCATCAAGTGATACCATTCTCACTATTCTCTTCTGTTCTTACTGTGTGCCGGGCATCCTTTTAGCATCTATGTATCACTGCACTTCAGGCTCTGTAAAAACTCTATAAAATGGGTATTACATTTTTCCAGGTTACAAAATAGCAGAAAACGAAATGTCTAAGCAGTTACATGACTCATATACTAAGTTCCCCTCCAGACAACCGCAGGGCTGGGATTTGAATCCAAGTGGGTTTGACACCGAGGCCCATTTTTTTTAGCCACAGCTAAATGGAGGATGCCTGGTTTGGTGAGTGCTAATCGTACCTTTTGACAAGAGGCATGTTCCCATTTTAAAAGCGTGATTGAAAGGCTCGATATAGCCCATTAATTTTATACCCACTTGTATCAAAATCTCTTCAATTCCCTTTGCAGCTTTCCTGCTTTCATTTTAAACTCCTCTCCCCTCTACTGCCCCTGCCCTCTATGAGCCACAAATATGAAGTCTACAGGCTCCTTCCAGACAAACATTTCAGCATCTGAAGAGCCAATGAGAACATACATTCGACTTTCAATTAAATAATATTTAATTTGCACAGCACTTTAAAAAAAAACTCAAAAAGCCTTAGGTACTTTTAATCAGATGCTTTTAGTAACTAAATGATGGCTTATGTTTAATTGTGATCCTTTTTTAGATGAAAAGTTAGGTTCATCCCCTAAATCTAGAACATCAAGGAAATTGACCCTGCTCAGTCCTCCTTGAAAACGCAAAGGCCACTAAAACAACAAAGCAAGACAAAACGAAAGGGAAAATTCTGCATACGTAGTAATTTTTAAAAAGATAGAAAAACTGGACATGATGGGCTCTACCTATAATCCCAGGACTTCAGAGGTTGAGACAGGAGAATTACAGGTTTGAGACCAGGCTCCGTAACTTAGCGGGATTCTCAGAGACCCTGTATGCTCCTGTTTCAAAACAAAAACTTAAAAAAATAAAAAGGGATGAGAGTGTAGTTTGAAGGTTGAATGTCCCTGAGTTCACTCCCCAGTACCATAAAATGTAGGTATAGCTATAATGTTACCCCATTATAGAAACTAAGAATAATGATGGCATTTAATAATTATGAAAAATATACTATGTCCCACAAAACGCACATAATATCCACTGAATGCACACTGTGTGCTTGACACAAATTATTTCTTCCTTCAGTCATGGTGTCAGACACCAATTCACTGCAGATGGAATAAATGCAACACCTACTGAATATAGAGAAAATGACAGAAGAAAAACAAAGTTCACTGGATCGACGTAGTAGGAATAAATCCCTGTCATTAATAATCTTCAGTGGGGAAATGTTTACCAAGCTCCTATGTAAAACAGATTCCATAGTCAAAAATCAATTTACATTTACAGTAATATATTTAAAAGCAGCTGCTTTCTGCGTGTTTTAGCGATTCATTCTCTCCCGTTCATGGTTTAATCACATCAGGCAGAGACCATCATTATCAGCTCTGTTTTACAGGTGCAGAAAGTGAGGCTTGGGAAGGCCAGTTACTTGCCCAAGGGCACACAACTCACTGGGCCCAGAGACAGGATTTGAAGGCAGCCCAAGGTGACCGCTAAGTTTAAATGCTCTCAGGATTATGCTTCACCTAGCTAGGTGGACACGGGAGTATGGAAAAGTCAGAAATTATCTAGGGGACAGGAGGAAGAAAGCAATTCCTTATGTCTTTTATTTTGCTTAACAGCTCAGCAAAAGTATCTGAGGGTCTGGAGTGACTAGAATGCCATTCGGTGCCGTTAAGAATGATTTTCTCAGTGGTATCCAAAGGGTTGAAAACAACTCATCTGACCCTTTTTCCTTCCTAAAGGGACTTCACGATTAAAAAGGTTGTCATTTGTGTTTGACGATTTTTCCTGAGACTAAAAAAGGAAAGGGCACAAGTTTCCAGAAAATGTGAATTGGAGATAAAATGTCCCAGGCTGGTCAGATGTTCAGACCATGAGCTACTACTAAGCTGAGGATTAGAATATCGGGCACCTCGTTTCCAGGTGAATGCTCTTTGTACTAACGTTCTGGCCATTTTCCCTCTGTCTTGGCTCAACAAGCCCATCCTGCCCGGTCTCTGTAATCCCTGTGTTGTAGGCAGTAACCAGTTAAAGGCTGCTGAGCAGCTTTAAAATGGTCTGAAGCTCCAGGAGCCCAGAGTTCTTTTGATCCTACCTGGAAGATTCAGCAGAGGGACTTTAAAGTACACTAGTCAGAAAGAACTATAGAAAGGGGCTGCTTTGTTTCCTGGGGTGAAAGTCTTCCAGGGGCTTGAGGGGAAAAGTGGTCCATGGGGAAGTTGGTTTTCCCATTAATAAAATAGTTTTCCAGTGGAAATAAACATCTAGGGATATTAGGCAGAGTAGGGAAGAAAGAGAAACATTACTACTAATAATGCATCCCAGACAACCATCATTTTTTAGCTATGTAAACTGCAGCAGACACAGGGGCCAGGCACATCACACAAGTCTAAGTTATAGCTAACCACGATGTGTAAGTAGGTTCCAGTAATTTTTTTTACAGATGAAAGAAAAGAAAAATGGAGAAGAAAACTGGGTTTTTTTCAGAGTTGTGAAGATAATAATAACCACCTCATGTCTCTTAGGTTTTAAAGTCCTCATTTTTTATTTTTTGCAATATGCCCCATTGTCTCAGTACCAAAGATGCAGCAATCATCCAAAAGGAAGGAGAGGAGAGACAGGAGCCCAAGGAGGGTGGGGGGAAGAAAGCAGAAAATATCATGAGAAAGATAGAAGCCTATGAGGCAAGAGAGAAAGTTAGCTAAGTTTGTAAGAAGTGCCCCGGAGTCCTGTCAGAAATGACAGCGACCAAATATTACCAAAAGTGGAATTTGGTCTTGAAATGTACATGGAACACGCCAATAGAAGCAAACAAGAATGGAGTGCAAAGAAATGGAATAGAAACGAGACTAGCGAAGACTTGGAGTGTTGACCAACTTGGTCCATGAGGAAGGGCTTCTGGCCAAAAAGGAACACAGAGGTAAGAGTTGCCTTGAAATTGACAGTGCTCCCCAAGTTAGCAGTTTCATATAACTTAGTGTGGATCAAAGTCACTGTCATAGAACCAATAAAAATAAAATAGGGATCATATCAACTCTCAGGTCTGCACCAAGCCTTCAGCTTGCGCAGAGCACCCAAACAAAGGTGAGCAGGTTCTGGTTGCTCCTGTGCATGTCCTGGGCTGCCAGGTAAAAATGAAGCATGAGAGCCATGTGGAGTGAGTCCCTGGGAAAGAGAAGCATGCACACGCGCACGCACACGCACACACACACACACACACACACATGCACACACACAGTTGTACACACTCGTACACACACTTGTACACACATACACACATGCACACACACACTTGTACACACACATATACACACATATACACACACTCATATACACACTCATACACACACACTTGTACACACATACACACACACACACACACACACACACACACACACACACACACACATCTCACACAGGGAATCCCTTGCTTGGACTTTTCCATCTTGTCCTCAGCCTATTCTTGCAAGTGTCCTCTTTTGGTTTATAGTTCCTCTCTGGCCTCCAAAATCTTCTCCTCTTTTAAAGACTTGTTCACCATTTGACCATGTTGCTCTCCTGCTCCCTGTCCCGCAGCTGGACGGCAACTAGAACCCTAGCTCCCTTGGGTCTGCACAGAAGGATGTCTATGATTCTCTTCACTATCCTGCACACCACTCTTCTTTTCTTACCCTTATTAGCTCCGTACTATTCACAGGCCTGAGCCCTCACCTCACCCCTCCTTCATTATGCAAAATTTTTCACATCTCTCAAGATCCAGCCGGAGTCTGCCATGACCACTGGGGAGGCGGCTAGACTTCCATGAGGCTCCCCACGGGCCCACCTCCTCCTCCCTTGTCCTGCTTGCTACTTACCTCTTCCCCTGGTAGACGCTGGGGAGGGAATGAGTCCTGTTTGGTTTTATATGCTTCTTAATTAGCCAAGTAAAACCATGAAGAATCCCTTTTACCCCTTTAGAAGGGGAAAGGAATGCTAAGCAGCCTTCCACAGGACACCTGACAGTGAGCCAATCCCAGATGGATCACAAAGGCAAGAAAGACTCCAGGTGCAGCAGCCCTTAGAGAAGCTATGGAGAAAGTGCATCCTCCCCATCTTCAGCGGACACAAGGACAATTCCCAGGGCCTGGATGCTGTCAGATCAGTGTATCCCACTGCCTCTTTTTGTGGTACTGGGGATTGAGCCCAGGGTCATTCTACACACCCATACCCATTCTGACCTACATACCAAGCTCTTTTTTTATTATTTAAAGTTACGGACCCACTAAGTTTCTGAGGGCCTTGCTAAGTTGCTGAGGCTGGCTGCAATCCTCCTCTCTCAGCCTCCCATGTATTAGAATTATGGGTGCACACCACCACTTCTGGCTTCAGCCCTATTTATAACCCGAAGCCCAAGTCCACACAGAGATGGGTAGTGCTCATGCCCCCCCAGCTCAGCCTGATGATGGCCAAACCTAAGCTTTCTACTACAAAGCAGCTTCCGCAGATGAGAGGAGTTCCCTAGCCACTGTCCTGACCCTACTGCAGAGTAAGGTCCCATATGAAGCAAGCCCAGTGCTTCTCTCCCCTCCAACATGCTGAGCTGACTGAGGCTTCTAAGGTGAGCTCACAGGGCTTGACTAGGCAGCAGGCTTTCCCCTCCCAACTCTACTGAAAATGCTTCCTACCTTTTCTGCAAAAAGAGAAGAAGAAGAAGAAAAAAGAGAAGAAGAAGAAGAAAAAGAAGAAGAAAAGAAGAAGAAGAAGAAGAAGAAGAAGAAGAAGAAGAAGAAGAAGAAGGAGAAGGAGAAGGAGAAGGAGAAGGAGAAGGAGAAGGAGAAGGAGAAGGAGAAGGAGAAGGAGAAGGAGAAGGAGAAGGAGAAGGAGAAGGAGAAGCACCTATATAGAAAACAGATCCCGGAGAAGAGTCAGCAAAACTTTTCCATGTAAGGCCAAATAATAAGTGCCTTTAGTCAGACTGTCAGAGATTCTCAACTCTGACATTGGAGCATGAAGTCAGCCTTCAACACCCAGACAAATGATCATGGCTGTATTCCAATAAAACTTTATTTACATAAACAGTTGTATAGCCAGATTTGGCCACCAGTTATAGTTTTCCAACCTTTGGTCTAGGCCAAAAACATTAAATAAATTTTATTTAAGCCTGGCATGGTGGTGGTGTGTGCCTGGAATCTCAGAACTTAGGAGGCTGAGATGAAGATTGAGGGTTCAAGGCAAGCCTCAGCAACTTAGGAAGACCCTCAGAAACTTAGTGAGTCTGTTTCAAAATTAAATACATAAATGAATAAATGAAAGAGCTGGGGCATAACCTTTTGTGTCTTTGATTATTGAGTAGTTAGCTTTGTGAAGCTTGGTGTTCAGAAAGATTCTAAGGCTGTCTGTGAGCTCAGTAGGAAAGACGCTATGTCCAACAGGTGATATCGGCTATAGGTATCAGAAGGATCAGAGTGGTACATGTGTCATATTGGACATCTCTGGTTAAGTTTTGAGTGCACCAATGCATTTCTAAAGAAAGAGACCATGAAACAACCTAGAATTTTCAAGTCACCTGAGACCCACCAAAGCTGAACATCACCAAGCCCCCACTCTACCACTGTCTCTTTCTCTAGTTCATTTTATCTCTTCTTTTAAAAATGGGTCACACATCAGGAATCCATGATTTGAAAGAAGAAGAAAGTCAAAAAGTTTATCTCAAGACAAAAATCTAAAAGTAAATCACACTTTGAGTCACTGGATTAGGCAAAAGTCTTTTTGTTATCTAAGGTTTGTACGACAGATTACCCAGGATTAGGAAAGCATCCTGCTCTCTCTGTAGTAAAAGCAACCATAGCAGGTGGGAATTGTTTTCCTTTTTGAAACAGACTTACCATTAATAACTGCCAAGAAAGCCCTTTCTATAAGCAGTGTCATAGTCAACAATAGAGATGGTTTGAGGTGTGTACTTTGAGTTAGTGTTGAATTTACAAGTGAATACATAAAGCTTCAGTGCTATTAAGCTAATTTAAAAGGGACATTTCTCTTTATAGTTCCCTGGGGTATTATAGACTCTTCTTCTGGCATAAACGAAACCCTCATTGTCTACATTAATGCATAGGGGTCCACTGGATAATTCATTCTAGTGAACTGGTTAATACAACTTCAAGTTGTTGGTATGAAGTCGTCCTCCTGACCCACTGACAGGTGGACAGGAGCAGCAAGGCTGAATTTTAGTTATAAGAATAGCAGAGAAAAGAATTTGAAGGGAATTTCCCAAGAGAGGTCATTGAAACACACATATGACAATTTGTACTTTTCTAGTTTATCCCCGAAAAAGAGACCATGATAAAAAACAGATAAGATCAGACACACACAAACAAAACCTGTGTATTCTTAGGACACACATAACAGGGTGTATATTGTTTACGATAATCAATATTCTCTTTCTCATTATATCACTAGTGGTAAATTTAAATTTAACTGAAAATTTAGTTATTTGATGGCCCATATAGCAATCTCTTTTTTAGCCAGTCACATTTCCCCAAATTCCTCTCTGTGTAATGGCAGTAGAGACAAAGCAACAGAGAGTGGAGTGAGAGTTAGACAAATGGCATCTTCTTAATCAATCAATGAAGGTCATGTGATAACAGAAAACTTAGAATAACAAAATTTTACCACCAAACTCGGTACCGATTTTACTGACAATAATTTTGGGAGCATTAAGAAAATGCAGAGTACCCTGGTGAGATATAGATACAATTTTGTCTGTTTAAGATTTCTGTGCATTATCATTCATAAAATATGTATAACTTTATTGACTTCCTTGAGAGAACAAGAGGTTGCTTCCCTTTAGAATATAAGGAGTCAGGGGAAAGTTGAAGAGTCAATAACACTCATCCTAAACGCTGCCATACCTAGATGCCTGGCCCATATTTGAATGTTTTGACCTCCCTTAGTTGTTGTCAACTTTGAGGACTGTTTCCATGGTTAAAATTCCAAATGAGATACTGTGACTGAAATCAGAAACGAAGATGCTTGATTTATTATGTATCACATGCGACGCGATCAACCCACGAATACATATTTATTTGTTACAACCAAAAGAGGTGCCTATGATAACAGCAAACCCAAGAGAGTCTTTTGCTCATGTTTTCTTCGGGTTGGTAACAGACAAGAAAGAAAACAGCATATGCAGCACTTCTAGCAACTGTATATCTACAAGAATACTGAGGGCCTCTTCCCGAGTGCCTTTGTAAGCCCGGGTATTCCCTGCCCTCCTCGGTGGAAGCTAGCTAGCACTGTATTAGATGTTGTTGAACATATTTGATATGAAAGCATTGTCTGTTTGCTACCAGTACCTAACGAGTCTCTCCCCTAGAGTTGCCAGCAAGGTGCTGATTAATTAACTGAAGTAGTGGAGCTGAATCATACAACAGCTGTTTAGAGAATTGTCATTAACTTGGTCTCCTTTTCTGTCTATTAGCTTTCTTGCAGCGATCCCACTAAAATGCAAATCTGAGAAACTCAACATTAGAATCTACCTTAACCTCTGTGCCCCCATGGATGCAAACAAGATGTGAAGGGTAGGAGCTGGTGTGTTTCCCCTCCTAAGGGAGACTAGATGAGGAAACCACCGTATGGAAAATTGGAGACAGCAAAGTGAGGTGAGAAAAAGATAGTAGAAACTTCCTAGAAATACTACTTTGTTATGTCATCCATCTTGGGCAGGCTACAGGAGGACAGCCCTTGGGCGAACTACGTAAGGGGAACTGCAGAACTGCTATGCGTATTGAACAATCTGACAATCTCGCTGGGAGCTCCCTGCAGTGGGAGAGAAAGACAGTCTGCAATAGAAAGACAGTGGTGAGGGGCAGGGTGGACAGCAGATGTAGCTGCTCCTCTGGAATGATGACAGTTGGCGGAAGATCCCAACCTGTGGACCTCAGCTGCCCCAAGAACAAGGGTGATTATTCAGAGGAGCAGAATTTATATTAAGTGGCAGATTGGAGGGAGGGCCGAGTTGATGAGTCGCAAGCATGCCATTAAATGTGCTGTGGTGAGGGGTGGTAAGTCAGACCCCATAAAAATGATTGGAGTTTTGTAACTTCCTTCCTTCCTCCTTTTGGCCCTCCTCTTCTTCCTTCCTTCCTTTCTCGTTCCTCTTTTGTTTTTTTTTTCCCCCCCTTTCCTTTCCTATATCTTTCTAGTCTACTTGCAGATTTTGTGAAAAGCAACGGTGTCTGCCACATGCAGGCCAACAAAATTAATTCATAACATGGGCTGTCGCCGTTTCATCCTCGGTATCCCCTGATAACCCCGCTAAGCCCTGCTCATTCCCTCTGACAGGAATCGCGGAGACGAGGCACCAGAGAGCTGGGTGTTAACCCCTTCTGTCAGTGTCCTGGTCACTGGGGGTCAGGACATTTTCCTGGGGATCTTACTCACCTCAGACTCACTGTATCAAGCAGCCAAGGAATTTGCAGCTCATAAAAGGGTAGAAATTAAAGATATGCTTAAATAGCACATAATCAGGTAATCGGGGCATATAATAAAGGAACCAAACACCCCCTCCCCATGCAGCAGGTGCTTTTTCTTTTAATGAAGCAGATAAATCCAGAAATGAATGCACCGATACAGACAGAGCATCTGCCTCATGATAAAATTAAGTCTTGTGACAGAAATACATCTCCATGGGGGAGAATGTAACCCATTATCCAATAGAGTTTTTTTCTTTTTTCCATATGTGACAGGACGTACTGGATTCCCCATCACTAGGCAGCTAAGTGCATCCACGATTTGATGATAAATCAGAAAGATGGCAGGGTTTAAAATTTTAACAACTACTTATTTTTCTGTGATATAGAGATAAGGGGAAATTTGGGATGAGTAACTATTAAATTGGGATTCTCCTTTTTTATTTCCGGGTAATCTGATCTCTAGGTTCTATGCCATATCATCACGCAATGCCAACAACCAGCAGTGAATAAAATAGATTTTGGACTATGATAAGTAAGAAAACTATTTATCTGTCCCTTTCTTTCTCAATATTCAGTTTTATCTAAAGAGTACCATGGAAAGGTTACTTTTGACATGAAAATATACGGCTCTTATTACACTTTCCTTTTTATCCCCTTCAATACTTTTTAAAAATGGCAATAAAAGCATGTTTTCCTTTTTACAACATTTTCACATTTGAACAATAGAAAAAGAAAATCCATATATCATGTTTAAAATACACAGTAACTAATAGAGCTCAGGACTGCTTTACCGCGTGTGATGAATGCGACTCGTGAAAACATACCTTCGCATTTTAATGATTTCCTTTGTTATAATATGCTATTAATTAGTGGGAGCAGGGGCAAATGATTCATCTCTCCAGGATGCGCCTTTCTCTTTCCTGCTGAGTCTTTACAGCACCTGGGTGCTTTGCTAAACCTTGCTCCAGTCACAAGCTCTCGTGCTGAACAATATAGATCACCCTGGTAAGGGACGGAAAGGGAGAAGCAAATGTTTTTTTTTTTTTTTTCTTTTAATCCTCCTGGTAAAATTTATTTTTAAGTGAGAACATGGTACTGTACATCTTGGAAAGAAGCCCGATCCAATGTGCAAAAGCATAGTAACCATCCAGCAAATGTCCCAGAGGAGACTAAAATGTTATGTTTTTAAGCCTAGGTGTATCTCCGAAGACAGACTAGACTTAGTTATCTTGTAAATAAAATCCAGCTCATGATAAAGTTGCTGTCACTTATCCCACCCCTGGTAACATCTTGTTTTATAATGGGGCGAAGGTGGGCTTTGCTGGAGAGGCATCAAATGCTGATGGCTGGTAATTACGGTAATCTCCTTCTGGACCCTTAACTGCCACCAACACCGCCTGTCTTCTGAGAAAGCTAACTCCATGTGACAACACAGGAAAAGCTGTTAAAGAACTGCAAACTCGTACAGTTGGACGCTGGCCTTTAATTAGACTGCAGAACTGAAAGGGATGCTCTTCAATTATCCAGAGAGACTTAATGAATCTATTAACCCACGAAGAAAAGGAGATAATCCCTCAAATCATATATTGAACACAAAACAGACCAAGAAATGAAGCAAAGAGTCAGTCAATTCCATGCCAGGACCATCAGAGTCATTCAGCTCGGCCTGTTTTTCACTTGTTCTGTTTCACTTAAATTAGAGGATGGAAAGAAAACAGAAAAACTTGAAAACAAACATCTCCAGGAGAGCCCGGAAATCTGGAACACACCTCTGCTTTTTAACGAAATCAGTTTGACCTGATTCATCATTTCTAGAGAACAGAAATCACTGATCTCTCTGCAATTTTCTATTCAGACAGTGGTTCGGGGGAAAGTTTAAAAAAAAATCACATAAGAATTCCTGGCAAAATCCCAGTGTTAATTATGGTTTTCAAAAGTGCATGCTGCATAAAAATGGAAAAAAAACAGTCATGACAATATTTTTCTAGCTTTGTTTTCACAAAAACAAAAACAAAAGGGACTGGAGACACAATATTAAATTGGCAAGTTTTCTGCAGTAATCTCAGGATAAAGGACCAGAAAACGCACCTCAGAGTGGCTTTCATTGCGTGTCACCGCCTTACGGTTTGGATTCAGCTGCTCAGAATGCCACACATGTCGCACTTTGCTTTCCTGCATTTTCTTCCGGTCCCACATGCTAAAGGCAATGGAGGGGGAGGAATGCACTCCCATTCAGTGTGACTGGGTCCCCCTCACAGAATCCTGAGGCTTTCCCACAGCACAGAGCACACATTGGAAGTGGAGAGCTGTGTTCATTTCAATGTCCGTTAGGTTTATTGAGTCTGATTCCTCTCTGAATCACCACACAAAATAATCTACTTTGGGGATCATCATACCTCAAAGTCATATTTGAAAAATCTGAACAAAATGATTGAAATGAAGTTCAAAGCTTCTTACTGTCCAGAAGAGGACTCCGTAAGCCCCTGAGAGGTGGGTGTGTTGTCTACACGCGCAGTTGCATAGCAAGAAGACCAACCCATCTAGAGTACAGACCCTCTAACTCAGAGTCCAATGTCCTTTCTCATGTGCCATCAAAGGCCATGATTCCTCACCCTCCCGGTGAACAGCACTGAGAATATTCGAAGGAAATCATAGTGATGCTCCAACAACCTCTGGGGACTTAGCTGTACCTATTATTAACAGTGTATAAGGCTTAAACAGATGTAGAGTAAATAAAAGGACAGAATAGAATGGGAGAGTGTTCACTGGAAGATTTGCTTGAGGAAGGGGTTAGAGGCTGGGTTCTTAAATTAGTAATTACATCCCAGTGATCACCCAGACTATATTATAGGATCCATACAGCAGATGCCTGCCATAGGTGTCATGGAGCCAGACAAGCAAATGTTTTCACAGAAAGCATTCTAGGTACCTGGAATAGCAAGTGCAAAGACCCTAAATCATAAAGGAACTCCAGAAATAAAATGACCAGGGTGGCTACATGGAGTAAGAGAGGGATAGAATAGAGAGGTGGGCAGGAGCCAGCTACTTTAGGTACCTTTAAACCACGGAAAGAAGTTTAAAATTTGTTTTAATGGCAACAGGAAGTAAATTCAGGTTTTTAAGTAGGAATATGATAGGATCAGATTGATTTTTTTAAATCACTTTAACCGCAGTGTGAAGAATGGATTGAAGGATTGAGATAACACACATGAAAGTCCTTTTGAAAAAACTACGTTAAGGCAAAATCTAAATGGAAGTTTGGCTGTCACTATATAAATAGCAACCAAATCTCCAAAAATAATAATGCAGAGATGTTTCTCAAAGAATGTCTTGAACTCTGGCACCAGCCAGAGGCATATAGTTTGTCCACGTTCTGAAACACTAGTGATAGATCTTTGAAACAGGGGCACAATGAAACTAATGTTGGACATCATGGGCTTGAGTCATCATTGGGATTCAAGCCATCTGACTTGCTAGGGAAGATTAAGAAAGCGCAAGCTCTCATACAGGCAAAGCGCTGGTGCTCCAACTGTGACCATTTCAGAATTCTGCCACCTAAGCTTTCCAAGATGAATAGAGAAGAAACAATGCCTTTACAAAGCCCAGAGAGGTTCTGATTTCTAAAGGAAGAAGAAACATTAGTGACCTGAGAAACAGAGAGGCCCCTGAATTGAGAAAGGCACCATCCCATGACTTTAGAGTTCCAATTCCAGGAAAGCCCAGATGGTGGAAGCACAACTAGCAACTTTCTACAATGAAGGTCAAGTAAGGTCCTGCATGAGAGATGAATTAAAACTGGTGAATTTCATTCTATTAATCTCCATTCACTAGTGACGGCACTATTAACCAGAGGCAGATTTTACCTCTAAGGTAGCTGCTTATGGATGATAAATTCCCCAAAGATATTCAGATAAGACAGAACATGAAGGAGATAGTCTGTAAATCCCTTTAAGGAAATCACTGGTCACTGCAAACCAGTAAAAGATAAATAATTCAACAGTCCCCAAACATCACTAGCCACACATGAAAAACTGAAGACCTTGGATTTGAATAGGCAAACTGCTAGAACACCAAGCTTCATAAAGAAATTGATTTTCTGCCGGGCGTGATGGCGCACGCTTGTAATCCCTGCGCTTGGGAGGCTGAAACAGGAGGATCGCGCAGGTTCGAAGCCAGCTGCACGCGCTGGCTTAAGAGACCCTGTTTCCAAATAAAAATGTAAAAATAGGTCTGGGAGTGTAGCCCGGAGGTAGAAGGGCATCCAGGAACCCCAGTACCACAAAAAAAAAAATTGATTTTCTCCATTTTGAGTTGACGTTTGTATAGGGTGAGAGATAAGGGTCAAATTTCATTCTTCTACCTATGGACATCCAGTTTTTCCAGCACTATTTGTTGAAAAAGCTGTCTTTTCTAAAGCATATATTTTTGGCTTTTATCAACTGGCTATAAAGTATAAGGATTTGCCCCTCTACCTTCTATTCTAGTTTATTGCTCAATGTGTCTGTCTTTGTGCCAATCTCATGCTATTTTTGTTACTATAGATCTGTAGCATAATTTGAAATTAGATATTGTGATGCCTCTAGCATGATTCTTATTGTTCAGAATTTCTTTAACTGTATATTCTGGGAATTTAGTTCTTCCATATGACTTTTAGGATTTTTCTTTTCTAGACCTGTGAAGAATGACATTTGTATCCTGGTAGGGATTGTATGTATCTGTAGATCACTTTTGGTAGTATGGCCATTCTGACACTATTCTGCTTATCCAAGAACATAGGAGATCTTTCCATATCACTTATTCTATAATTTTCATTGTAGAGGTCTTTTATCTCTTTAATTAGATTTATTCTAAGTTTTTTTGTTTGTTCATGTTAAGGCTATTGTAAATATAATTGTTTTCTATTTCTTTCAATGAATTAGTGGTTGGTGTACAGAAGAGCTATTGATGTTTTTAAGTTGATTTTGTATCTTGTTACTTTGCTGAATTTGTTTTTCAGTTCTAGAAATATTCTGGTTTGGTTTGGTGAGTCTTCTAAGTATAGGATCTTGTCTTCTGCAAACACAGATCATTTTACTTCTTCTTTTCCTACTTGTATCCCTGTAATTTTCTTCTCTTGCCTTATTGCTTTAGCTAGAATTTCAAGCACTATATTAAATATACATGCTTATAGGGCATAATTTACAATTTTAAAATTATTAAACCAACCTAGGAGCACATCAACACATTAACTTACAAAGAAAATGTAGTGTATTTACACAATGAAATTCTACTCAGCCATAAAGAACAAAATTATGTCGTTTGTGTAAAACTGGTGGTACTTTGCATGGACAATAAAAGGAAAAAGGAGGAAGATGAGAAGAGAAAAAAGGAGGTTATCAACAATTTTCCCAACACAGTAGGCATGATGTGAACTGTCACTTCAACAAATACATTTTCCACTATTGTGTCATTCAATTAAAGCATCTTCCTCAGCTGGGAAAAACAAAAAACAAAAAACAAACAAACAAAAAAAAAACTGGTGGTACTTGAGAACATTATGCTAAGTGAGATTATCCCAGTCTTTTCAGAAAGTCCAGGCTTACATGGTATTCTTTCATATGTAGAAGCTAAAGAAAAAACAAAAAGCACAATGGGCTTGAGATCAATGAGAAGAGAGACCAGTAGAATAATGCAAAGGGTTTGGGGGAGGGAAAAAGAGAATTGAGGAAGAAAACAGTTCAAATAACGCTATGTCCATAAAATGAAAGGATCACTACCAATCTCACTAGCATGCATACGAAAGAAGGAGAGAAGGAGTGGGATAGGAGACAGAAGGAAAGACTCCAAGAGATGTGTACATACATGTTTTCATTACTTTGAGCACCACTAAGATGTATAATTACAATTCACCAACAAAAGAATAAGAAATCAATTGGTATTTGAATCTTGACCACACCCTTGCTACTTGAGTGACTTGTGGATTGTTCTTTGTAAAATTAGGGCTAAATGAATGATGTCCTTGTATGCCTCTACCATCTTGTACTCCATTAAGATGTATGACTACAATGCACCAGTAAAAAATTAAAAAATAAAGTCATTTTGGCAAAGCAAGGTAGATTATAGGGAGGTTTAAAATAAGATCATGTTTGCAAGGCTCATTTTAGGGACCCACGAAAATTCCATTCCATATAGTTTGCCCTACATTTTTTCTCTTTTCCACATCACTGGAAACTTACTAAGAAAATCCACCTGCTTACAAGCAGAAATGATGTCTTCAAAGAATGAGCATCCTTCAGATGGGACCTGAAGAAATGCCCTGGGTCCCGGCACTATTTCTAAGAAAGAGGATTTAAATTTTAAAGTCAGCAAGAAAGAATCTTGAAGCGTGTGGCTTAAAGAAAATTATAAGCACTAAACTCATAAGGGAATTCATATTCATATTTTAATGTGAAATAAAAAAGAGCTTTGGACAAAGAGATATGTCATTTTCAAAATGGGTTTTGAAAACTCAGAAGGCAGAGTAAATAGAAACTTAAAATAGGGCACAGGAGTCTATTGTCCTGGGCATTGTTAAGAAGGAAGTCAGTTTGGTTTATTGGAGGAGAGCTAGAGATGGTGACCAGAACCAACTCCTAGTGCACTACCACCAGCTAAGTCACCTCTGCTAACTCATCCCCACTCTGTCCCCTTGAGTCTTCTCATCTGTTAAATGAGCTAATTAGCTGAAGCAATCCCTCCAGATCATGTCAGATCCAGATTTTTTATACTTCTATGGCCCCAACATCACAAGAACAGACCACACAGTATTAATGCCATGATACTCAAATGTTCTCTCCCAGACACAACTCGAGCTTTCTAGATCTGAAGTGCTACACCACACCTGAGATGAAGAGGACAGAGGCTTAGGCCTGTGGAAAGAATGAAGACCAAGTGGCTTTGACACAGTGACTGGCTATAAAATTAGTTGATTAGTTTAAAAAAAAAAAGAATGAGGATGAATACAGGAAAGAAAGAGCATACCTGCCCTAAACCCAGAAATCTTATGATCCATTATCACATGGGTTGGGGTCTCAGATCAAGGATGGTGACTGGAAGATCCTGGGAGAAATGTAAACTCACTGAAACTCATAAGGGGATGTAGTCAGAACTTAGCTAATACCCGAGACTAGAACTAAGACCGTTGATTTCTGACCAGGGTTTCCACCAGAAGTTCTGTCAAACTAGAATGTAGAAAAAAGGCTCTCTAGCTGAGTGGTTTAGAGCTGTGGAATGTTGCTTCTGCAGGGCAATATTTCTGAATTCACAATTTATGACCCCCTAAACATTGGCTCAAACCATTTCTAATCCATTCTCCTTCAGAATAACATGCTGCAGAACCGATCTCAGAGAGGTCCAAAGAGTAAGGCAAAAGATTGCCAAGCACATCTTTGATCTGATTTTTGGGCTGTAATGTTTGCAACCTCTAGTGCATTTATTAGTGTGAACCTTTGAGCGTCATGGTGTCTTCTTGCCATTTTGTACACTGCACTTGAAAATACCTATCACCTGAACCTTTAGTATTACTTCTTCTTGGATGACCAGGGCACTCTTGTGTGGCAAGACGTGTCCCAATTCATGTCATATAATCGAGGATGGGGGTACAACTTTGAAGATCCAAATTCAAAACTTAATATGCAATAGAACCAATTCACATCCTGCATTCTTTGCCCCACTCTATGTACATTCACTGTCAATTAAGTTAATTTTTTTCTGAATTTAAAGTAGTTTAATTCTAATGGGCATCAATCTAAGATGCACCTATTTTCACATTCTGTTATCTGATATTTTGATGTCTAAAACTGGAATGATTCTCACAATCTATAATATGTCCTAGTTTAATTGCCAGTGTTTTTATTTCTCGGCGACATATAAAGCAATCATATGTCATCCAACTATGGGGTTATACTCTCAACAAAATAGACTGATTAAAGCAGAAATAGCCTTCCCATCACTACCATCACTGCTTCCCGTAGGCTACTGGAGAGAGAGAACTGATTCATTCATCTCTCCTCTTCCCATCTCTCTCTCTCTCTCTCTCTCTCTCTCTCTCTCTCTCTCTCTCTCTCTCTCTCTCTCTCTCTCTCTCTCTCTCTCTCTCCCTCCCTCTCTCCCTTTCCTTTCTCTCTCCCTCTCTCTCTTCTCTCTCTCTCCCTCCCTCTCTCCCTTTCTCTCTCCCTCTCTCTCTCCTCTCCTCCTCTCTCCTCCTCTCCTCTCCTCTCTCTCCTCTCCTCTCTTTCCTCTCCTCTCTCTCTTTCCTCTTCTCTCCTCTCCTCTCTCTTTTTCCTCTTCTCTCCTCTCCTCTCATCTCCTCTCTCCTCTCCTCTCTTCTCTCTCTGCTTTCCCTCCTCTCCTCCCTTCTCACCTCTTCTCTTCTCTCTTTCTCTCCTCTCCTCTTTTCTCTCTCTCCCTCTCCCTCTCCTCACCTCTCCTTTCCTCTCTCTCTTCTCTCCTTCTCCTTCTCCTCCTCCCACTCCCTCTCTTCCTCTCTCATATACACATGCTTTGTCCTGATGACTCTCCAATTCTCTCAGCCTCTCCTTAATTTAACTAAGGTTTATCAAATAACTCCTCTGTAACAGGCACTATGCTAAGTGCTGGAAATGACATGATGAACTGAAACAGAAGTGTCCTCTGCCCTCATGAAGTGTATTTATCATCTATGAGGGAGAGACAGTCATTGATGACACAGCACAGAAACAAACTACAAGCACAGTAGAGTACTTCAAGGAGAGGGGAGCACAGAGCAGGGTAATGAGGAGTCCAGAAGACATCCCTGAGGAAGTGAAAAATAAACTGAGAGGTCACACTCAGGAGAAGTGACAGCAAAGGCCGACAGGAGTGCATTTTGTGCAGAGGGAATGTCACATGCAAAGGTCCTTTAGTGGATGGAAATAAAGCTTTGAGAAGGCCACATTGCCAAAACCCAGAGAACAAGAAAGCACAGATGTGGAGTGTCTGACTAGGGCAGCCCTATCATTATCTTAGGTACTAGTTGGTAGCATTGAAGAGATAAAACTCAGAAGGAGGGGTGAGAGAGCTAAGATGCTCGGAGTCTGCTGCAGTGGTCCAGGCTCAGGCTGCTCTCTGCAAGAGCTCAGCCATGCAGACCTCAACTCTGCAGTGCAATTCCTTCCTGTCATCTCCTACTCTCTGCACAGACCAGCAGCGACATCCTGGGAGCGGTACCCAGAGAATGAGGTCAGAATATTCAACAAAGGTTCCTGCTACAGATGGGACAGAACCGTGAACAAAGCACGACAGAGAGGGGCTTGGGAATGCACAAGGAGAGTCAGGAAGCCCAGCCCACACAGTCTGCCAGCTGGGAAGTGATGTGCGGAGCTGGACTCTCTCCTCTGAACTCTCCAGTGCTCCGCCAACCTATTGTACCTCTGGTCTGGTCCTCATTAGATGCACTGAAGACCGCACAACCAACTTGGGGAAGATAAAAAGTTTATTTGAAGCCTGGAGAAAAAGAGCTCTTTATTTAAAGGGAACACAAAAGATCCTTAGGAGCTTTCCCCAACCCCCCTTGGCAGATATTGACTTACAAACTGATCTTATTCTGCTGGTTGGAATATATCTACTTCCAGTCCTTGTACATCAACCCTATGAAGTACAATTTGATGAAGCCATACAAACAACTAATAAAGTCCTGGTATAAAAATGCTATATGTTCTTAGGAAGGGAAAACATAAAACTTCAATCCATGGTTTATTAAAATCCCTAGGTAAGCACGGTTTACAAAGCTAAATGCCAATATCTATAATTCAGCCCCACGATAGCCTTAGCCATGGAGTCACCGCTATCTCTAGCTGCACTGAAGTTCGGTTGTCCTTCAGAAGTACCAAAGATCTAACTCCTAATGGCTTTTTATATAAAAACAGGCTTTGACTGACAGAATCTAATCACTAGAAGGGCAGCAAACAAACGCTGAGCAAGGCATGGTTCCCTGATCATTTTTTTCCTTTCCTGCAACATCTATAGGCATCTGATCACACAGTTGTGCAATTATTTGCTAACAGAGGATGTTATTATTCTGTTACTGTCTTAGAAAAATAGTAACCTTTCTCGGCAAAGATAAAAATATGTGGGTTTCCCCCCTCCAGTTGATATATCTTAAATCTTGGGTCATTTTTACAGGAGCTTTCTTTTTAACTCTCTCACCATTTATCTTTCGATTCTAAGCTGGGCTAGTTTACTTAATACAGAAAGACCTTCACATAACTTTCTGGCATCAATTATGATGGTGCCACAAACTCCCATGTGGAATGTTTGCTGTGAAGTGTCCTGCAGCCTATTTAAAAAAATAGTGAAGGGAAAAGGAAGTGAGGGCAAAATACTCCTGATGATGATTCCCTATTTTATGAGAATTTTATATAACTAATTGAGAGTTTGACTATAAAGCACAGATACTCTTCCATACAACCTTGTATTAATAAGCCAACACAAATATTTTGATGTTGCATCAGCAAGAAAGGGAGATGTTCAAGTGTCTTCGTCTTCCACAGGCTGCATTTGGAGAACAGGGTCTGATGTTTCACTCTTGCTAGAGATGTCTTCTAGTGACGAGGGTTCTGAAGCCATGTAAGTGACATTAAAATGGCACAGCCCCAAATGAAAACTAATAAGCAGTTCTGAAGAGTCAATCAGCCCTTTCAGATGACAAGCAGAGAGATAGTGGACATTGAAGGGCTGACAGTGTATTGCAGGCTTTCTTCTCCTTCTTAGGACTACCAACAGTGCTCCTTAAGTGTCCACTTTGAAAACTGTAGTGGGTAAAACACAGGCTAAGTCAAGATTGTAAGGGATAGTTTCAGGTTTTGAATGGCTGGAAACCAACCAGATCTCAGTTTCAGAACCTGACACTGAAGTCTGTTTTGGAAGCAGTGTCAACCTCCTACAAACCATCTAAAGGGTATTTTACTATTCATGGCCCCCTCTACTGGAAATATACATTCAGTAAAATAGCGGAAATTTGTCAATTGGACCTGCTGATGAACAGAGATTCACCATCACCTCATCTCCTAACCCCTGCCCTGAACACCCCTTCCCATACACATACATGCACACCTTAGCAAAGGCATGGGCCATGTCGTACCCAACATGTTGCCTTGCACATAAAAAGTCACCAGTAAGAGCAGGTTAGGAGACCGGTTAGCTGAATAAACGAATCTAAGAAGATGTTGAAACACAATGCAGTATGGTAGTGTTTAGAGGAGTACATCTGGAGTTAGCCAGACCTGAGATCAAATCCTGGCCACTCTGATTGTTAACACTGTGTTCTCCATCACAGCTTTAACTTCTCTGGCCTTTATTTTCCTCATTCACAGAATGGGTATAATCATAATATATAACGTTTAATGTAAATGAAATAACTTGTTCATATGTTCAGCAAACCATCCTATTATCTGGAACACAGCAGATTATGAGTCTATGTCCTTTTTTTTTTTGGTGGTACTGGGGTTTCTGGAAACCCTTTTACCTCTAGGCTACACTTCCAGACCTATTTATATACATATATATTTTTTATTTAGAAACAGGGTCTCTTAAGCCATCACGGCTAGCTTTGAACCTGCCTGATCCTCCTGTCTCCGCCTCCCAAGCACAGGGATTACAGCGTGTGCCACCATGCCTGGCCAATGTCCATTTTTTACAGTGGCTTTGTGTGGCTCAGAACAGCAAAAGAAAGGAGTGATTGAGAAACACCCAGGAAGGTGCCATTGACCATTATTGGCCGCATTTGTTGGCTCACTGGATCCTCCTTAGTGATTCACTCACTCAACAGATACTCAGCCCTATGCTGCGAAAATAGCAATGAATCAAAAAGTCCCTGCCCTCACAGAACTTATTTTCTGGTGGAGAAGACAAAGATAACAAGTCATTTGTAACACGTCAGAAAGTTAATAATACTAAGCCAGGCATGGTGGCGCACGCTTGTAATCCCCGCGCTTGGGAGGCAGAGACAGGAGGATCGCACAGGTTTGAAGCCAGCCGCGCGCACTGGCTTAGGAGACCCTGTTTCCAAATAAAAATGTAAAAATAGGTCTGGGAGTGTAGCCCGGAGGTAGAAGGGCTTCCAGGAACCCCAGTACCACAAAAAAAAAAAGTTAATAATATTAAGACATTATTAACTCAATTATTTATATTTAATTTAATTTATATACTCATTTAATGTATATTTATATTTATACTTATATACATGTATATTTATATATGTATATTTATATATATGTATATTCATATTTAATTTATATACTCATTTAATGTATATTTATAACCACTTTCTCCAAAGTACTGAGCTTAGATAACATGTTTTTCTGATACTAGGGTAGCAACTCTTAAAACATATGTACCTAACGTATCAAAAAATGGAGAAAAATAAGAAATTAGAACCATGCACCTAGCCTCTTCCGGACAGACTGCATCCCATAGCATAGAAATGTATGACTACGGACACATCCCAAGTTGGGTCAGGGTCTTCAAACACCAACCCTGAGATATGATTTTAAAATAACAAAGTCCCCATGAGTATTCATTTTCTCATGGTACCATATAGAAATCTAGAGACATTCTCACAAGCATCTGTTCAAATACAGTAATGGTAGTGGATTGCTCTGGGGACTGTTCCTGGATGGATGAAGAGCGAGTAGCTAAGGCAGGACCTGTGGCATCTCAAGAACAAACGGTGACCACCAACAAGCTGTAGGCTGCCTGGGAAACACCAGCTCCCTTCCTTTCTTCCTCATGGTAAGTGCAAAATAAGTCACCTGCAAAATATCACGTTAAAGTAAGGTGGTCTTCCAAGGGAGGTCAGAACTCCCTATCCCTCTGGAGCCTATGGGTAACCATGACTTAACCATCAATCTTTCAGATCATTTTAAGGGTCTGAAGGAAATAAAACAGCACTGATTACACATTGCTGGACTCACATGATCACACTCACTCACATAAACATACTCACTCTTTTACCTGCAAATGCATACTGGGGACTCACCCAAGAAGTTTATCGAGCATTCCATTCCTATGGCTGGAGAGTAAACAAGCTGTTTTGAGCCCAAGAGGATGTGTGCTAAAGCTGCTTGCCTTCCAATCCATGGATCATGGACACTGCAGAGAATCACCTGAGACTATCTGCGGGATATTGAAAGATTGTTCTCATGTTTCCAATGACCTATATGTCCCTTCCCATAAGCCTTTTCTGGCCAGTAGTCCCCACAACCAGATACAAGATCGCCAGCTATTTAACTCTCAAAACCAGAATTCAGCCAGCATAGAAACTACTAGACTTCTTCACCATGAGCGGGTGGCAGCAGCTCCAGGTGAAATCTGTGGCCACCCGATACCTTCTTTGAACAGTGTTACCTTTTAAAGGACAATTAGGTATTAGGTGCAGTATGTAATTTCTTCTGGAGGTTACTGGTTTATAAAGGTATGGGAAGACTGCCAGCTTATCTGAACTGCAGTTATAAGTAATAATAAGGGTTATAATTTACATTTGAATTCTGTTTTTAAGTTAATGATGTATCTGACGTGCAACCTAGCTAAAGGCCTTTTGTGCACTTAACCTATTGCTAGCAAAAATAGAAATCTGATTTTATATTATACCTTTTATACTCATAGAAGCACTTAAAATATTCACTTAGAAATGAGTGACAGAGGAGCTTCACAAAACGGAGCTGCTGCCCTGTGCCTTATGAGTCTTAGAAACTAAATAGTATTTATTTTTTCATGATTATTACCCAGATTAGTTAAAGCTAAAATTGCCTACATACAAAAAGATGAGTATTTGGGGAAAAAATATGCTGTGGAGCACCAAATTTTCTTGGGCCACAGAGGTGGTCATTTCTAGGTGAGGTGGTGGTATTAGGAAGGTGCTGCCAATAAGCGTTAAGTCCTCTTTCAGTGGTTGACCTGTGCTTAGTAGGCTGCTAATTCATTGGTCAGACTGGACATACGATTTCTTTCTTAGTTTGTATGACCCTGGGGATTAAACCCAGGACCTTAATCATACAAGGTAAGCATTTTTGTATGACCACTGAGCTCTATCCCTAGCCCTTGTGTGTGTGTGGTTTTTTGTTTTTTTTTTTTTGAGACTAGGTTTTACTAAGTTGCTCAGATTGGCCTTGAACCTGCAATCCTCCTGCCTCATCCTCCTGAGTCACTGGAATCACAGGCCTGCACCACCAGGACTGGATTGGGCATATGATTTCTACTGTCTTCTCTTAGCCTCCCCTCCATGGACAGCATCTAGCCCGCACTCCTGCCTTCGGCATTCTGTAGGACCACAGGCAGACCATCTGGAGTGGACTCTTCTCTGCCTGAGTCTTTGATGGTCTACCAGTCATGGTGGGCTCTTCTGCTCTTCTGCTCTGCTCTGTGGGACTCTCGTAGTCTAGACCCCGTGCCTTACCTCTACTTGGATCCAAGGCCCTTCATCATCCCTGTGCCTGGTAAAACATCAGAGGGGAGCCTCCCAGGCTTCATGAAATCTTTTGTTCATTCAGAAAGCCAGATGGGAAAGAAGAGTAATGACCAAAAAAAGAGATATCATTTTTAAAAAAGTACATTCAGAATACATTAAATCCAAATGGGCTGTCCATGGATTTATTAGTGAATGGGAAATAGTACTTTCTGACTGCTCAATCATTTCTGTTTACTTTCTTTCCTTCTTTCCCTTTCTTTATTTTTTGTCTTGTTCATTCTTTCAATTATCCTTTCTTTCTTTTAAACTGTGTATTGAACCCAGGGGCATACTACTTCCAAGCTATACCCCTGCCCTTTTTATTTTAAAACAAGGTTTCTCTAAGTTGTTGAGAATCTCACTCCCACTTTTTAATTTTTACACATACAATCACACAATGAATCCTATTAGAAAACCCACGCACCAGCTTGCTCAGTAGTGACTGACACTCATTCACCTGGCTCCCCATGGTGTTTAGCATTCTCTATGGCCAAACATCTTGGCTAGACCTATGGACCAAGCAAGGAACAAGACATAGGTGTCTCCTGCCCTGGCAGCATTTACCTGTCACACATCCTAAAGCAGCTGAGCATTAATTCATTAATTTCTGATTTTTACATGCACTGGGCAGCAAAAAAAAAATCATTGCTGAAATTATATCCAGTTTCAAGTTTGAGTTCAACATATGCTGGAAAATAAAGGAATGGGCTTGTCACCACCACAGACGCTCCTATTTCTGGCTAAGTCTTATTTTTCCCACTGTAGCCCAAATGCCAGTTCTCAGATGCCTTTCCTAGTGTCCTGGACATAGTCTTGTATCCTGGTCCTCTTATCTTGCACATTTTTTTTTTTACTCATAGGCAACAGTCTATTAAAAAGTGTATTAATGGTCCTTTTTGCACCTACTCCCCTGGCAATCTGTCACCTCCTAAGGCACAGCTCAGCTTGCTAGAACCTTCTTCCTCCAGAGCTCATGAGGATAACTTAAGAGGGACCCTGACAAACTGAAGCCCATGTCCTCAACAATTCCAGCACCACCCTCCCATGAGCTCCATCCTTCTTCTCCTACCCACGTGATCACCATCCCTTCCCACCAAGCCAAGCTCAACAAATGATTAAATTTTTGGCAAAAGGAAAGGCAATAATTGCATGTCTCCCATGCCTGGACATTTTAGTCAATCAATTCATACCGAAGGAAGTCACAGTTGTGGAGCACCACGGCGATGCCAAGAATTAATTACCCCCAAGCCAGCTCTTGGGGAGGGACCAAGTTTTCCTCATCAACATGCAAGGCAAATACCACCACACAAAGAGAAAGGGGAAGGAAAAGCCCCGAAGCCTGAACAGGAAAGAACATTAGAAAAGAGAGTGGGGACACAAAAGAAGTATACTGTGGCCGCCCCACGTCTTGCCTTCCTCCTCATCCAGACACCACGCACGCCAGGTCTGCAGGGAACCTCCTCTGTCAGTGCCAAGCCCCCGTCCCTAGCATCACCGTCCGCTATTTCAAAACCGACAGCAAGCTAAATACTTTTAGTCCGGAAAAGAGGACTTCTCCCTGTGGTAGCAAGAGAATAAAGCACATGTGAATATAGGGCAGGAGCGCAGGCACCAGCAGGAGGCAGAACGAACACGATGCACTGCTCCTCCGCCGGGCGCTGGATCTTTCTGGATGCAGAGGAGCAGGCAACGGCACCAGCAAACCTGCTGCGGGAACAGACAGACCTTTTGATGCTAACACTCATATTCTGTGGTTACGCTGCTAAAAATCTAAGTGGCTTAAAGCAGCACACATTTACTATTTTGCAGTTGCTGCGGGTCAGAGGATTGCGGCAACCGAGCTGAGTTTAGGAGGCTGCGATCCAAGCTCGGCCAAACAGTGACCTCCTCCAGAACTCAGGGTTCTCTCCCCAACTCCCCAACTCCACCAGATATTAGCAATGTTCAGCACTTATCGTTGCAGGATGTTCCTCAAGGCCACTTGTGGCCACAGGCAGTTCAGAACTGAAGAGAAAGACTGTCCCCTCAGGAGAGACCTGGCCTTTCATTTATTTATTTATTTATTTATTTATTTATTTATATTTGTTCATTTGTTTGTTTATGCATAACTGGAGATCAAACCTAGGAGTATTCTACATCCAAGCTACACTTCCAGCCCTATATTTTATTCTTTATTTTGTAACAGGGTCTCTCTAAGTTTCAGAGAGGGCCTCACAAGTTGCTGAGGCTGGCCACAAATCTGCGATTCTCCGATCTCATTCTACCAAGTACTAGGATTGCAAGTGTGTACCACCAAGTCTTGCTCTAGTCCTTCTTTAAAAGGCTTTTATCTGATTAAATAAGACCGACCAGAGATGAGATCACATTCCATTTAGTTATTAAATTGAAATCAGTTGGGTATGATGGTATATACTTATAATCAAAGTACTTGGGAAGCTGAAGCAGGAAGATTGTAGGTTCAAGCCCAACCTCAGCAACTTAGCAGAGCAGGCCGTCAGCAACTCAGTAAGATCTTGTTTCAAATATAAAAAATAAAACAGGGGTAGGGTTGTAGCTCAGAATAGAATGTCTCTGGGTTCAATCTCCAGTACCACAATAAAATAAAAAATTAACTGATTTGGGATTTGATTTGATATTTGATTTTGAATTTGATTACATATGCCAAAGGCCTTCACCTTTGCCTTATGGTATAACCTAATCACAGAAGTGGCAATCTGACCACACTTAATGGGAGAGGATTATTAAGGGCCCATAACCTGGGGGAAGGGTATTAGTGACATGGTAAAATTCTGCCTACTGCAGTGTTGAACTTTCAGTAAGCCTTCTCAGTTTCCAGTCACTCCTCTAGTGCAAAAAGAAATAAAAAAAGAGAAGGGAGATGGGAATCCATCCTGTAGTCAGAGTTACTGGGTTAAACCATGTAAAATGGCCAATATTTCATATTTTTTTTATTTTTTCACCAACAGAAATTGATAGTACAAAAGCAGGATGTATTTTATATAAGTATGTGTATATACAAATATATAAACACACATTCAGATAAATATAAATTTGATATGAGTATTAATGATACAAAGGCAGAGATGGGAACAGATAGAAAACCAGTCTCCTCTCCTCAAGTGAGATCTCTTCTTTAAGCCCTTCTAAGCCACTCTGTCATTGGAAGGCTCATAAGTACTCTCCTCAGCTTCGTACATTTATTTGTATTTAATTTAATATTTTAGTGATCTTATGGGTAAAAGAGTTATTAACTTTCGATTACAATGGGTTCTCTTTTTCATCTTCACATTTTGTTGTTGCTTTCAGCAACAGTGAAGTCCCAGGCAAGGAAAACAGGAGGAAGAGCTCATTCTAAGTGTGGACTCTACATCAGGCTAACCTCTCCACTCTTCAGCACCTTGCTGTTCAGTGGCGTGTGTGTATGTGTGTGTGCGTGCATGTGCGTGTGTGATGTGCTTAGGTGTACAGACCATTAGGGAGGCTCTGGAAGAAAACATCTCTGCAGTACTTGATTCTGACAAATGAGTTGTGTCTAACAGACAATACATATGACTGGTATAAAGCCACATGGAGAAAGGCTTATCCTAAGCAGAAAAACAAAATCAAAGTAAGCTACACTGATGTTCATTCTGTAAGACTGACAAACTCCGAGAAGGCACCCTATATGAATTCGGAAGAAGCATACCATTGTCACAAGTTCTGAAAGAGGTCTTCCCCTGGGTATCCCAAGAGCACAACAGCATGAGTCCTTTGGTGACTGCTAAGACATGTGTAGTATGTTACTGTGTGTTCGCTGCTAAGAGCGGGTGCCATTAGTTATAGTATTTGCAATATGAATAGGAAATTATGATCCCCAAAGGTCATAATTCCACCAATCATTTCCACAAGAAAACAGTTTCTAAAGGTTGAAAACTGGAAACCCTAGTATTAGTGAAATTCCATTGGAAGCTCAAGGTAGATTCAGGATCACCATATGAATGGCCATGTCAAGGGCTCTCAGTACCTGAAAGCTGAACATTTACTGGGAAGGTGGGTCCAGGTGGGTGGTGTGTGGGTTTGGGCAGAAAGGAGAAGAGGCAGTACTTCTTTCCTGTAAACAAAATTCAAATAAATGTTAGCCCTACCTAATCTACCCTGTCATTGACTTCAGGCAGGATCAAAGGCAGGGCTTTTTTTTCCAACTCTGCCTCATAAACATATATAAAAAGCACACAAATAAAATTTTCATTCATTTAGTAAGCATTCATTCAATGCCAAGCATAGACTGGGCACTGGTACAACTCCTACATATTCCAAAAACTCTCCACAGGCAAAGGGGCAACACCAGGGGAAATAAATCATGCATTTATGATAAAAAAAAAAGGAGAACTCAGGTAGGATCCCAGAAAAGACACTCTCCAAATCTCAGAAGAAGATGGACATACCTGTGCCACTGCAAGCTAGACATGTTCCCGTAGAAAGTTTAAGCCTTAGACATTCCCAAAAATAAGTTTTAGACATTCTTATAATGTCTACTTTTGTTTCTGTTCAAATTGTGATAAAGTACACTTAAGCCTAACTTTATGATTTCCATGCTTAAAAACACAAATTATGAGCCAGGCGTGATGGTGCATACTTGTAATCCCAGCATTTGGGAGGCGGAGACGGGAGGATCTCAGTTCAATGACATCCTCGGCAACTTAGTGAGGCCCTTTGCAGTTCAGTGAGACTCTGTTTCAAAATAAAGAAGCAATAAAAAGGGAGCTGGAGATGTAGCTCACAAGTAGAATGCCTCTGGGTTCCATCCTCAGTAACACACACACACACACACACACACACACACACACACACACACAATTACACATCCAGTTGACATATATCAATTAATCTAAATGACTGATTCAGATAGCAACCACCTTGAATGATGGTGTTAATGGCAAATTGGTTTCAACATCCTCTGTTTGGGGTCCAGTAGTAGTAACTAGAATTCCCATTGTTCTTACTGTTTGGGGTAGAAGTAAAGTGGGGTTCCCAGAAGCAGAAATATAGAAGAAAGTAGGAGGACAGTACAGTAAGGTGAAATGCCCATGGAGATAAAACAGTAATAGTTGAAGAAGAACCCAGGGGTAAAGAAAGGGCTGGGAATTACTGAAGAATATCAACAGCCATCCCTCCACTTCAGCTAAGTACTGCATGGGTAAAGTACCCAGGGTGGTTACATCTTCTGACTTTTTTTTATACTGAGAAGTGAACCCAGGGGATTTCTACCTCCAGCTCCAGGCTACACCCCCAGCCCTTTGTATTTATGTTGAAACAGGGTTTTGCTAAGTTGCTGAGGCTGGTCTCAAAATGTGATTCCCGTCTCAGCCTCCCAATTGCAGGGATTACAGGTGTCTGACACCACCCATGGCTCTGATTTTTTTTTAAATTCCAATTTCCATGTAATGATTTAAAACTTCGGTAATCAATTTTTAAAAATTTAAACATCATCTGGATCAAAACCACCAGGAAGCCAGTTGTAACAGCTATAGTAAAAGATACACCATTAAAACATTTCCATCTCCTAATACTATGCATGAAATTAGCCCCCTCAAAAAACAAGTCTTGACTATGAAAAGAGGCTCTGAAGAAATGAATATTGAGGGGAAGTCTTCTTAGGAAACTAAGCTCTCCACAGGTGGGAGGGGGTTTAAGAAAAGAAGGGAAGCCTGATGTGGTAGCACATACCTATAATTCCAGTCTTAAAAGAATGAGACAGGAAGACTGCAGGTTCAAGGACAGCCTCAGCAATTAGTGAGACTCATTAACCTAGCAAGACCCTGCTGCAAAACAAAAATAAAGTCAGTTATGGTAGTGCATGCTTATAATCCCAGTACTTAGGAGGTTGAGACAGGAAGGTCGCAGGTTCGAGAACAGCTTTAGCGGATCTCTTTTATGGAGACTTCCAACTAAAATAAAAATAAAAAGGGCTGTGGATGTAGCTCAGAGGTGCAATGCTTCTGGGTTCAATCCCCAGTACTACAAAAAAAAGGAGGGAAGGGGTTATACATAAAAATAGTAAACACAGGAAAGCCAAAGGAATTTGAGAGAGAAACAGAAAGAGAAACAGCAACCATAAAGAGTATGGGAGAGAGTACACCCAGGCATGAGAAAAGAGAAACGGAGGCAGGGAAGTAAATGTAATTCATCTAAGTTTGCACTTAGATCAGTCTTCCCAGCAAAGGTTTTTTTAGATATTTTTTGGTGACAACAGTGATGGTGTCCCTATTTATAAATAAATAATATAATAATCACAAAGCATGTGATTAACTTTGGAGATGTTAAAAACACTTGTAATCCCAGTATCTGGGAGGCTGAGACAGGAGGATCATAGGTTCTCGGCCAGCCTCAGCTACTTAGTGAGGCCCTCTGCAACTTAGGAAAACCCTGTTTCTAAATAAGGAATTAAAAATAAAAAATAGGGCTGGGGGTGTGGCTCGGAGATAGAATGCCCCTGGGTTCAACCTCCAGCTCTGCAAATAAACAAACAAACAAACAAACAAATGAAATGGATCTGCATGCTTAAAGGCAGAAGAATATATGCATATTTTTTTCGAGTATTATGGTTTGGGGAGAAATATAATTTTTCCCTACAAAAGAATGAAGTATAAAAGGATAAAATATTCATTAACATGCATTAACCCTTTGGAGGAGAATGAGCCCTTTGGAAGCATGCAGGTATGTTCTTACACATGAACACGTCTGCATCATTGTTCCAAAAATATATATGCAGCTGGAATCCCTCAAAATTCCAGAACTCTAAGGGTCAAGTTGTAGCATCATAAAAATGATGAATCTCTGTTAGTGAAAATAATTTTCCATTTATGAAGAAAATTAAGGGACCTGGCCCACTCCTAAGGTATGAATATAAATAGATATTTATAGCAATCATGTGCTCCTTCCAAACATTCTTTCAATTTTTACAAAATCCATTGGGATTTAGACCCAACTATTTCAATAAAGACTTGATATGAAACTATTCTCAGTTCTTCTTGTTTTTTTCTCTTCGGAACAGGTACAATTTTCTCCTTTTCTTCTTTCCTTTATTTTTTCTTTTTTAACAAGACTCAGTGAAAGTGTTTAAAATGTCACAAGATCCTTTTTTAAAATTTCTATCCAGATAAGTCATATTTTGAAAACGACAACTAGTCTTTTTGCACATAGTCTTTTTAGAAAGTTTTATGGCATATAGGATTTAATTCTTAAGGTGGATGGGTGAGGGTTTGGATGTGGGGCGAGGGTAGGAACGGGGGGTACAAATAATGCCTCATGCTTCCCATAAATGCCAATCAACCTCCGGTCTGTGGCACAGGTCTACATTTTTCAAATGTCAGTAAGTCGTCTAATAAAAAAAAATGTATGAGGCCAAGCGACTGTATAGTTCTCATTCCTCATGATCTCATTTTCAAATGTTCCTGATCTTTCATCCCTTGCTTACATTTTCTGATAGAGTGACTCAACCTCCCAAGCATTCATGTTCACAACTCAAAATCTCTGATAAAAATCCCACTGACACCTTGACTTTTCTCTTTCTTTTTTTTAACCATTAGAGAAGCTCTCTCCCAACTAGGAGACTCTCCTTATTTTAAGGTTTGCTTTCTTCCAATTCAAAGCTTATTTAAATCAAGAAAGGTATGTGGCTATTGTAAAAATAAAAAAAATGCATACATTAAGAACTGTAGTTGCAGCTGGGCTTGGCGGTAGATGCCTGTAATCCAGTACTTGGAAGACTGAGACGAGAGGATCGCAGGTTTGAGGCCAGTCTCAGCAAAATAGTGAGCCTCTCAGCAACCTAATGAGATCCTGTTTCAAAATAAAACAAAACTTTAAAAGTCTGGGGGTATAGCTCAGAGGCAGAATGCATCTAGATTCAAATTCAATATTCCCATTAAGTACCAAAAAATAATAAAAGAAAAGAAAAGCAAAAAACAGAATTGCAGTTTTTTTACCCAAGAATATGCCCAGGTATATTTGTTTGTTGCATATGTGAGTAGATATTTATGCTTGTACTATTTGAACAAATGATGGGGTGACATTATTTTGCAATCTAATATTTTATTTAAACTATCATGAATACTGTTTTGTTAATAAATGCCAACAAGGTGGTTTTCATCTCGAAATAATACAGTAGCCATTGTCTATAAGTACCATCGTATATTCTGTGAATCCGACTTTTCACTGTTATAAACAATGCCACGAGAGACACTTTTCCAACTACATCTTTGTAATGTCCCTCTGTTTTGTCTAAGGCTGGATTCCTAACATCAGCAACAGCAGTAGCAATAGAAATGTTTATTGAAGATGTCCCTTGTGTCTGGCTCTGACTCAGCACTTCCTCCACACTCCCTCATTTAATCTTTGTACCAATCTCAGTAGAAGTTAGAAATCCCAGATATGATGGGGATAAATAATTTGTCTTTGGAAATAGTATTTACAGATCTCTCCCATCTAACTGAATCCAAAAATCATTCTTTTAACCATCCCAGAGGTGAAGGTTTCAGTGCAAACTACATTTATGTTCCAAAGTATTTTGATGAAACTCACCAAATGGCCCTATGGCGATATCGATGTCGGTTCCTAATCTGTGTATTCAAGAGTTAGGTTTTCTTGGCTCTTCCAGCCCCCTCCAGAAACATCTTACCAACACCACTTAAACATCGCCTTTCGGTCGGCTTTAACACCTCAGAAAACGGGGCTATAAAAATAAGCAAAAGACCTGGGACTCAAATTGAACATAAAAGTTGTTGCAGATATTGTTTCTTGACAAACAGCCTCTCCAAACCACATAAATTGTCCAAAACCTCTTAAACCTTTGCTCTCCATCACCCACAGAGGACTGCAAAGGGAATACCGCAAAGGAACTACAGGCTAATTGAAAAATCATTCACTTGTGATGCAGTAAGAATCATGCTCCATTTCTATGAACAGATATAGAAACGAGAAACACGTTGAGTTCTCCCTGAACTGAGCAATTGGCTAATCAGCACACTCACAGGGAAATCATAAGCTTTTCCTCCGGTGCCTGGCTAGATTTGTATTTAATAATTCATGGGAGATGGAAAAAAATCCTTTACAGTGGAGATCGGGTATCCAAACCCCTTCCATCCCTTCTCTTGGCTGCTCCCAATTCAAAGACAACACTGCAGTATTGACTGGGAAGCTAGTCTACACCTGAGAGCTGATGCTTCTAAAACCTATTGTTCAAAGATCATTATCATGGTTTTCCATTAGCAGAACTAAGTAAACGCTTTCCTAAATAATTCTGTCAATGCTCTAAAAAACATATTTATTTTTGGAAGGGAGGCTCAATATGGTACTGGCAGGGGGATTATATTGATCCTCATTTTGGAGGGTTTTTTCCCCCTGCCTTTTTGGAGGGACAATTAATATTGACTGTGCCTATCATTAATTTTCTACAGTCAGCAGGGGCTTTTAGGTTTTATAAGTATAATATCAATACGAACTGTCTTAAGAGCTTTTATTTATTTTATGTTTTCCTTTTGCGTTCGATGTTCACTAACCCCACAAGACAATATACTTCACAAGTTTAAGGCAATCGGCTACTTGAGAAAGTCACTTGGAAGCTTACTGAGCTATCCAGAGGAACTGGAAAATATGTATAGAATAGTTTCTTGTCACCACAGTGATGTCGCAGTCCCAGCCCTTTAGGGGGGTGGCAACAGATATCCAGGCTGAAGGTGGGAGAGGAAAAAGAGGAGAAGGGAGGTATATCTTCCTCCTCTACATCCAGACCACAAGATTTAACACCCTTGGCTCTCCAAAGAGAAATGCCCAGGGAGCACATGGACATCTGACATGCTCTTGGCTCCCCAGTGGGCATCAATACTTGGGATGCGGCTTTATTCTGTAAGTCCCCTCTCCCAGTGGGGCTAGAAATTCCTGAGAAACACCACAGAAGAGGCTGAGGAGCGTTTGGGCTTCACAGCCTGCATCAATGTGTCTACCTCTAGCAGCCGCCTGCATGGCTCTGAGCGGTTCTAGCCAACTCCGTAGGCTTTTGTGACAAAGATCTGTCTGGTCCTCGGGGCACTAGGGCACCTGGTAATCTTAGAAATGCCACCTGAAGGTGTTGGCCTGGAGGCAGAGCACCTAACCCCGGGGAGGAAGCAGGACACCCTCATCCATCCCTGTCCCTTCTTAGAAGTGCAGAGATTCTACTGGCCGGGCAGCTGCCTCCAGCGGGGACAGGTGTCCATTGCCAGGAGCATCCTCACCTAGCACTCTCCTCCTGTATTCTGTGCCACCTGACGGAGGCTCATATTAGACCAAAGCCTCTCAGGTCTTCCAAAGCCGCAGGTAAGAATCATGCAGGTCGGTGGCCGGCCCTGTCACTGAAGGACTTCCTGACAGGACACCTGCCTTCCTCCCTCCGTGATGCACTGGAGCCGGCTCCCTGCCAGGCGCTAAGCTATGCATCAAAGTTGTTTGTCCAGTCCTCAAATAGCTCACAGGATGTGTTATCTGGAGCGGAGAGTGGAGAGGGTGGGGGGAGAGAAGGAGAGATGTGGAAATATCACAAAATCTGTGACAAATTTAGTGTTAGGAATGAGCACAGCCCGCGCTGATTTGTTTAGAAGAGTAGACTATTCTGCGACTTACTACCTGGGTTATCTTGGGCAATTTTCAAAACCTCTCTGTGCCGCAGCTCTATTTCCTCTAAAAGAAAGACGATAGAGTTATCTATAGTCAAGTGTTGTCTGACTAACTCCAGGTAATGCACGAGAAGTGCTCAGTACCGAGCCCGGCCTGCAGTCAGCGGTACTGTGCGACTGCCTCTGGCCACCTGTGACTGGCCATAGAGGAGGACCAAGCTGAGTAGGTAGGAGGTCACGGGAGAGGTGGAGGGCTCAGAGGCAAGTGGAATGGCTGCTCTGCATCACAGCCAGGTAGCTGCTCACGCTCCTCCTGCCTGGCCCTCCATGGCTCTTACTTTTTCCACCCATTTCCCAGCAGACCTTTGAAGTGTGCCTCTTCTCCTTGCCTGGCTGTCTATCTCATCCTGAACCTGAGTCTCCCTCATCTCCCTCCATCCCCACCTCTGCCTTTCCAGCCTGTGGCACCTCCCCGTTGCCCCACCCTCCTTTCCCTCTGGAGTGCTTAAGTTCTTAGGGTCTCCCACCAGTTTCACTGTTCTCTGATTGTCTCTATCGATTCTTGAGGACCCTCCTGGCCCCTTTTGATGTTAAGCCCCAGGGCTGAGATTTCCTCCTCCTCTGCTCACTCATAGATTCCCAGCACCCAAAAAAAGTGTTTGATACATCGGAAGTATCCCCTAGTCTATCCATCGTTTGTTGGGATGGTGGTGAAGGTGAGCATCTGAGCAGGGAGGGGAGCATGAGGCAGGAGCACCAGAAGGCTCTCTCAGGAGGAATCAAGACATCTTATATGAAGCTGGGGCAATCAGGGTTCTCGGATTCAAAATTAGCTAGAGCCCCTGGGTGTTGGGGTAGGGGAAGGGTTCCAGCCTGCTTGACCGATCCATTCTGCTATGAGTCAGGTACCATGTCTCTTTCAGCCTTATATGGATGCAAGGCCTATGCAATAAATAAGCCTTTGTTGCTTATGGCATTAAGATTTCAGGGTTGTTTGTTATTGCTACAGAACCTAATCCATCCTGACATATAAAATGAAAAATATTCCAGCAATTATATTTGAATTTGGGATTAATATGATGTGAACCTTAACTTCTTCAGAGCTCATTATTTTGAGAAAGAAGAGGAAGAAAATGTAGAAGGCAACACTTAAAAGACTAATTAAAATCTTTAAAATATTTTATGATTTATTCTTAATTTTCTCAACACGGGTTTCACTATTTTCAACTAATTTTATTTTAAGATATATGTATATATTTTTGATTTATATAGTTATTATATCAGATATACTTTGAAGGATTCTGTTTACTTATTTAAGATTTTTGACCAAAGACTTTTCTTCAGTTTGCACTAATCATCATCGGTATAATGGATAAGCCAGCTAGGATTAATTCTGATTCTTTTACATTCTTTAGGCAACACATTCCATGAAAAGCTCAACTCAAAGTGGCTTAAGTTATGAGAGAGGTTAACATTTCATATATGTGGAAGTTGAAGCCTGAGCTAATACAGGCTGGACAGGTTTAGAAATGAACAGAGAAAGGTCAATTGAGGACATTAAAAGCCTTTAAGCACAAGGAAGAAATACTAAGTGAAATGAGAAAAATAAAAATTAAAGTGTGAGGGTGACCAGGGCAGGTGGCACCCCTGACATCAGGCAACCCTAATGACTGAGATTGTTTTGTTACAAACAGTCAATGCAGAAGAAATCTCAGCTTCCCTGAGAAGTGTGTTCCATTGGGTAGCTGACTTTAGTGGCAGCTTGAAGCTGGCAAGTCTTCCTGGGAAGTCTACACTGCAAACTGGAACATAAGTCTCTTGTTTCTGCCTTTTCTCTGAGTGTAGTCAATAACTGGGCAACTCATACCTAGCAAACGGCTTCTGTCTGGATCAGAATTCAAGCTCAATTCACTAAAGGAGATCTTCCAAAGTCTAGGGCCAGGCTCCTTATCCTACCAGGACTGTGTTCAAAGCATGCTCTGTGCACCTAGCCCCAACCCAGACACGTTGGCAGCTTCTTCCCAATCCTCCCCCACAAGCTCATGTTGTTGACGAGGAGACTGAGGCCCAGAGGTTCCCTCACTCTTCCCTGGCTCAGATCACACTAAGCATCCCAAGTTCCAGCAGCGCTGTCCACTGGTGCATACCCACTTGTCTTCATTTCTGCTTTTTTCAATAGCTGTGGCACTTTGCAGCCCGCACCCAGTGGGATGACCACCTCGATTTTGAGAGGCTCCAATACAGAAATACTCATCTTGTCTAGACTTTTGTCAGAGACAGACTTCAAAAGTTCTCCAGAAATTAAAGGCACCAAGTTTGATGGTGTGTAATGGACATGTAACTGGGCAGCCTGTGGTCACGCTGTCCCCCTGAGTTTATACAGTTCTCTCCATATCTGGGAGTACTGCATTGCTCCCCACATGATTCCAGGGTGGACAAGCACTGCCGAATAGCTACCATGCTCCGTGGTCCTGTAACACTTATCTAATAGCTAAGATTATACCAAGTGACAGTCAAAACAGACTACCTTCACCTAATCTGTGCATGCTGTATGCAAAACAACTCTGACCCTGGCTTGATTCCTTAAAGCATGTAGGATTTAATTATCTCCCACTGCTCTAGAAGGAATGACATTTTACTTAGTACTTTTAATACTGATAAATAAAGTCCTTCTGACAAGTGAGCCCAAAATATGCTACCTCACAAACTTGCAATAAAATATCCCTGCTCCTAAGCTCAGCATTTCCTTTCTGAAAGGTGAAAATGATTCCTGGTCCTTTAAAGCTGATAGCCCTAGAGTTTCTATAAATACGGTCCATGTGGAGCAAAGTGGTATGCAATGCTTTCTCTGAAATGGAGAAATCTTCAGGTGCTAAATGAGACAAATTAACAAAGAGAGAGCAGAAGCAGGAGGAAAGAAAGACAGAGATGCATCTCCGTGTTTTATGAACAAAGAACTTCAAATAAACATCCGTGGGAGTCTCAGTACACTTGACTACACACCATCATCTTTATGTCAGAGCTAAGGCCCTGGATTTGGAGAGTACAGTGCAGATTTATCTGCAGGGATAAAAATCTCCGGTTCCTCTCAATTCATGTTCATTTCTGCCATCTTTCTTAAAGGCGTACTCTCTCCTCCCTTCTCAGGAGTCAGGGATCTGTCCCCACTCCTAGCCCCACCCCCTGCTCATGTCTCTTATTTAACTGGGTTTGACATGTCTCTAATACTTATATAGAGCTGGCTGTCTCCTCTGCCCAATGCCTCACCCCCTGATGGATGGGTATTGGCTGTTAAACATTGTCACCAGGGAAGAAGGTATGGAAAGGAATGCAGGTGGTACAGAAGCCAGCCAGGCCCACATACAACAGAAAGACGGTGTTATAAATATATGTGATGTCCTGCGAAGGAGGAGTCGCTCTCAACTGCCCTAAATATAACTCCAGATTTAGGTGACTTTTTTAATCATATGCTAATAAAACGAGAAAAGAAGGTAAAACGTGTATCTTGAGCTGGGGTTTTTCTGTATTTTCTAAGTGAAGGTCATTTCCTAGAATACTATGAGAGTTATAGATTTGAATGTGCAAATGTGTGGTCCATGATTTATACCCAATTCAAAGTTATCCTGCGTCTGACCTGAATTATACCTTCAAAATCTTACTATGAGATGCTAACAATTAAAATATTTTACACAAAATCCATGGAACTTGCTTCTCTTGAAGGTTCAGATGTCTAAAGTTTCTCACTCAAGCACTAGTCTGTAGTGGTGATTGGCTGATGTTCTGCAGGAACCTCCTACAATGGAGATACATAGAAGGCAGCTGGTAATACTCCCCACCAGTCCTAATTGCTCTTCTTTTGACAGTGTCACTCAACTCCATGATCTCTGGGTCCATGATTTTCTGACTCCTGCCACAGAACCTCTCTCCAGAGGATTGTGTGCACAAAATTCTAAGTAAAGGCTGTTTCAGTCGGCATTCTCACTCCTATGACCCAAAACAACCACGACATGGAGGAAAAATATGTTTGCTTATAGTTCTGGAAATTTCAGAGGTTTCTGTCCATGTTAGGCCATGTCTATGGAGCTGAGGGCATGAAGTGAGAAGGAGAAAGGGATCACGAGTAGAGGGCCTCTGCTCTCTCACGTCATGGAGGCCAGGAGCAGAGAACGCTAGAGAAGGAGTCCATGGACATGAGTATGGTTCCCAAGCCACACCCCAGTGACCCACCTCCTCCTGAAGCATACACCCATTAAATCCATTATGATGGAGTCAGCCATGAGTCTAGAACCCTCACAATTCAACCCTTTCACCTCTGAAAGTTAATATATGAGCTATTCAGGTGACATTCTATGTCAAAACCTAAACAAAAGCTCAGAGAAGGATGGAACTCTTAATAGATGATCCATTATTTAGGGTTTCTTGGACTTGGCCAAGTCACCTCTCTGACCTTCAATTCCCTGTCTATAGAATAAAGAGTGTATGATCATATTTTAGATCCTGTGGTACTTAAGTGAGGAAACAAAGGCCCTTTTCAAATGAATACTGAAGATAATAGAAACCTCAGCATTTCAAAACAGTTTTTCTTTTAATCCTGAAAACCAACAAATGAGCCACTACCCACAGCACAGGCGCTCAAAGTCTCCATGGGGAAAATTGGCAGGTCTTTAGACACACGCTTCCGCCAAACAATCGTCCATCCGGCGCTCTGAGCCATGGAGTGTCCACTTTGCAAAACGGGCAATCATCCGCAGTTTGTCTAAGGAGCAGGGCGTACAGGAGAGCTGTGGGATAAGAAACACAGCCAGGAAACCTCTCCATCCATGGTGCCGTCGCATGTGTTTAGGAAGAGAACCAGCGCCAGGACTAACCCCGAGTGAGAAGCTGATGGTGCACCTTCAATGGCTCTGTTGGGCTCCCATCCAGCTTTCTTTCCCCCAAATCTTATAAATAGGACCTAAGTGTGAATTAAGCCATTCATATGATGGCTATTTTCTAAAGGGTCAGTAATGTGATGGAGACACGGAAGAAAAAAACTGTAGTTAGTCCTCCTACGTGCAGAGCTAGTGGCGTTTAGTGGCAGAAAGGACTTTTGAGAGGCCCGAATATCCCCGTATGTTACAGAGAAGAACACCAAGAGCCAGAGCCGGGGAAGCATTTGGCCCAGGGGAGAGATGGAGTGATGCACACCTGCCCCAGGCTGTTGTGTGTGTGTGTGTGTGTGTGTGTGTGTGTGTGTGCGCGCGCAGGTCATCTGCAGGTGAAGGAAACTTGGCTGCATTCCTACTGTTTATGCTTCCATGTTGCCCTTGACTCTTTTTCTCCACTTGTAAGAAAATCATGGTAGTATTTATGTCATAGGACTGTGTAAGGATAAAATAAGATTATTCATGTAAAGTGCTTGGAACAAAGCCCAACACACAGTGAGAACTGAGTAAATATCAACTCATTATTTACATTCAGTTTTGTTTCTGATTAGAATGAACTGAACAACAGTGTAGGAGTCAGCCAGGTTTATCCTGGTATCAGCTTACTTACAAGGCCTCTGTGTACTCACTATGAGACACCGAGCAAGTCACTGAACCACCCTGGGATTTAATGGCTGGTCGGAAAAAAAGCTGAGAAATTGTGTGTGGTGGGGGTGGCACAGGGGTATTCTACCTCTAAGCTGTGCCACATTCTTTTTTTATATATATCAAAAAAGATATATTTTTTTTAACAGGCTCTAGCTAAGTTACCACACACTGGCCTCAAACCTGTGATCCTCCTACCTCAGCCTCCCAGGTACTGTGACCACAGATACACACTACTGAGTCTAGTACTGAGAGAATATAAGAAACAGTATGTGTGTAAATGACCAGCACAGTGTCTAAAATGTACTAGTTTATTAAAAAGTCATAATTGTTAACCATAAAATTATCATTAATGTCCACAAGTCATATTTGGTGAAGGCCATTGGTGTTCATAGAGTGACTGGTTGCTGTCTTGGAGTCCCAGCCCTTTTCCATTGCTCGAGACAGTACTAATAAGAACTCATATTTGTTGAGGGCTTATTATCCGATGGACATTGTTCAAGTGATTGATTAGATCCTCCCAGCAGTCTCTGAAATTGGTCAACGCATAATCATCCCTATTTTATAGATGAGAAGACTGAGGCTTGGAAAAATAAAATATCTGTAGAGGCTGCACAGCCAATAATAGCAAAAGCTAAAATTGATAACCAGGCCTTACACTTGAGACTCCCCAAAGAAATAGAATCTGTTATTTTACTGGCTCCCCAAGGAAACAAAATCTATTCTCCTAATAAGTTTTATTGCTGGTTATTTCTGCCACAGGGTTTAGAAATAAATGGGTAGAGATTTGAAATGATAAATACAACTTAATTTCTTTCTGAGAATAAAAAAAAAAAAACTGACAAACTGCTTTCTGGCCCACACGACGGTCGAGACATCCTGGCATGTGGAATATGAACCGCGTCACATCAAATAATCCACCTAAATCACGATCAAAGTGCCACTTGGAATTTTGCCCACGTCAAAATGAATGGCTTCTATCTGTTGAGCACCTACGCCGTGCCAGGGGCCATCCACGAGCCTTTGAGACGCCGCTTAATCCTACTGTCACACAAGTGCCGGACGACCACGCCAGGCCTTGCTCCCCGTCCGCCCCACTCCACACTCAAGCTCGGTGCCTTGGGGGGCAAGGCAGAACTTGGAGCTGTTAGCCGGGAAGGTTTTAGGACCGCGGTCTGCCTGTCAGCGCTGGCCCCTCCTCATCTCACTCGTTCTGCGGCTGCCGAAAATTACTTCTGGTGCCTTTGTCTCCACTCCTTCAACATGGCCAAATAGGCCTCCCCAAAAGCATTGCTTATTATATTAGTAGCTAACATTTACTTAGTACTTTCAGTATACCTGGTATAACTTCTATACTGTCTTTATAACAGGTATATGGAAAGTTATATTAGTATAAATTTTATACTAATGTAAAAATTGTTCTCAGAAGAAAAAAACCAAAGTACAGTTGGTGTTGCCTGTCCTGAAGCTGACCTTGGAGGGGTCATTTATATGTCCACTGACTATATAACAATAATAAAAACAGGGGGCTTGTATTTTGTGCCACTTATAATTTAATTTTTCTATTAATATTTTAATGGAGCAACAGTCCATGACAGATTAGCTATGTTAAAGAACTAAGAAATGGGGTCTCTGCTCATAAGTAAGCACTGGATGCTTACCTGCTATACAGGAAGTACTAAGTAAATGCTAGCTACTAATATAAGTGTTTGCTATGCTATTCCTCCTCGTGTTACAAAAGGAGCCAACAATCAAAGTAGCATCAAGATGCTGATGAATTCAGAGACGGTAGATGCATTAACTTTACTGACCGGAGCGCAGCTGCCCCCAGCCTGGGCTTTATGACCTATATCGGGAGAAATGATGAGAAATTTCTGAAGGTTTTTCTGGACCTTTTATGTGCACTGCCCAAGAGCCCAGACAGGGCAGAAATAACTAAATCCCTCCACTCTTTCCCTCTCTTCTCTGCTCTCTTGCCTCCTATTTTCCCAGTTATAAATCTCCCCCTGCCTCACCTTGCTCTTTCCCTGGCTTTTCCCTTCTTCTTACAGATGGTATTGATGGGATCTCCCAGAGGCTCAAACTAAGCCAAATCTGTGTTGAAAATCCTATTTCTCCACTTACCTGCTGCCCTATGTTTTGCAGCATCTCGGGGCATTGGTTTTCCATGTGAACAGGTGCGAAGGTAACATCTTCCCGAGAGGAAGAGTCAGGAGGCATCCTACAAAGAAATGGCAGCAGGCTCAGCCCGTTCCTCCATCCCACCCTGCAGAGCAAGTGGCTAACCGCAGAGGTGGGTGGGGAGAGGCAAATGACAAACCTAAGAACACAGTTCCCTTGTTCTTGCTGTTTATTGAATGCTAAGACTCAAAAATGTCTATTGGACCACATGGGAAAAAATATTAATATGAGTAATCATGCTCTTAGAGACAATATCTCAATGGACAAGACCATTCCACCGAGGATGTGAAAGAAATGTCTTACATGGAGCAGTCGCTGGGGATTATAAATGTGCCCAAGGCCCCTTTACAAAGGAGGTACGTTGGCTTGTCAAGGGGTTTACAAGAGAAAATGGGAACTTGAAAGTGGTTCCCCACTCAACCCTCAGCCCGTAGCAGAGCAGACTCACTGCTGAGGTGCCAGAGACTACACTGAAAGTCAACAATAAGAACCTATTGACAAGGGCTACAGACCTTCAACCAGCTTGAGTGATTCTAAACTGAATTAACTAGTAAACAACAGTGTTTAACAAACACAGTCAGGAAGCGATGGGCTGTGAATACCTCTGCAGTGGGTCAGATGTTGGTTTCAATAAGGGTTTCAGGTAACAGAAGATAAAGTCACTTATCAAAAGGTATCTAAAGTGTATCTCCTTCTCCTCTCCCCCAGAACTGGAGACAAAAACAAGGTCACTACCAAAAAAAATGCAGTTCTCAGCTGGGTGTGATGATACATTCGTATAATCCCAATGCTTTGGAGTCTGAGCCAGGAGGTTTGCAGTTCAGAGGCAGCCTCAGTAACTTAGTGAGACCCTCGGCAACTTAGAAAGATCCTGTTTCAAAATAAAAAATAAAAAGGGCTGGGGGTGTATCTCAGAGGTAGAGGTTCAATCTCCAAAACAAAAATGAAGAAGGAGGAGAAGGAAAAGGAGAAGGAAAAAGGAAAATACGATTTCTCATCTGGAGCATCATTTATAATGGCTAATACGTCCCATCTCAGAAAGGTTTACATTTGGTGTAAATAAGTTAGATTGGAGAAGTTAATGAGTTCTACCCAAGCTGCTCCTTATTAATTCACACAACTCAAAGACACCTACTAAAATAATACCTTTGGAGCCATATACCATCTTTATGGAGATCATTAATATCGCCCCATAATAGAACAGTTACCAGCCCCATTATTTCCCTCGCTCGCCTTCACACTGCTGGCCCACACCACCAGCTCATCCACAATTCTCGCTTGTGTTAAAGCACCCTCAGATCCCACTAGCCTCCTTTTCTCTGAATGAGGGTCACCTCCAGGCACCCTGATGAGTGCTCAGTCAGATAACTGCCATCCTCATCTCCTGGCTCTTTCTAGTCTAAAATACACAGAGGCTGGGGTTACAGTGAGACAGAAGAAGGCTTAACAAATGCATGAAGACTGGCCTTTGAAACCATGTCTCTTGTGCACATTTATTCATCTGCCCACTCGCTCTTCCAACCAAAATTTTTGGATTGCCTGCCCAGGGCCAGACACCAGACAAGATGCTTGGGATACAGGAAGCCACGAGACTCGTCTTAGCAGACAGATAAACATGGCACCAGAGAAAGGAAGAGGGAAAGGAAACCTCTCTGAGCTGTCTGGAGGCAGCAGCAGAACATGCCTGGGAGATGGAAAGGGTGTTATGTCCAGGAAACCCTGCAGGAGACAGGAGCCCCTTGTTTCTTGGCGCCCTGTGCTCTATGCCCTCAAAAACCACAGTCTGTGTCACAGCTGGGACTCCACACACAGCAAATTGACGGCACACCTCGACTCCCATGCAACCTCATCACTCACTGCCTGTCAGTCCCTTAGCAAAGTAGACAGTGACCCATTTCCACTCCCATTCCGGCCCCTTTATGCAAAAGATGCTTCTTTCTGCCAGGTGTCCCTGATCCCATTTCTCCTGTCACATGATACCTCACCTTTGTTCTCAACTCCCTGTCCCCAAAAGACAAAGAAGAGGAAGCAAAGCCTCCTAAATCGCACAGTCCCTCCCCATGTGGTCCCTTCAAATGACCAAGACAGCTAGAAAAATAACTAGACACAGGTCTCAGTGCAAGCACAATGGTGGCTCAGTGCCCGTTGCCCTGAAAACATCAGGTGAGCCTCAAGCAAGGATTGCTCAACTCTGCACGGTTGACACTGGAGCCCAGAGCATTCTTTGTTGGAGAGGTCCGTCCTGTGTGTTGTTAAATGCTTGGCAACATCTTTTGTTTCTGCCTCCAGTTTAAAAAAAAAAAAATGTGTCCATATATTACCAAACGTCCTGGGTTGAGGAGCAGTCAAAATCACCCCCAATTGAGAGCCAATGCATTAACTATAATTAGTGGTAGATGATGAGTCCCTTGGCCGTCCTACCTCAATGAAGTCCCCGATGGCCAGAGATGAAATCTCAAAAGACTACATAGAATTCCATATTAGAAATTACCCAACCCAGAGTTTGCCTGTGAAAAATCAGAAGCCCAAGGAGGGGAAGTGGCTTTTCTAAGACCACCCTGCTATGGATGGCAGAATAAGCCTCCAACTTCTTGACACTCAAACCAGAAGCATTCCACCACACCACAATCCTATATGACATCCATTGTTTGAGGCTTTGAAAGAGAAAGAAAACTAACTGATTTAGCAGCAACATAGACACTTCCTTATAATACTAATGATGTTATAATAATGATGATGATTAACAATAATAATAATAAAAAACCAACCCCAAATTAGGTCACGATCCCACAGGCATGTCTTTACAAATCTCTTTGCATTTCCTCACAACCTTTTGACATAAAAATAACCAAATTCTGCTAGGTATATATTACCATATCTATTTGTAAAAATGAGGGACCAGAGCTCACAGGGCTACGAGAATTCTTGTCCACGATCTCAGAGAAGGCCAACAACAGAAACTCACGCAGGGTCCAGGCTTGAGATCCCGCCTATCTTCCCTCTGCCATGGTGTCCACAGGGGGAGCTGCTCCCAGCCGACCACTGTCCTCCAGCCCCTCCTGCCTGCCTGGTGTTGACTGTGGTTCCTCTGGGTAGGCCCTCCCTGCCTCCTGCCCTTTCAGATCCACATTCATCTGACATTTGCATTTTTAAGCCACACTGGTCATATTCTTTAGCAGCCGATGCTGTCCATCTAATCCAACAGGCATTTGTTAAGTTTCCTCTGTGGGGTCGAGCTATGTGCTGGGCCTGTCCAGGAAAGCTAAGAGTAGTCAGTTTCTCTTTCAGCACTTGTCAAGAGTTATCATTGTTCATTTGGCCCACCTTCCCAGGAGACAGGAAGCTCCTAGAGGGCATGGGTATGTCTACTCAGGTCATTTCCAGATCCTCGGCGGCTCGCAGAGAGCACATGCTCCAGGAAAGCTTGGAAAATCACGCTGAACAGGTGGGAACTTCTGCTCTTGATGATGCATGCTTAGATATTTAAATAATCTTATTTGCTCTCACAAAAACTTCATGTGAAGTACATTGTCATGTTAATCCTAAAAACCTAGGAGCTGAGATTGTTAAGGAATTTGTTCAAAGTCATGTAACTAGGATGTAGAATTGCCCCCAAGTGGTTCAATAGTTCTATTTGGGAGCATAGACATTCCATTAATGTGTAAAATGTAAAGATGATAAGTAAAATAAAATGAAAAAGGGGTGTATTCATGCTCCAAAGTGTACACATAATTCAAAGAAGAAAGAAACTGAAAAAAAAGTAGTACTTAGGAGCCCAGGCTCAGGAGCTAGACCTCTGGGTTTGCATCCCTTACCCACCACTTCTTGTCTGCATGGTCTAAGGCTGGTCATTGCCCTGTGGCTCAGCTTCTTTTTCCAAAGAATGGAGTTGTTAGGATACTTATCTCAAAGACTTATTGTTATGTTAAATTATTATATCCACTTAACAGATGAGGAAATTTAGAAACAGAGATGTTAATAAACTTTCCCAAGGTCACACAGATTAAGTGGTAAAGAGTTCCAACTAAATGAGTCAATATACCCAGAGTGCTATAAGCCTTGTCTGTTATAGAATAACCAGTACTTATTTGGCACTTTCTATTTTCATAATAAAGGAGACAAAAGGATTAGACACACACACACACACACACACACACACACACACACACACACACACTAATTAAACAACAGTAAGCAGTACAAGGGAGAACCAAGAGTAAAACAGAGAAGAGGTGTCAAGGAAGAAAATAATCTTCCCGTGCCCTACAGGAAATAACACCTTACATTCAGGTTCTTGCTATTCCATTTAGAGTTGAAAGAACACATCCTTGTCTCTGACATAAGCCACCCTTTTTACTAGCATTGAATTCAATTTAGCTTTATATGCTGCTTAAAAAAAAAAGAAAGCATACAATTCCAAAATGCCTTCGAGTGGCTGATAGAGGGAGCGGGCACACGTGCAGGCATACAAAGGCCGTTATTCCTGCCTCATGCTGCTACCCTGTGGGAAACTGACTAGGCGGAGTTCTGCAGAAATGGCTCCAAATAGCTGGAAGAGATGGGGGCCGCGTGGAGCCGGGTGATGGGATGCATAACTCCGACTCATATTCATTTACTGCTACATTTAAGCTGCTTTCAAACCAGTTTTCCCTCAAAAATACCATTCATATCCAAATGGCAAGGCTCTGGCTCTGAAGCCTCAGGATGCCCGGGGTGACTCTTGCCTTCATCATCCTTCTCACGTGGTGAACAGAGTCCTGGTAAGTCGGTGACGCTGTAGCAGCCATCAATAAATAATTATGTAGATATTTGCCAGACATGCAGAATATACTTCCCAACAAAAATGGCTCGTTATTTCTCCCAGAAAGTAGCTCAGGGCCCTGCCTGAAATCTGTGGTCAAGATCCTCGACAGCCTCATTCTTAGAGTCAACCAAAGAATTAATAGGAATGATTCAAGTAAACCAGTCTAGGAAGAAAAGGCAGTAGTTGGGAATTGCTGGAAGTTTTGCTCATTTTTTTTTAATGATTGTATAAATAAAAGTTACTCGATTGAGCCTTTCTTTTTTTTTTTAAAAAAAAAAAAAGAAAGTAGCTCAGAAGACAGTGCTAGGTCTTTTTCTTTCAAGAGTCATAAGAAGGAGAAAAAAAAATTCTCCAATGTCCATATTGCACCTTACCACTCTAAACTTTGAAATTGGAAGGGATTGGGCTTCGATAAATAAATCACAAAATAAAGCAGAAGAGTCGGGAAATCTAGAGGTTAAATGAATCATAAGAAACATATTAACTATTAGCAACACGTGGGCCTTAGATGGATGGATATTAAACACAGTTAAAACATGACATTTATAAAAATCAGAAGTGTTTACATTGCATATTTGATGATAATAAGAATTATTAATTCAAGCCAAGTACATGCCTGTAATCCCAGTACTTGGTAGGTTGAGAAAGGAGGATTGCAGGTTTAAGGACAGCCTCAGCAATGCAGTGAGACTATTGGTAACCTAGCAAAACCTGTTTCAAAATAAAAAATAAAGGGTGATGGGAATGTAACTCGGAGGTAGAATGTCCTTAGATTCAATCATCAGTACCATATACACACAAAAAGAATAATTATTTGATTTTTATTATAATAATATTATTGCAATTGTTATTAATTAAACATATACTACAAAATATTTATAGGAGAAATAATATCTTGGATTTGCTTCAAATAAGTATGAGAAGGGGAAGTGGATTGTGGTATTAAGAAACAAAATTGGCTATGAATTGTTAATTGTCAAAGCAGGATAACAGGTACCTGGTGGTTCATTATACTAGTATACTATTTTTCCTTGATGATGGATGTAGAATAAATTGATTAATTTTTAAAGAAGCCAGATGAAAGTATTTATGTATTTATTAAGAACAGACATAGAATGTCTTTTTTCTCCCTCTGACCAAACACTGGCCCATTCAGTCTTCCACGCTCTGTGAGGAAGCCACTGAAAATATGACAGAGCTTCCTTAAGGACAATGGCATAAGTCCTCTGAGAAGCACTGGGATACAGCATATGTCCCATGCAGAAACTTGCCTCCATATATAATTATTCCTCCTCCATCACCAGATTGCATTCTCATAAGATAGAGCACCATCAAGACTGGGTCTTGCTCGCCACTCTGCTTCTGGAGAGCCCTGAATAAGATCCAGCAGAGTAACATGTGAGAGGGGCTCGTTGAAACTAATGAGGTAGATGTATCTCTATGACCAATGAATTGAATTTAATGTGAACTTTGCAATTTTTTTTTTTAATTTGGCAATATGGGCAAGTTCTGCAGGCAGATCTATATGTATTTTGAATCAGTGTTTCCCAGATTATGAATCTGCAATGGTACCCATGGTGATTCTGAGTAGTTCATGAGCAACGTTTCTTTGGGAATTATATATTTATTTTTAATGTGTATTAAAACAAAAACAACCAGCGTTTACATAGATGCAATAGTTTAATAAATGGCTACGATAATTTGCATTTTAAATTATTAGGTAAATATTTGTATTGCTGGTGAAGAACTACAGCAAAAATGCTAGAAGCTAATAGTCAGAGGCTTTAAGAATTGTGTTTACATAATGTTATCTCAATGGACGGCTGCGTGTTTACTGTTCATAAATGCTCCCATTATATAGCAAAATCTTTTAGAATGTGAACTCTAAGACCTGACTACCTGGCTCAAGTCCTTTCCTACTGACTAGCTGTTTATCCTTGGGCAAATTATTTAAAACGGGTGCCTCAGTTTCCCCATTTGTGAATAATAACAGGAGACAATAACAGTGACATGGAACTCTTTTGGGAATTAAATGTAGGGTATTTAGATGAAGAGATATACAAAAGATATTGCTATATATCCACAAGAGTGACCAACATTAAACAGATTGACAAAACCAAGTGTTAGCATGAAGGTGGAGCAACTAGAACTCCCATCTCTTTGACTGGCAATAGTGTAAGTTGCTTCAACCATTGTATAAAACTACATGTAGGTGTCTACTAAAGCTAAGCTTACCCTCTGCTTCTGAAATTTCACTTCTGTATTTATATCTGTGAAAATCGATAGCATATATTCATCAAAATTCACGCACAATAATATTTCTTATACTTTAGTTATAGTAGTCCCAAACTAGAAACAATTCAAAGTGTGCCTCTGCCAAAGGACTAAATAGATATGTTTAATTAAGACACTGAAACACTACAGAGCAGAAAAAATCACTAGTACATGTAAGAACATGGAAACATCTAACAGTTATTTGGTTGAACAAAAGAAAAAGACACAAAAAGTAAAACACTACATGATTCCATTTATATGAAGCCCAAGAACAGACAAAACTAATCTATAAGGGCAGAGGTAATACAGGGGACAAATTAAAGAAAGGCACAGGGAACCCTCTGGAATGTGGAAAATAGCTTATGTGCACACATGCGCACACGCACACACACCCATTGAGCTATAATTTAAGATTAATGCACTTCATATGCTTTACTATATTTTATAAGTGAGCGAAATGTAAATTGTAATGTAAAATGCTTAGAACAACATCATACGCACTACAAAAGTATTTGCTATGGTTATTTACCCCTGTCTGCTAGTGATCTATATATTCTGAAGAATCTATAAATGCCAGGCATGGTGGCACATGCTTGTAATCCCAGCATTTGGGAGGTGGAGACAGAAGGATTGTGGTTCATGTACATCCTCAGCTACTTAGTGAGGTCCTTTGCAAATCAGTGAGAACCTGTGTTAAAAGTAAAAAATGGCAGGGCTGGGAGTATAGCTTGGAGGCAGAATGTCCCTGGGTTTTATCTCCAGTACCACACACACACACACACACACACACACACACACACACACACATACACACACACACACACACACACAGAATCTATAAATATTTCTTGAGAAGACTAAACATATTTTGATAATACAAACGCTTTCAAATTTAGTCTCTCCCTAAACAGTAGACAGGTTATTTGAGGCGACCTGCTAACCAGGTCTACTAATTACTCTGGAATCATCATGGCATAGCAACTAAACAGGCTCTGAAGTCAGGAAAACCTGTCTTGAGTTCTTGGTTCTGCTATTTTCTGGCCTGGGCCATGTTACCTAATAGCAACCAGATTCTCAGTTTCTTTCTCCTTAATATATAGCTGATAATAGAAACTGCTTTATAAGGTCATTTCAAGAGACTTCTAAAAAAGTTAGCTAATACCATTATTAGATTGATTTAATCTTTAACTTTCAGAGAAAAATGATCAGGACTAATGCTAGAAATTTTACAGTCATTAATTAGAATGATTTGGCCACCTTTCTGAGATCACCTTCATTTGACTTATTTTAGAATGTTTATGTAGATATCACCTAAGCATGGCTATGTGATCTTCCCACATTGCATAGAAATATCAGTTCCAATTTATTTACAGCCATGCTTCTGAAAACCTGTCAATATAAAAGTCAATTATTATTTTATTCCTAAGTACTATCTCGATTACCAGCAGAGAAAGCAAGGCATCCCTAACTGTATAGTCACATTTATATCTTGATAACTGAAAGATTTTTCAATAACATAAAAGAAAAATTGTCTCCACATGTATATGCATTACACCCACACGTATGTATGTATCTGAGTGACCTTGCCCAACCTTTAATCACTTGCTCTTTGTACCCATGACATGCGGTATATATGTTCTTTTTGTCACTGCATACATTGCACCATAGCTTCTTTATCCATTTACCTGGCTGTCAACTCCCCAAGACCCTAAACACTAAAAAACAGAAGCCATGGCTTCTTCATTCCATGTCTGCCAGAACTTAGTATGGTGCCCAGTACAAAGTAAATAGTCAACAATTCTGAGCTGACCTGAATGTCTAGAAAGATCCAGGCTACTGCTGGCTTACATGATAGCCATTAAAAACTCAACAAAGATGCCCCTTTCTTGCAGCACAAGTGTCCCACGCCAGGGCACACAGTGGCATAAGCTGGGAATGGACTGGATTTTGGTCCCCTACTTTCCTTCTCATATAGAGTACCTTTTGTGCAGTTAACAGCCTGCCCAAGCATGAGCAGATGACCAAGAGAATGTTATGACCTTGCAGAGCAAAATAACATAAAATGCCTATAGCTTCACTGTGCACAGCCCTTTGATTTGGGATTACCTGAATACCCCCTCTGTAAAATTGAATCTGGATGCCTTTGTCCTCTCCAGAGGAGACTGCTGGAACTCAGAGGGTACCCAACTAATAGGGAGGCTAACCTGGCCGTGGTAGAGGTTGCCTAAACCTTCCTTTAACAGAAAGAATCTGTAGTACCCATCCTGCATAATCTGGGTTTCCCCTGAGCCAATGCAATTTACTCAAAATTGGACCCAAAGTCTATAAGTGACATTTACAATTCAGAGGCCAGGTGCAAAGTAATTGCCTCTCCTGACTCTGACCCTCCAGGGTTATTTGGATCCACCTCTCAATTCTGATTGTGTCTCCCTAGCTGAGTTTAAAGAAAGAACATCCTACTTGCATGCCATGACACCATTCCTAATACTCACCCCTAGGTCAACATCCCCTCTAAGATCTTCAAGCTAGAGGAAAAGTTTATATGAGATGCTAGCTTCGATTTTCCTTTTTCTTTTCAATTTTTTTTTCTCCTGTCCCCTCCAATTGTGTTGGTGAAAGTAAATGGCTAGATCCATCAATGGACCCAGCTTCACTTTAATTCCTATTTAAATCTTGCAAGTGTACCCCCACCCCTACACTACACTGAGACAGACATTGAGAATCCAAACAGAGTGGGCAATATACGGCAGAAGCTAGCCGATACTCCCTCTTCACTCTTCCGTCTCAGTCTTTCCCCACAGAACACTGGCAGCCTAACCTCATGTCGCCACAGAGATTTAATAGCTAAGAGCCACAGTGAGGTCTTGTCTTACACAATTTAATTACACTCACGAAACAGACAACAGTGCATTTACTGGCCCACTATTAAACATTATCATAAGTAATTTAAACTCAACATCACTTGTCCAAATATATGGACAAAATACATTCTGTCATCCAAGAGCCATAATGCTCCCTCCATAACTGTGAATCATCGACAAATCCATAGTAATTTATTCTGCTTTCCAATTGGAAGCATATCTTAAAGGGAGAAAAGTCAGAATGTGCAACACTTCTGATAGTAAACTTGTCCACCTGCTAGCCAACATAAATTAAGGAGCCATACTTTAGTGATTCAATTACACCACTGAGTAATTGAAAATACGCAATTACAAGGAGTTGAGGTCCTTATGAGAAATATTATGTCTGCATTCCAGATTCCCTAGTATTTGATTTATAAATTGAGTATTGGCATAATATTCTACCTTTCAGAGAAATTGTTCCCTTCTGGATAGTTCTAAAATCTTAATATGTAAAGATACAAAACCCTTAGAGGTCATCGTGCTTAATCCCTTGTTATGTATCTGAGGAGAAGGAGTCTGAAGATCAGTCAGCTTACAAAACAAAAAGGGAGGTCACAGAAAGAGGCCTCTCATCTCAAATTAAAAATAATCAGATCATGGTCACATTCATAATCTCCGAAACTGGACAAAACTTAACTTCAATAGCCGGGCGTGGTGGCGTACTTGTAATCCCAGTATTTGGGAGGCTGAGAAAAGAGAATCACACAGGTTCTAGCCAGCCTCAGCTATTTAGTGAGGCCCTCAGCAACTTAGTGAGACACTGTTTCCAAATAAAACATAGGTCTGGGAGTGTAGCCAGAGGTAGAAAGCCCCTGGATTCCATCCACAGTAAACACACACACACACACACACACACACACACACACACACACACACACACACCAGACACACACAAACACACACACCTTAACTTCAGTGATGCACAGGCCACTTAATCTTTATGTACTTCTATTTCTTCCTGAATTGAAGAGAGATAGTAACTCCTAACACAACTAGAGACTCGTTTTTTTATTAGTTATCTAGTCAAATAGAATTGCCTTTATTTCTTCCTTTGTTAAATATAAGATAATATCTTCTAAAACAGTCAATGAATGAGGAGCAATGAGTTGTTGACAACATCTCACCAACATCAGTACCACCACCATCACCACCACCACTATTATTACTACCACTATCACTACCACCATCACCACCACTATTACTACCACCACCACCACCACCAGCATCACCCCATCAGTTATCACTACCACCACTGCTCTCATCACCATCTCCACAAGCATCATTATCACCACTATCATCATCAACTATCACTACTACCACCACTATCATCACCCCGCCACCATCATCAACATACCCCATGTTTTCCCATTGCTTATTTCATAGTTTCTATTTAAATTAGCAATGTCTAACCAACAATTTGGATGTAAGATAGCATGATTATGGTTCCACAATGGCTAAACATCCAATCCTGATGACAGTACATTTCACAATCCACTTCTTCAGTTTCAATAACTGGATTCCTGCCCATTCTGATGATGGTATGCTATCTAACCATAATATATCCAATACTTGATTGATTTCCTGGGCTATATATTAGCCAGGTGTGTTTGCATTAGATACAGCAATGTGGAAGACCAGTTTTCCTATGCTAGCTGTCTCAACCCAACCACATACAAAGATATGCCACCTACCTTAGCTCCCTAGCGGTGGTAGACTTTGTATCTTACTCTGCAAATAATTTTAAAACACCATAAATGATTATTCCCATCATTGACCTCCATTCTGTCTCCCGACAAAAGAATCCAGAGCCTCTTTAAAACCCAAAATAAGCACATGTGATCAAATGCTAATTTGGCAATAAACAGAAAATTGACTTCAAATCATCTCTCTGTCACTCTAATTGATTAACAGTCACATGAAAATTGATAACATGATTTTCAGCAAGAGAGCGTGTGGCAAGCTCTTTGGTTCTATTGGCTTAGGATATTGACTGCCTTCCAAATAAAGCTTTTTAAGAGTACATTAGTGAGTCCGCTAATAAACTTAAAAAGTAGTCTAATTACAATAATGAACTCCATACAATGAGTTAATGCAATACCGGAGCTTAGAGATGTGAGTCTCTCACTGAAATAAAAACAAAGTACAAGTTCTATCAAATATAGCCCAACCACACTTTTGTTTCTCTGGGAGAGATTAACTTATTATTTTTCTGCTTTATTTCCCTAGTATTCTGGCAGAACAGGCTCATGTGGCATCTACTACCTTAAAAGTTTTCCCAACATCTATAATAATTATCTTAATATGAAATTAATTTTAAACTGCTAACACTTAAATGTTCGTGTAGTTCAATTAGAACCCATCTTTACATAAGCCAAAGACTAAAAAAAAAAAAAAAAACGCATAAATTAAAGCTGCATTGGTCTAGGTTGTGAATATTTCTAAACTGAGCAAGTTACTATAGCAGAACTTGGCTATGATTCACATTGGCAGTCAGCGAATAGACACTGGGATTATAATAAAACACGCTTGCTAAGTGTCCCCGTGCCAGGCTCTCTCTATTTGTTCTTCCTGATCTACACCTCACCCTTCTCTACTGCCTACGCCCCCGGAGACTGACCTTTAAAGATTGTGTCTATGGACTTTCTTGCCTCCCACTTCTGATGAGGTTGAGATATTGAAAGGCACTAACAATAGTTCCAAGGCCAAGAAGAAAATGAGGTGGAAAGTTCCCCCCAACTCCCTCTCTGCCAAACACAGGCCAGAAGGGAGAGCATTCCTAAGCTGCCGAAGCCCACACTTCTGAAATCCACCCTCTCCAACAGCTAGAGCTCTAGCTCTGTGGGTTTCAGAGCCAGCTCCCTCCCTGCCCTCTTCAGATCTAGGAAGTTTCTGGCCTCCTACCACTTTTTCCCCTAACCCCAGGGGATCAATCACTTGTTGATTTCTTTTAACCCTTCCCACACCCTTGAAAATAGTCTCTTCATTAAACTCTAACCCCATTTGAGTGTGCCATCTGTTACCTGCCAAAATCCTAACTGATGTGTCCACCTTCCATTAACCCAGTGGTTCTCTGCCTGTTAAGGGTTACAAACCTCTCTGAGAACCCAAATAAAAAATACAATCACAGAGACCTCTCTCCGTACAAAGGCACATAGTCACCTCTATGTGAATTTTCCAATATAATTTCAAGAAGTCAACAGACACCTTAAAACAAAAACACAGATGCCAAAGTATGATACCCTCTCATGGCAAGGTGATTTTTTAAGAAAATGGTGTTTACTTTCAGAAGTGAATTATACGGGTACCATGTCAGGCTTTAAAGAGTCCTACTCTAGAATATTGGATTATAGTATGTGAAGGTATAAGAAAGCACCCACCCCAACAAAGATCTCCAAATGATCAGTGTAAAAGATATTACTGCACAATTTTATCTTCAATTTTACTTCTTCCCTTGTTCTTCATACCATGTAAGCATTTTATCACACACGCCCTCGGAATTCCTCCCCCCTGCCTAGCCATGGTTTTACCTACTTGTAAAGTTTATTATTCATCATCTCAAGTGCCATCTGGACTACTGATAAGTAAATGTCTTTAAAAAAAATCTCTGACAGAGATTTCTTAAAGTTTTATTCACCATCTTCCAGACCCACTCAGCATTCAGAAGCCTATTCTCCAAACAGGCTGACATGTTTTTTATTAACACGGGTGGATTCATAATATTAAAAATGTATATGCCAAGTTACTCCAATAGAAAATATGCATGGATTAGGATGGAAAATAAATTCTACTTCAAACAGTCACCCATTCTGCCTATATGCCTTCCCCCGTGGTCCAGCATTGAAATATTTCTATAGAAAAAAAAAAAAAAAGAAAGAAAGAAAGAAAGCTGAAGTCCAACACTCCAGTGTGCTTGAATCTCTTGAGGTCTCTACCAGTGGCTATTAAAATTTAAAGTGCACTGCATAATCCTTGACTTCAGAAAACACATGCAACTTATATTCCTTAAGCTACTGGCAGCTTATGCTATTCTATGTGGTTCAGGAGGGAACAAAAGAACACATGCAGAAGACACTGGCCCACATAAATGTCAACTGAAAACCATGCAAAAGAAAAGCTGGGTTGATGTCTTCTTTCTAATGTCAGTCATCTTAATGATCCTGTATTTAAAAGTCATCTGTTCTAAAGAAATAAACTTGTTTAAATATCATGATATAGCGTATATGTACTTCTCTGTGCCCTGTGGTCATATAAATTAACCTTTTTATTTTAGGCCAAAAATTAAGATACCATAAATGTCTTAATTCTAAAGAATGCATAGTTATTATAAATGCCCTTGTTCCCATGGTATTTTTAGGAGTGGAGCCCCTTGCTTTGTTATTGTGCATGACTTTGCTAATGGAGATCTCCTTGATAGTTTTGATGGCTGTCATTAACCTCAGTCATCAACGGTACTAAGAAAGGGATCTGCCCAAAAGTTGTGGTTTTGTCCTTCATGATTTTCTAATCTGCCATGAAGCTATCAGTCTTGCAGGCAGCTAGCTGGGGTCAGCAAATGGCAATATCTTTCCTTCAGCCTTTCCCCACTTTGATCCTCTCCTATTGAATAGGGAGATGACATTTTTTTTTAATCTTAAAAGAGTAAATGAATTCAGAAACCCAAAGGAGAAGTCTCTCTGGCTCACTTACGTGCCCCACCTCTGAAGCCTTCTAACAGGTTGCTGCCAAATTAATCTTCCTAAAAGCATAGCTCTGGCATTCCCGCCTCTGTCCCCCCAGCCCATCTTAGGCAAAGCCTTCAAGGGCTCACCATGCCCAACTAAGAGGAAACTATTGAGACTCTATATCCTGGGATTCTAAGGCTTGAAAAGCCAACTTTCTTCTAACTTTTACTTTATTGTTCTTTGTTACTGAGGGATCCAGAAAAATTACAACACCCCTCCCTGGAGGTGCCATGCACTTCATAAACAGGTCTCTGCTCACCTTTTCCCTCTATCAATATAGAATGCCTTTCTTAAGATATTGTGAATACTACATCATCTATGATGTGCTACAACACCTTTCACACACTTTCCTATACACTTGTTTCTAGCCCAACCCCAGTGCTGTACCTGGCAGTAGTCCTCATAGTTAAAAACGATTAGCAGTTTATCTATTTATAAAATGAGACTTAAGCCAAGTACAGTGGCACATGCTTGAAATTCCAGTACTTGAGAGGTTGAGACAGGAGGATCGCAAGTCCATGGCCAGCCTCAGATACTTAGTGAGGCTCTCCACCACTTAGCGAGAACCTATTTCAAAATAAACAATAAAATAGGGCTGGGGGTGTAGCTCAGAGATAGAACGCCCCTGGGTTCAGTCTCTAGTATCACAATAAAATAATAGATAAATTGAAATGAGGTTCATAATAGTAACTATAAAGATTAAATATTATAAAATGCTTAAAGTACAGTTATGACATTTGTGGTGATTGTTTCAGTTGTTGACTTAAACCAATTAATCTGTAGCAAGGAAGGTGAAAAGGGAATGGGATTTTATTTATTTTTGTGTGTGTGTCTTCCATTGCCCCATCCATCATGGAGGAAAGGAAAGAGAACAGATCTATGAAAGAAACCACATTTCCTCAATTTAGGGGCAAAGAAAAAGCCAAGAGCTTCAGATTCTGAGCATATCATTTATTAGATCAATTTGGCCAAAAAATGTGTGTGTGGCCTTTCACTTAACAGTGTTAAATTAGGCCACTACACTGTCACTAATTGCATTCCAAGAGATGTCAACAGTGGTGCCTGGACGAAGCTCTCTGGAGTAAGATGGCAGTTAAGTGTAATGAGGACCCTCCCATCTTTACCGAAGGAACAGTCTGTCTCCGAGTCACCAGGCTCCTCCTGCTCAGCCTTCCTGAGCACTCACTTACATAGAAGGCAAATGAGATGCCACTTTGTCATCTCTGCCCAGGTTCCTCACGATGCCTTCCTCTTTTAAAAGACCTGGAGGGCCACATTCTAATCTGAGTTGCACCATGATGAGTCTCTTAAAAGAACTATTTTGATGCCCGCAAGCACAGCAGAAAGTATTAGGAAATAAAACATCATTAGTCAAAATCACGGTGGCCTCCCAGAAGCCTCACATGGAATCAGAGCATCCATGTTGGATTTGTTTCAGGAAAGAATATTGCCTCCTGCCTTCCCACAAAGCATTAACAGGTCCCTGTCCTTTCAAAAGATGGCGTGCTTAACTCGGAGCTCGGCATGAAAAATCTGAGCTCAGGCATATTAACTGCTCTGAGATATTTTAGGCATTGTATGCATTTGGCTTGTGGAATCTCTGAGCCATGAGAGCACTGGGTGCATCTCAGAGTGACATGTGGTGACACAGAGTTCCACAGGAGCACAGGGCGCCCAGTTAATTGGCGTGGCTGGTCACTGGAAAGCACACTCCGCTCTCCGGCAGCTTGAAGGCCACTTGTGCAACACCCAAAGAAACATTTTAACTGGACGAGAGTCCTTAAACCTCCATGCACACAGCACACGACATCCAAGGACAGCTCCTTATTTGCACTTGTCTCTTGCATGTCCAGGCAATGCTCAGAGAGGGAAAGGAGCAAACCTTTCCAGGCAGGCAAGTATTTTAAGCCCTACTGAGCAGAGAAGTTCTCGGAGGAACTACCCAGAGCCTGCAGGGTCACTGCTTCCTAATTTCCCTGGGTACTATTTGATGACTCCGCAAGAGTCTACATCCTAATTCTTGCACAGAAAGAATCACCCTAGTTCCAAGAATGTGTATTAGAGCCAGAGGACTTCAGAAGTCCCACTCACTGGCTATGTGAACTGGGGCAAGTTCTTTAACTCACTCAGCTTTTGTTTCTTCTTCTCTACAGTAGAAATAGTGTAATATGAGGATGAGTATAGGTAAGGAGACAGTCTGATAATTTTGTACTACAAAAATATTTTAAATTAATGATGACTTCTGATGCTAAGTGAAGATAGACAATGCCTGGGTTTGGTAATGTTAGACACAACACTGTAACAGTTTCCTAGGGCTGCGGTAACAAAAGATCACACAAACTGAGTGACTTAAATAAGCAGGCATTTATGCTCTTAGAGTTACAGAGCTAGAAGTCCAAAGTAAAGGGTCAGTTGGAATATGTGCTCTTAAAACTCCAAGAAAAAACATTTCATGTCTCTCATAGCTTCTTGTGATTGTCAGTGTTTCTTAGTGTTATTTGGTTTATAGGTGTGTCACTCTAATTTATGCCTCTGTCTTCACTCCTATGGGTCTGTGCTCAAATGTCCCTCTTCTTATAAAGACACCAGTAACTGTTTTAGGATCCACACTAATTTAATTTGACCCTACTTTAATTTGATCACCTATTCAAAGACCCTATTTCCAAATTAAGGTGGACTCCTAGGTTCCAGAGGTTAAGATTTCATCCTATTTTTTGAGAGGGCATGATCCAACCTACAAAAAAATACATTGGGCATTCCCTGACCTCATAATCTAAAATCAATTACAGTTGCTAATGATGAGCTACATCACATAGTACAATCATATCCATTCTTTAGCATCACTCACCAAGAAATGATAACTATTTGTTTCTGGTAATAGGAGTCATGACTTAGCTGCAGCAGCAAAGCACAATTCCTGGCACACCCTTAAAACCTCAGTAAAGGTCAAATAAATAAATATGATGAGTGAATGATCATGAATGATGGAGAACAGTACAGATAGCACATCTTGCATGTTCCAAGATAGTCCTGATTATAAATACACCAGCCCCACCACTTCTCTTGTGCATGTTAAGACACATGTCCCCCTGCTCATCTGAAAAGTAGACTCCTAAAACATAGGGCTCAAAAAAGGCAACAGATTGATTTTATTTTTTTTTCCTCAATCTCATCATTTTCTCTCACCAACTTGTTCTTCTAGGTCTCTTCTCTCAGTAAATGAAAGTTAGGAGTTCTTGATTCCTTTCCATCAATCCTGTTCTCCTTTACTCTCCCTTCATTGACTTTCAGCACTGTCCAAACTCTTCTACCTCTTTCAAACCATTATTCTCTGCCCTATCCACACCACCAAGTTTTTTTATTTGAGGTGCTCTTTGTACCATAAATTATTCACTTTATTAACTTGGATTGGGGGAGCCTTCAATTCTTTTACCAGACTGACTTTTGTAAAATGCAAATTCAATCATTCACTACCTTAAATTATGTCGGTGGCTGTCCTTTGTATCGAGGATTAAATCCAAGATATATAGCATGTCCCATGTGGCAGATAATGCTGGCTGTGTGTTCATTCAAACCTTTTCTGGGTCCCCTGGGCACACAGCTGGGGTTCAGGACCCAACCTTTATCACCATTAAGTATCATGTCAGTGAATTTCTGCTCAGTGAAATGTAAGTGTAAATAACATGTGCTACATCCAGCCTGGTTCAAAACCACCTCCCATGCCATTTCCCATGCTGTGTCTTTCTCCTACTCTGCCACTAGGTGCGGAAGAGCCATGATAAGGCTCTGGAGAAGGTGCCTGGACTCCTGGATCAATACTGAAGGCTACCTGCTACGAGTAAGGAATTAATTTCATTGTATTCAACAACTGAGTTATGACAGGTATTTATCACAGCAACAAAACTACCCTTATTGATTTGCCATTTGAGGTTCTCAATCTTCTAGCCCCTGCCTATTTCTCCCATTCCACCATTCACTCATTCCCTCTCTCCATCCCATGTCACCTTTTTGCCTTAGCAAACCAATGGTTTCCCACACTCATTATCTCCCTCTTGGATTTGCTTCGATTACAGCGATGCTCACTCCACTCTCTGCCTCTACCTCTTGGCCTGATTTATTTTTCTTTATCATACTTATCACTACTTGACATATTACATATTAATTTGTTTATTTTCTCACTCCCACTGGAAATTAAGCCCCTTGAATAGGACCTTCAACCACTTCACAATTGTATCCCTAGGACCTTGATTAGCCTGGTCTAAAAAGATCCTTGAATGTGACTTGGATAAATAAAATCTAATAATTTTAAGTACGATGTGTTCAGCACTGTGCTAAGTGTTTCACATGTGTTCTCTCTCATCGTCCTCAAGAACACCATAAAATAACGTAATGGTTTGGATTGGAATGTCCCTCTACCCTCAACAAGGGAGCAATGTTGGAAGAGAGGATTGGGTGCTATTGGTTCTTCCTCCCCCTGCTCTCACTTCCTTCTGGCCTCCACAATGAGAAAGCAAAGCCTTGCACTCTCCCTTTCTCTGCTTCCTACCACAATGCCCTTAGATCTGCTGTCCCTGGCCTCATATAGACTGAACCCCAAATTCCCAAAGAAACAGTGAGAAAATAAATCTTTCTTCTTTCAAGTTGCATGGTCAGTCATTTACTATACACATCAGTGATTATGCTGAGTGAGACAGATAGCACTAATATTTATCCCCATTTTACACATAAAGAAACTAAGGCTTATTGAGATTAAGTTTTAAGCCAGGTTGTATAGCTCATATAAGATGAGGTAAAGATCTGAACCCAGGCAGATAGATATATTTGCATTTAACCTTGCATTTAACCACTCACTCACTAATCAATAACTGTTTTGTAATGAATATTTCTCAGCTAATGGAAAAAAGTACTCAGGGTCTAGCAAATACCAAGCAAGTGACCCAGGCCTGTCTCAGGATCCTTTGAAGGCTGAGACACCATCCAGAAATTCCATCAATGATCATACACAGAGAAGGCTCACAACCATCTATGCTTAATGTCACTCTTAATCTTACCGAGCAGCCAGTTAATAATACCATTCCTTGAAGGTAACATAAACATCTAAAATGTTCTCTTTCCGACTCTTCAGACTTCACACTCCACTACCTGCCTCTCTGGGTTCAGCACCACGGAACTAAGTAGGTAAACGGGCAAATATATATCTTTAGACCATAATAAGCACATCTTTTGATGTGCTCAAGTCCCAAAATGAATGTGACTCATGTTACAACCTCTCAGGTGCTTAGAAGTATTAGCAATTTCCCTTTTCCTTCGCTATTTTTTTCTCTAGGCTATCTATGCAATATTACTTCACTCTCTCTTTGTACAGTAAGTCATGCCCTCTAATCCATTTATCATTCTCACCACCCTGGTTTGAGTTCTTTCCTTTTCATCTCTTTTTAAAAGCAAGATGGTGTTCTATGAAACACACACACATATACAGAGACACACATTCCGTGGGCCTGGTCATCCCAGGACCACTCTCTCTGTGAGCATCCTCTCCCCCTAATAGGAGATGTCAACTTAGGTCTCTCTCTTCCTTGCCTCCACTCTTTAAACAGCACTTTATTTATCTTTCTGATCTTTTAAAATCAGTTATCTTCAATGGTCACAACTAGTTCTTTGATTTGCTATGATTCACATAAGGGCCTCTCATAAGTGAACACAGGGTAGAGGCCAATTTCTTAAAACTCAAGGATTCCAAAGATGGCTGGATGTAGGTAACCAACAATGGGCCCTTGCAGTGCCCTGCAAAATTATACCTTGGATATGATTCAAGCCAGCTTTTCCAATGTCCATGGAACATATTTTATCCCAAGTGGGGTCTGTGAAATATTGCCCCTGTCTAACCCGAACCTGTGGGATTTATGAAGGAGAAAAATTCTACATTGCCATTCTTGTGACTTTGTGTGGGGGAGGGGCACTGCCGATTGAACCCTGGGACATTCTACTTCTGAGCTATATCCCCATCTCCATTTTTTTTAAATTTTGAAACAGAGTCTCACTAAGTTACTGAGGCTCTCTCTAAGTGAGGCTGGCCTCAAACCTGTGGTCCTCCTTTTCAGCCTTCCAAGTACTGAGATTACAGGCATGAGCCACCATGCTCAGCTTCTCAGGTCTTTTTATAATAATTTCTACCTGCCTCAAGCTAGCCACAGGCTTTATTTTTCCCCACCCCTCCAGTTCCCACACTCCAAGTTTAAACACTGATTTCTTCCAGTCAGTCAAGTAGTTGGACCCACTAATTACAACTAATGGAAATTAAGAAAAAAATCTTCTTAGCATTACGCAACATAAAAAAATCTCTGGGCCTCAATGTCTTTCTCGGTAAAGTGGAGATGACATTCTGTTTTACATGTATCTTTATGTAGGGAACTCTCAATTATTCTTATATTACCAGGATGATTAATTTTCACAGTCTTTTCCCTTAAATCCCCACCCTGGAGAAAAATGCTGGTCTTGGTGTGTTTTCTTCCTGTACATTCTTGAGTCATCATGATGTTTTAGGATAATCAGGGGAAAAGGAAAACCTGAGAAGACTCAAAGACAGAGAATATCTCCTGAAAAGGTGAAAAAGTATAGGCTTGAGATTGAGGGAAATGTCAATAGACATCTGAGGTGGATTGGGGGGAAACTCAGAGGGACAGTGAGAAGAAAGTGAGTTTTTGAGGATGTGTCTCTTGTGTAAAAAAAAAAAAAAAGATGGGAAGAAGAAAAGAAACTGTAGGTGTTGAAGAAAAACAGTGAAAGCAAATTAATGTCGTTGTTTCTTTTTTCTTTGACCCCCAAAAAGGATGTTTCATGAGAAGTGTTGGTTTTGCAGAAGTAATTTATGTATTATTCACTTTTGCATTGTCTGAAGTGATGCTGGGCTCCACCAACCCAAACCCAGAACAGCCCACCTCCACCTCCACATGCCCTTTAGACATTCCCTTCCAATCCTAATGGAGGCCACCCTGGAATTCCAGCAAGACCTTAGCAAATACAATAAGGCTCATTCTCTTGCTCTGAATGAGACAAGCAAAGAAACACTTCAAAAACAAAGCCACAGTTTGAGGATTATTCTCAATTTGACTTAGCTGTATTCTTTGCTATTACTGTGCTTAATCAAAGGGTGACTTAAAAAATATTATACATTTCCATGGTTTCTAATGTTCATTCTGTGATTTTTTAAGGATATGTTTTTTCATAATTTATTTCCCTTGTTAGTTCTTTAAAAACCCTCAGAATAAATATCCAGTTGATACTGATTCATATAGAATAGTTTAGTGGCTAAGAGTATGCTTTTGTTTAGCCTCTTATGTAGCTTTCTAACTGTGCTACCAAAAACCTCCTTGACTTTGGCTCCTATAAGCTTCTTCTCTCTGTAATTTAGTGCAAGGAGTGGGCCAAAATTGCTAATTAATTTCCTCACATCAGAGTTCTCTAGTAGTCTGGCTTCCCTCTTCACATAAAGTGGCTTGTCTGGCCCCTTGCTCTCCTTCACTTTCAAATTCTATTGCTTCAAATAAATATTTGGGTTATGGTTGTTCTTTGGCATCGTGGAATCCACTTCTACAAAATCAGTTTATCAAAGGCAAGTCTGATCCTTAAATACTCATTGACAACTAGCTTATTTCGAAAGTAATGTTATCAGCCTCACGACCAAATTCAATTAGCATTTTATTTGGAACCTAGTGTTTCCCTAGAACTCTGTCCATTCATTCAAATATTTTATCGAATGGCAGGTACCATACTAAGAAGGAACCATAATAAAAGATATGGCTCCTGCCCTCTGGGAAAAAAAGGGGAGGATCTAAAAAATATCTTTGTATGTAAAGGAAACTGAATATTTTTGTTAAAGAGTTAAATTCTACTAACAGTGATATCAAGAATAATGAGAGCTACTTGTATACTTACCATATATGGATTTGCTCTATGTTCGTATAGGGCTCCGTGTTTGTTCTTGCTCTTAATACAGCAGCTCTAAGTTAAGGGCCAGCTTCCCATTTGACAGGTGAGGGAATGGAAGCTTCGTGAAGTAGAAGCACTAGCCCCAAATCACTGGGCTCAGAGTGGCAGAGCTGGGGTTCATACCCCGTCACCAGCACCCTTCAGTTCTTCACTAAAATTAAAGGATGGCCAGGAGAAGATCTGCATGTAGGAGACAACACGCCCAGTGCCTGGTAAACTACTGATAGAAAGAGGGGCTCAGATGTAGTAAGGTGGCTTCCATAAGTGTGAGTCAAGGAGCAATGGAACCTAAGAATGGACACACGGGAAAGTCACTGCCGGGAGGCCTGTTATGGAGCTGGTGCTCAGAGCCCTAGGGAATGCATCTGGGATGAAAAGTTTGTGAGCAGGGACAAAAATCTGGTGGATGTTTTTCTAAAGAATGACATCTGGAAAAAAAATAACCTGGAAAAGAGAAGCCTAATGATCAGTTAAAATAATGTAGCTCTACTGTAGGAATGGAATAAGAGGGGATGAAGAGAAAAGGGACCGAGACATCACAAGAAAACAATGGGAAAGGTTTGAAGATTAGACGTTGTTGTTATAAACAATGATTCTAAAGTTCTGAAGCTGGTAACTATTACTGCAAATCATAGAAAATGGGAAAAGGTATAGTTTGAGCTTTACTAAATGGCAGGTATTAAGTTAGGCATTGGGAGATTCTTGCAATTATGATGAAGACAAATGAGTTAAGTGCATAAATGAGTGAATGAATGAGTGAATGAATGAATGATGTTTCAGAAAAGCTAAGTTTAAGGCAGCTAGAACATCTCAAAATCAGGCCCCACCAAACTGTCCTTGGAAGCAGTCCACATTTCCTGGGCTCTTGTGTGTGTGGGGAGGTCCCGAAGATTGAACCCAGAGGCATTCTACCTCCAAGCTATACCCCAAGCCCAATTTTTTTATTCTTTATTTTGAAACAGAGTCTCATTAAGTTGCAGGGGGCCTCGCTAAGTAGCTGAGGTTGGCCGTGAACTCCCGATCCTCCTGCCTCAGCCTCCCAAGTACTGAGATTACAAGCTTGTGCCACCACGCCTAGCTCCTACACTCTTCAATTGCAATTTCAGTTTGCCCTGTATACCCAAGCTTACTGAGTGTACCTCCTTCCTTCCACATCTTCTTGAAAACTCGTCCTCTTATCATTTTAGATGTGTAAATAAACATTCTGATTTCTAGATGTAACTCCAAAGAAACTCTTGCAGAGCCAGTTTCTTCTTTAAGTCCAGACAAATTTGAGGCCCAACTAATACCTCTATCCAGTTAACTTAAGGTTTTTAAACTCTCACACCAAATATAAATCAAATAGAGGATGCAGAGGTTCATTCGCATAACTGAAAGAATTAATTAGGCTTAAGTTAATGAAATGAACACAAGCCATGTCAAAAGAGCAAAGTAGAAGAGAAGATGGCATAATGTGGGTACCAGGTTATACACGTGAAATGTTAGGCAGCAGATCTTATGACCAACAGCTTTGTTTTTAGATCTAAAGAAAAACGATGAGTAGCAACAAGTAAAGAATAAAAGACAGTGCCCATCCATCCTAAGTCCTTGTGACCATTACAAATAAAACTGTAGATGGATCCCTTCATCCATACATACACTAAATGGTGTGTGTGTGTGTGTGTGTGTGTGTGTGTGTGTGGTGTGTGTGGCACTTGGGATTGAAACGTGGGGTGTGGTGTTCTACCTCTGAGCCACACCTCAAGACCCTTTCTGGTTTTTATTTTATTTTATTTGTGTGTGTGTGTGTGTGTGTGTGTGTGTGTGTGTGTGGTACCAGAGATGCAACTTGGGCATTCTACCTCTGAGCTATACCCCCAGCCCTATTTGTTTTTCATTCTTTTATTTGAAACCGGGTCTCACTGAGTTGCAAAGGGCCTCACTAAGTAGCTGAGGCTGTCCGCAAACCGCAATCCTCCTGTCTCAGCCTCCCAAATGCTGAAATTACAAGCATGAATCACCACCAATTTATTATTTTAAAACAGGATCTGAGTTGCTGTGATTCTCGCTAAATTGGGGCAGCTGGCCTCAAACCTGCTATCCTCCTGTCTCAGCCTCCCAAGTGCTAGGATTACAGGTATGCTACCCCATGTCTAGCTAAACCCTAAATTTATAGTAAATAAGAACAAAGGCTTCAAAGTTAGATCTGGGATGGAACTTGACTTGTGATTGCCACTCAGGAGGGACAGGATACAAGACGCACCATTCCCCTATGTCTCAGTTTTCTCATTTGTAAGAAGACAAAGCATCAGGAGAGTTGGAAAGATGAAATGAGAAAATGTTCTTCAACCCTTAGTATCTGACTGGAGAACAGCTAATGACTCAGTGAAATGCAGCTGTTCCTTTAAAAGTATCCTAGTGTGCTAGGAGCTGAGTGAGGTAGACACTAGTTACCAACCTAGACAACACGACTGTAGGCACTGGAGCACCAGGTAGATACAGAAGGAAGAAGAAAAATGTGGAATAAATTAGAAAAATATATACTAGTTACCAACCTAGTACTATGGTTGCTCAGGATTAAGGAGATTTGGGTCATCAGCTAACTTGCTGAAAGTAGTGTTGAAATCTCTAATGGAAAAGGGATTAGAGGTCAGAACCGGCTGTTTGCTGTGGCATTGGAATTATAAAAATCTGAATGTGATTTTAAGAACAGATATCCTAAGGGGAAAAGAAATGCTTTTTTTTTTATGGACATTATCATTTGCTGCTGAGGAAAGATGATGTCCAAAGAAGATGAAATATGTTCCCTCTTAATATTCTCCTTTTTTTAAAAAAAGTAAAAAGACAAAGAAAGAACCCTATATGGATACTTACTTGTGTTTGTTAGAATTAACCCATCTGAGATAACAGCCTATTACTGATATTTTGCTAAAAAAGGAAGAGATTACTGAAGACATTTATTCCAATTGAATTGTTCAACTTTATACTTATACATCTCTATCCAGGGCTTTAAAATACTAATTCTCCCTTCTCCCTGTCACTAATCTTATTTGTACTCTGGGATAAGTTATACTCTACAGTGGTAGGTGTTTAAAGACATCAGTTCCACTGGGGAAAAAATTTCACATAATTTACATACATATTTAACTATTCTGGTAAAACAGAATCTCACTTAACTGACAAATGAATTACTATTAACATACTTTATTAATAATATGGGAAATCCTATTTAAATAAGGAAATGGCATCACTTTAGAACTGGAAACTGTTATATAACACCTAGCAATTGTGCTTTAAGGAATATTTTTCGGAATATTATGTGAATCAAAGAAATCGTCATAAAATGAGTAATGCTTTTGAGCAGGCGGACAATTCTATCATAGCAGCAGTAGTGACTATGGAAGTAATAATACTAATTGTGGTAGCAGCAGTAACAATTGTAATATTACTAAATTATACCAGTCATTGTTCTAAATGCTTTATATGCGTCATCGCATTTAATCCTTGCAAGCCTACGAATTAAATTGTATCACCAGTCTTTTTTTTTTACAGATAAAAAATTTGAGGTACAGCAAGGAGTTGATTCTGGCTCCCAATCTTGCAGCTGTAAGTAGCAGAGCTGGAATATAAATGAAAAAGGCTTGAGAACCTGAGTTTTTAACATTTTTCTAGCGTGTGCCCCACTTGCAAACTACGGGGTGGGAGAGTGTGGATCCCAGCCCACATCTGTGTGATACCAGGATGCACGCTCTGATATGAGCCCACAGTTCTATTTCAAAGGCTCCTGTGTCCTTTGGGAAGCTTTGGCTTGGGGGACCTAGCTCATCAATTCAGAGCATAAAACCAGCCATCTTCACTCAAGAAGTAGCGATGAATTAGGTCAGGATAGTGATGGAAAATAAATGAGCATGCAGCAGGAAATGGTCTCTGTGCCTTAGTTGAGAACCTAGCTCATTACCAGAGTATAAGAGGGAGGGATGGAAGATGGAACAAGGAAAGGGGAAGAGAAAAATTTTACTGAATTATAAGTCTGTAAGTGCCAAGGAAAGTGTCAACAGTATATATAAAAGAACCCATTTCATAGGAGCAGAGATTAGGGGGGGAAAGCATGAAAGCAGTCAAAAGACAATATTATATTCACTTTACAGAAAGATTGAGAAACTGGACTGACTTATTGGTGTTAGAAACCCTCTCATTTTGCAAAAATGATCAGGAACTTCAGCTGGAGGAGCTTAGATGCCTTTCCTCAGTCACACATCAGATTGGTTAAGTCCAAGATTGACCATCCTCTGGATCTCCCTGTGCTCCCATCTCCATGTTTATATCCTACTCCAGAGAGGACATCTCTACCTTGCCTTCCTGCTTGCCCACGATAACCTGACCAGCTCATGCCACAGCCAGAACACCCTACGCCCCAGGGTTAGCTAGTGATGAAGTCAGTCTGAATCAGGGAAACCCTTTGTCCAGTTGATTCAAAGACAGCAGCGGTGGAGGTGGACACTGAACTTGACTTCTAACATGCATAAGGGGATTGTTTGGGGGGTTTATTTTTTTGGCTATTTTTGCTCTTTGGGGGGAAAATGACAGATGTTATAACATAGATGTGAGCTAGATATTTCCATTTCCATTTTATAGAATAGAAAACTGAGGTTCAGAGAGGTGAATAAATTTTCCTACGGTTACTAAACTAGGAAGTGACAGATTTAAGCTCAGATAAAGGACTGCCAAACAAAAGGTTCATGGTAGCAGTGAAATATATACATTTTTATGCCTATGTCTTTGACCTTGGATCTAAGATAAAGTCCTCGGGGCTACCAATTCTTCTTTTTAAAGGCATGTTCTGCTTAGGCAGACAAAAAATAGCCATTTTCCTTCTAACCCTAAGAGGAGTCACTGGGTCAGGTCTTATCTGGCCAATTAGGAAATTTATTATGGCATGGAGAACAAATTATTCCATTGTTGGCTAGCTTATTTTTTCTTTTGTTTGCTTAGAATAATAAAGGAAGAATGCCTCTTTTGTTTTCATATACAAGGAGCAGAGCTCTGTTTCCCTGAGAAGGCAAGTGGTAACTTAGCCATTAAAAGAAATATTGTAGATGTGGCCAGTACAAAAAATAGGCACTTTATTTTTCCTAGAAGGCTTTGAGACCAGATCCACTGGGATGAAACTGGCTATGTGTCCTTGAACAATTCACTTGACATCTAGTTCCTCAATTTCCTAATTTGTATTTGATTTCCCATACTACCTACTGCATAGAATTGTTAGGAAGCAAAATACTACACACCATTAGGATAGCTACTATCAAAAAAGAAAAGAAAAAGAAAAAAAAAAGCCAAGCACAGTGGCTCATGCCTATAATTCCAGTACTGGGGAGGCTGAGACAGGAGTATTGTGGGTTCAAAGGCAGACTCAGCAAATTAGTGAGACCCTGCTTCAAAAATAAAAAATAAAATAGGACTGGGCTATGTATAGCTCAGAGATAGAATGTTCCTGGGTTCTAACCACATAAAAAGAAAGAAAGAAAATAACTAATGCTGGTGAAGATGTTTATGGAAATGTGAAATGCTATAGGCATTATGGAAAAATGTACTGTTTAAAAATATTAAAAATAGAATTACCATCTTATATAGCAATTTCACTGCCGAACATATTTCCAACATAATTGACAGTGGGACCTAAAAGAGATATTTTTATAGTAGCACTATTCACAAGAGTCCAAAAAAGAGAGCAACTCAAGTGTCCACTAGCAGAGAAACTAGTAAGCAAAATGTGATATAGCCAGAGAGTAGAATATTATTCAGCCTTAAAAAATAAAGGAGATCCTGCTACATGCATGAATGGAACTTACAGACATTGTACTAAGTAAAACAAGCCAGTTCGAAAGAGACAAATACTACTGGATTCCACTATATCACTTACTCAGAAGAGTCAACTTCAGAGATAGAAAGTAGAGTAGTGGTTACCAGGTGCCAGATGGGGGACACGGAGGAAATGTTCAATGGTTGCAGAGTTTCCGTTTTGCATGAAGAAAAGAGCTATGGACATGGGCGGTGGTGATGGCTGCACAACACTAGGAATAACCTTAAAGTCATCGAGTGGTACACTTAACAATCGGATTCAGGAAAGCATCGCAGAAACAGCATTGGGAGAAGAAGAAGAAGCCATGATACACATCAAATCCCTGAGATGGTTTTAAGGAGCATTTAGCACAGCGATGGTCCTTTGTCCCTGGTGAAAGAGTGTTCAGCTGTTTGGTAAAGATGGTGGAAACGGTGGTGGTGGAGGAGGTAGGACTGTGATCTTTACCTGGATGCAAGGCATACACACAGGTCCTCAGAACAGGTTGGCTTCCAGAGAGAGAGAGAGAGAGAGAGAGACTCTTGCTTTCCAGTTCATAATGCAGAGCAAGAGTAAATGAGCTCTTTGCAGCCAAGGCAAAGAGGAACCGAACACAGCTAAACAATAGAACAGGCCCCGCATGGTGGTGGCTGGTCATAGCATTCGGAAAATTGCTCTAGCAATTGGAAAAACGAGCTTTGATTGGCTGGTTGGTGGTTCCCAAAGCCATGGGAAATGAGAGAAAGGAGGGGCTGTACATCTATGGGTTTGAGCATATACATGCATGAGGGAGCGGAGAAGGAGAAGACCATGATACACTAGAGAGAAAGGAAGCAGACTGCTGTAAACAGCCCATTATTCTCTAATTCATTCCAGACACAGAGAGCAAACTCTTACACTTTGGGGTCTGAAAACCAGTGGCATCTTTAAGCAGCACCCAGGTGTGGAGCCCCGCCCCAGAGGGGTGGCCAGAGGTTGGCTCCTCCTGCAGCTTTGGGAAGTCTGGAAGGCAGGTGAAGTGAATATCTCATGGTCCAAGGCTAATAACAATCATAAACCTCCAAGAACAAAATTGACTGAAAAGAATAAAATTTTTAAAGTGAGACAGTTCTCTGTCATTTCTGTCTCGGATTATGTTGGGGAAGGTTGAACTCAATTTTATTGAGAAATCAATTGTAATTTGGCACTCTGCATGATCCCTGGCAGAGGACGCTGATAACAGTCTCTTCTGAAATCTGCAAGCTAATTTACTTCTGCTGCCTAGACTCTCACAAACAAGCCCACGTGAGGGTCCCCTCGGCCCTCCACACACCCAGGCAGCCATCGATTTGCAGCCCCCTCCTCTTGTTTATGAGATAAACAGTAAATTTAGAAAAGGAAACCAAAGGAAGAGGTCAGGTCAACGAGTGGGAAGTGTAGCTGAGAAACAAAGACAAAAGGAAGGATTCGAGTTTGTGCTGAGAACGATGGATTTCAGGCTACAGTTGACCAGAGGAAAGAGGAGAAAATGACTGTGTGTCCGTGGGGTAGAGATGAAGGTGGTACTGGGGATGGTTTGGGTTTTTTATTGTGTTTTACCAATAAAACCCATCAAAGGATCTCTGAAGTCTATTTCTATGTTCATTTCAATTGAGCTCTGCCACTTTAACCCAGGAGAGCATGTCAGTACTGCAGCTATCCAAGGGAAGAAACATCTGAGTGCACTGCATAACAACTTACCAGGAGCAAAACTTCCGAATGTGCTTCTTAATGCAATACTGAGCTGACCTTTGCAAGGGGAGCAGCAGCTGGCTGGCCAGACTCCTGGATTACCGGACTTTTCTCAGAATCTATCCAACATATTGATGCAAATCCACCCAAAGCATCATTTACTTGGGCGGGAATTGCAGCAGCATGGATTACAGTCACCCCGAGTGTACTGCGGAAGGCGTTGTCCCCACCGAATGGCCGAGCGAGCTGTTTGCCAGCATCACTCTGAATAAGCGAGCGGTTTTCAAACTTCATACTTTGCTATTCATCTTCCTGACAAGTGCACGGAGTCTCTCATGAGGCCGTCTTTGGTGTGGGAGAGAGTAAAGGAGGAAGGACTGCCATTGTCAGCCGCACTGATTCTGTATCCCTGCCCTCAGCTCCTCAGTCCCACATCTGGGCACAGCTGTGGCCGTTACACACTCTTGTCAAAGGTTATTTCTCTATAAAGTGTCACAACATCCTCAAGACAAGACCTGGTGCTGAAGAACAGCCCGATGCCATCAGCTTTACATTGTAGTGTGCTACAGTTCTGGATCTGGTACCCAAAAGGAGAATTCCTGCCCATCTTCCTCCTCTTCTATGGGAACTCCAGTTTTTTGTTTTTGTTTTTCATCCTTTATAACAAAATCCTTTTCTCCATGTTATTCCCACAGCCAGAGAAATCTAGGGCAATGTGGCCTAAAATTATTGCACCCTTCAAAACTGCAGTAATCTAGAGCCTCCGGGTCTCTGTCTTCCACATCCCTGCGCTAGAAAGAATGGGGCTCTGGGAACCGCATCTCTGCCTCCCCTGCAGCCTGTGTACAAGCATGCGTCAGGACCCCCAAGCCGTCACCAGCCCCCAGAAAGCACTCAGAACCTGCCTTTCCAGAAGGCTCAACACAAAGTCTTCTCCCAAGACTCTTCAGTTTACCTGCAGCACGTACCTTTAAGCTCTGAAAGATTTGAATCTTTCAGAAAACTTCATCTGACTTAAACCCAGAAAGTTAAAACACCCAAAGAAACCCAATCCAAAAGACGCAATCAACAAACACATCAGGTGAAAGTATCTGCCGCTTTCATAAACTGCCACACAACTTGGAAACTGGCTTTCTTTCACTTTATAAGCATGCCACTGCGGAGCACGATTTCAGGAAATATACGCCGTTAAAGAATATTACAAGCAGCTTACCGCAGGAATACCTATAATTTTTCATTCATTTAATATGCTTGTTTCTCACATTTAGAATTTCTAGTAACCCCACCTTATTATGTTCTCTTGGTTACTGTGCTTATAAAATCAGATAAACATTTGTCTAATACTGGGTTGTACTATTTTTAAAAGTACTTTTGTGGAATAAGAGCAACAACAATCACTGTAAAACACAAAAGCATGTAAGCATTGCATTTTAATATTTAGCCTTTCTATGGTTGTGGAAAGAGAGAACTTGAATAAAGGAGGGAGGATGAAGTTTCAAAGGTGTTTTTACACACACTTGGGTGGTCAGTAACCACGGTGTCCTGGACACTTGGACTTTCCAAAGAAAACCGTTCTTTTTACTAGGTAAAAGAGAGAAGAAAGTGCTTCATGATGTCTGCCTTGGGAATTCTTATGTTAATTTACAAAAATATTAGTGATGTGCATGTACTAGTGAAAATAACATTTAATAAGTGTTCACTTTATACAAGCCAGTATATGACGGTACATTACGCATGCTAACCCATTTAATACAAACATAAAGCCAGGGGTGATTACATGTCTGTAATCCTAGAACTCAGGAGGATAAGACAGGAGGATGGAAAGTTCGAGGACAGCCTCAACAATTTAGCGAGATCCTGTTTCAAAATAAAAAAAATAAAAAGGGCAAAGGGGGGATGTAGCTCAGAGGTAGAATGCCCCTGGGTTCAATCTTCAGTACTAATATATACTAGTATATGTACATTATATATGTATATATTTATATACATGAACCCTAACCCTGTGATAGCTACATGATATTTAACCCCATTTTACATATAAGAATATGACTGTATTACCATATACCAAGCACCATTCTTAATATGTGCATTATTACTTATTCCTTGCAATACTTATTATTCTCATGGCATAAATCTAAATTTGTTTTTAAAAATGCAAAAAAAAAAACCACCAAAAAGTTACAAGCTATGTCAAAACCTTCCGCAGGGACTCATCCTAGAACCACCTCCTAGAATCCATACTCTCAACCACACGGGAAGGTCGTGCTGAGAAACTTTCTCTGCAGACTGACCCAGTTTTCACTGTTGCAGCCTTAAATGGGTGGATGTGGGTTGGACTCACGGTGCTGAGGAACAGGCTCCTTGGCTGGGAGTGGACTTGGCCCGATGATCTGGTTCCATTCATTCAGGCAACTGGGCAGAGGTTTCACTGCACCCACTGAACCAGGCAAGTCTGGCCAAAAGGATGCCAGGCAAGTATCTTAGAAACCACTTAAAATGTGTTGCAGCAACCATCCTGTTTCTACTTCCTTGGGACTCACATCAACCACCAGAGAAAGATACAGATCCTTTGATCCCTCCAAGCGCCAAGAACTATTATCAACACAACAAATATTTGTAGACAGACTCACTCACTTTTCCTTCAAAGAAGAGTCAGGAAAAGGATAAGGATTATACACAGCCACAGTACTAGAGAAAGGGGTGCTTCTGGTATGATAAAAGAAGAAACTCAAGCTGCCAGGTCACTTCCTGGGGTCCCTCGGAATGCCGGCTCTTGGGGTCTTGGCTTTTCTGGTCTCTCTCTTTGGACCGTTGTTTTTAACCACTTAATTCCTATGCTGGGTGCCCTAGGATAAGTCTAGAGATCCAAAGGAAATGGGGAGAAAGGAGACCATTTGATTCCATCCATTGTGGGCAAAGGAGTATTCAACCATCCTCTCTTCATCCAACCAGCTGATCAGAGCTCGGATGTCACAGTATTTGGGAAGACCAGAGTTTCAATTATTAATTTAATGTGGTTTATTTCACCTTGGCATCTATACAACCTTCTTCTATACAATCATCCTCTTCATCATAGAAAGAAGTAGGGCTGGGTACAGCAGGCCTGGTCAAAGCCTTGGCACACCAGAGGGACCCTAGCCACATACTTCTATCTACTTATACTCTCAGCAATAAACAAAGCCCTGTGCAAACTCCATCCCAGAACATTATTCTGATTGTACCAATAAACACCTGGGAAATACGAAAAGGGCATGATTTGGTTACGTGAGTAAACTTCCATGTCTTTCTCTAATGATATTCAGTGTCTTACAGGTGACAATGACACGATTGTAATAACTGCGGGATTGGACATGAGATTCTTGATGCTTGCTGTTTCCTGAAATTCCATAGGCTCTGACCACATTCAACTAGGTCAAGTGTTTCTGAACAGCTTTTGTTTACTCATAAAATGAACCAGGTGGTCACCATCCAATTCTTAATAGGTAAAATGTGCCAATCTCATCAAGGCCGGTTTGGGAAGAATATAATCTGCGAGGAGAATTTGCCTAACACGAATCACTTCTTCCACTCTTCACAGAATACCCACCTCTAGGGTGGTTCATCTTACAACTCCATAATTATCCATTTGTATATCTCCCTTCTGAGGGCCCCCCCGCTAGCAGAGTAGAATCTCAGTTTTCATGGCTCCGTATCCCTGGGGCCACAGGGTCTATTATCCATGTCAGGGACCTACAAATGAGCATGAGGTGGGTAAAGCACTGTCCTACATCTATTGCACATTTCATCCTTAGTCAGAATATCAAAAGCTGGAAATTCACATCGCAGCATCAACTTTTGTTACCAAGCCAAATGGTCAGATTTCTTCAAAATGAAACCTTCATCTACAAATGTCTTTAAAGTCTTTTTGCAAGGTTCTCAGGTTTAGACAGAAAACTGGAAAACATTCCTTTACTTTTCCTCAATAATTTCAAGTTAAAAATAAAAATAAGTGGGTAGATCTAAAATTTCTCCACATTTGGCAAACAGTTCATTCTCTCCAAATTCCTCAAGACTCCTTCGATTTGAAGGACCTTCTCATCTCAGCCTCCTTGCTTATTTATTTATTTATTTATTTATTTATTTATTTATTTATTTTTGGTCTCTCTGGGATAGATGCCCCTTCTTCTTGACCAGTGTGGATGTCCTTCTCCAGATCAGGCCCTTTGATGCTTCCTGAAAGTTCTCGAAGAGACATGGTCCATGGATTCTGAGCTTGCAGATTTAATTGGCGAGGTTGGTGGAGGAGTGAAAAACTGAACAGGCCATGAGAATCAACTCCTGACCAGAGGGGACTCAAAGTCAGAGAAAGGATCTGAGAAGCCAGTTCTGCCTCCCTCAAGCTCCTTGGGAGCACACTCGATTTTCTCCCATTTAAACAAAGGGCATTCTCCCATTCCTCCAAGGGCTCTGCATACTCTTCTGGAATCTGTCCCAGGGCATGGCCCCACCAGTCAGTAGGTAGAGAGCAACTTCTGCCAAGTCACTTAAGCGTCCAATCTCAAGCTCCTCATCTGTAAAATTGGGATAATATTTCTGAACCGACATCCCAGGTTCCTAGCGATAAATATTAATGTCTGTAGAGGGCTTTGAGATCCCGGGGTGAAGGATGCAGCCAAGTGTTATTTTTATGACGTTGCAGCTTCCATAAAGCATTGAATTCAATGAGAAAGAGGAGAGAGGGGGCGCTGGGGTGGAACCAAGAACGATCCAGGCAGCTGCTCTTGGAGCTTCCCCCACGGCTAAAGCGTCTCCACAGTCACCTGCAAGCCTGCCGCTTTTCCGTCCTGGGGTTTTCATTTTTACTGGTGACCTCGTTCAATGCCCCCCCCCCTCCTCTTTCAAGAGTCGGAATCCCTATTTAGCATCATATTAATATGGAACTTCATAACGCCAATATGGATCCGTGTATTACAAACATCAGGGGGCCCGCCTGGCAGTCGGCTGGCATCTACACGCTGCTCAGCAGGGAATCTGTGTTCGAGACTCCGGAGTGGGCCAGCCTTCCGGAGCTGGCCAGGCGCCCGCATCCAAACTGTCCAAGCAGCACCTTCCCCTCCCTCCTCTCCCTTCCTGAAGAGGCTCTCCAGGCCCCCAGGCTCTGAAAAGGAGGACAGGCTGCTCAGCAGAGGCCTCTGTGAGCAGAAAAGAAGCTGGCTTTATTTGGGGGCTTAAAAACTTACAAAAAGCCGGGTGAGGCAGCCCACGCTTGTCATCTCAGTATTTAGAAGGTTGAGACAGGAGGATCGAGGTTCGGGGACAGCCTCGGCTACTTACTGAGGCCCTTTGTAACTCAGTGAGACCTTGTTTCCAAATAAAGAATAAAAAAATAGGGCTGCCAGCCGGGCGTGGTGGCGCACGCTTGTAATCCCAGCATTTGGGAGGTTGAGACCAAAGGATTGCAGTTCGCAGACAGTTTCAGTTATTTAGTGAGGCCCTCTGCAACTTAGTGAGACCCTGTTTTAAAATAAAGAATAAAAAATAGGGCAGGGGCTGTAGCTCGGAGGTCGAATACCCCTGTGTTCCATTACCAGAGCTGCAAAAAAATAAAAATAAAAATAAGGCTGCAGAATGCCCCCTGGGTTCCTAGTACTCCCAAAAGACAAAAAGAGGAAGAAAAAACTTAGAAGGAGCACCCAATAAAGAAACAGGGATGGGGAAGATGGTTCGGTGGCGATAGGAGGGGGGTGTGGTCCTCAGGAAAAGGGCACCACTGTGTTCACTCTTTGTGAGCTCCTGGACGCCCCCTGCAGGCTCCATGATGTTACAGCATACTGCTTTCCCCAGGTTACCAGGAGGAAACAGGTTTGAGCCTGTTATGAAGGCAGGAGGAAGAACTGACAGAAGCCAAAGTCCGTCCTACCAGCCCATTCACACATCTATTGGTCACATACTTACCAAGAACCAGAACGTGCTCGAAACTCTGAAGGAAAAAGATGATACTCACTGAGAAAGAGGTCCAGGCCCTGCCTAGCCTTTTCTTTTAGAAACACAGGGTGGAGGGAAATTTCTGTGGCCACTCGGTTCCCACCAACCCCAGGATTCTATTTTCCACAAAACCTCAAGCCCCTGCTTCGCCTCTCCTGCCTCCGGCCTCCTCAGGTGCGTTTCGCAGAACACCTTTTTCACAGGGGCCTGGAGAACTTCTCTCTGACAGAACCCCACAGGCCAGCACAGTGGAAGCTGAGCCCCGCGCTGAGGGCAGAACAGGCAGAGAGTGTCTGAGAAACAAGAATGAAAATGGCCTTCCACAAAGTCCCACCAGGTGAGGAAAACCGTCCTTTATGCTTTTGCAGCAGCAGTTGGTGGTGTTTGGGAAAACAACAAGCAAAGTAATATTAATATTTTAAAATGTGTTCCCCCGAAAGAGAGTTTTAAAAGTAGAATTATGACCCTCTATAAAAGAGCTGACACAAATCTCTTAGCATAATGGCGCCATTAGGCTATCAAGGCCCCGTTAATGCAGCCCTCTGTCCGTCTGCGAGCGCCAGATAAATGGAGCAAGAATGTTAGTGAGGGGTCTGCTCCTCCGTCGGCGAGTGGACAGTTTGCATTTGGGGAGCACCCATTAGTGCTAATGGGAGCTACAGATGCAAATCCCCAGGCACTGGTAGGGGAAAAGGTCCCCTGGGATTTTCCGCCAAGAGCCCATCCACTTTGATAGGTACTTGGGAGCCGGAGAGCCCTTCTGTATTAGCACGCTCTGCTCGGGGAGTAATTTGCCACCTCGCCCAAACTATGAGAGATTGAACCCGTCTTTCTTTGCCACGACATCTATAGCCTTCCAAGCTTTTTGCCTTTAGATATTGTGCCACCGAGTCCTAGTCTAAGACAAATGCCATTTTAATTTGCTCTAGGCGGTGAAGGCCAACACACATTTCAGTGGAGAAAGTTATGTGTTTTAATTGCTTTATGAAGACATAGCATATGCCCTGACACAGTTAAATGATTAACAGATTACTCCAAATGCCTTTGGCATAGAATATCTATACATTCATTAGCCAGAACAATTTATCTTCTTGATAAAACTAAAATTACTTATCCAGCAGGTTTACTCTCTATGATTAATAAATGATAAAAATCTAAATTATCCATCTGAAATGTCTCTTTTTGGCCATTAATCTCCCATTTATCAGTTTCTCCGATACATATTATTAATACAGAAATTCAGTGTTCCAAGTGTTTTAATTTGCTAAGAAAATGAAACACATTTAATGCAAAGAAACCTCTCAATTAGTAGAAAATTCTATAGTGGTTCCTAAATAGGCAAGGAGTAAACAGAGTTAGCTTTAAATATGCATTATAAAAACAGAGAGAATCGGTGGTATACAGGCATCAAAATGCCCCCAAAGGGATGCCTCTCTTAAATATATTTCTAGTAGCAAGCCGTTGGAATTAATGGAGAGTTTAGTATCTTTCTGAATGTGCTCCAAAGGACAAAATTAAGATCAGGCTTAGAAACAGGGCAGGAACAGCGCGCTCTGGAATCTGCTAAAGGTCAAAACGCAAACCTTGCACTCGGCCAAGAGAGCGCGCTTCGGAGGCACAGGTTTAGCTAAAGGGAAGGCCTGGGGAATTGGATCCTTCTGCCAGCTTTTTTAAATGTTTAAGACCGTCTGTCCTCCAATTAAACTGATCGAGGGAGTCCGGGATGGTTTGGTAGCGGCCCTGCTCTGGAGAACACTCATTTAAAGTCCGGAGGCTGATTATGGGCTTTGTGGGCTGGGGCTCTTCACTTCTGCCGTCAGCTGCTCGGTTTCTCTGAACACCAACTGCCAGAGTAACCTAGGAGGCCGAGCCGCTTCCCTGGCTGCCAGGAAAGGAGGAGAGAGACATCTGCCACCATCCTGAGTCACCTGTTACTTAGCTTGGTGACTCACTCCCCCAGACGGGCCAGGACAAAACAGCTCCTGAAAGGATACACGTTGGGGGGCGCGAGTCACTGGTCTTCCCAGACGCATCCTGCGTCCTCCCTGGTGGCTGGTTAGCCTGCGAGGGACAGGGCATGGCTGCTGAACTCCTCTGCCTCACCCTCATCCAGCCAGACGCTGGCCGATCAAGGCCAAGGAAGGTGTAGCTGGGGTTCTACGTTTGTGTCCACAGAACTCAGAGTTTAAGAAAGGGGGAGGGAATAATCAACCAGGCCTTTGCAGGAAGAAAAGATCAAGAACCAAGTTAAACAGAAGGTGGGGACACTGTTGTGGTCTGAGGAAACAGTAGCTGCTAAGGCCCGGAGAAGTGAAAGAGCCTCATTTACTCATCTATTAGCTTGCCCTCATTTACTCATCTATTAGCTTGAATGATAGTAGCTGATCATTCGCTGACCACCTACTATGTGCTAGGCATTACGACAGGTGGTAGGGATGCAGTGGGGGCTGAGTGACATGGGCCCTGCCCTCACAGGGTGACATCCCAAGGGACTTCGGAGAATTACAAATTTATTCTGTTTAATGAGATCATAGGAAGGGAGTGAGATGCTGGCTCCCCCAGTACCACCTTCACAACTGACCAATAGCAAATGGGGCAAGAGGCAGGGTCAGACCTGCCTTCCAACCTCAGCTCTGCTCCTGGGCAAGGTGCTAGGTAATGACTGCAAAAATCATCCAGGGCACTTACTAAGCACTAGGTATGTAGCAGGTACTTTAATGCAGAAATAATGCAAACTTCACAGTAAAGAACATGAGTCAGATTTATTTCTGTTATGTTCTCTATTCCATAAAGCAGGAAAACAAGACAAAAGTTCAGGATGTCATATATATATTATATATATATATAATATATATATATATATTATATATATATATATATTATATATATATATATATATATTATATATATAATCAGAAGGCTGGTAAAATGGTAGTGCACAGAACCAACTCCAGAAAACTTAGCTTAAGGTGGTATGCTTCTAACCACTAAGCATAGGACCCTCCTTGGTACCCTGTTTCCCTCAAATCCAAGGGATTCAGTGAGTAAAATCGATACCAGCACAGCTCACACTCAAAACATACTGAGTTCCTCTGTCCCTCCCAGGCCTGTTCATTTCCAGAGCCTGAGTCAAATCTGTGATTCTTCACAAAAAGTTTTCAAGACATTAAATCTACTTTGACATGTTTCTTCTTTGAAGTCTCTTCCAGCTTAGCATAGCAAAAATGGTAGCTCTGGTCTACCATTTTTCATTTTTCTCAAATTATCTCAATCTCTCTTGGTTTTTCTAAGAACATTGTGTGTTCCTTGAGCCATAATCAAGTCTTATCTTCCCTGCATGTCTTCCCTAGGAGCCATTGCTAAGAGAATGGGTTTTCCAAATAGTTCAGCAGAATTAAGAATAAGTGAGTATTACAGGTATCCACAGGTGGAATAAATATAGTGGGAAAAATAAAGTAATTCATAAATTAATTGAGATAAGAATGATTTATATACAGCTCCATCTATTCAGTCAATCCTAAGGAACTTAACTTTCAAGTTAAGTTCTTTCAATGAAAGTTCATTTCCTTAAGTACCTATTTTATTTTAATATCCAAAGTCAAAAATCCCCATCATCAACCTAGGGAAAGAGGAGCTAATTGCTCAACAAAATTTGAACGTGGGTATTCATTATTCACTCTCTAAGGCATGAAATACCCTCCTACGTGCAAGCCAATGACTCTAGCTTAGGAGGAAGCAAACACATTAATAAAATGCATAAAAACTCTCTACTGATGATAAATTTTGAGAATAATTGACCTCATCACATCAAACTTTACAAGTGGCTTTGGATCCCAAGCCATATGAACGCTGGACTAGAAGCAGGTTGTGTGCCAGAGCAGAAAGAGCAATGTAGCTGGAGTCCATTTGGATTTAAGCTATAGTTCCACCACTTTCTTCTACCTTTGAGACTCGCCCCAAGTGTCACTTGGCCATCGGTCAGTGATTTTTCATTTATGGAAGAAGACATGCTCCATCTTGGAAACATGCCACTAGTATGTGATATTACTGTCATAATGATGGCCAGGAGCCAATCAAAATTGTATAGATTAGAAATATGAATTATACTGCACATAGATAGGGGGCGTCAGTGACCAGCGAGGGTTGTAGCTTGGCAACCTTTGCAAGATGCACATCTAAGGTGGATTAGAAAGAGCTGAGCCCCATGACTTATGGGAGGAAGGAGAACCCAAAAGACATGTGGAAAGGTTTTCCCAGTGGTATACAATCTACAAAGAACTGACCAGGTTGCAGATATACTTCAGAGCAACAAAATTGTTGATAATGGTGGCAAACTTATTCAGCCACTTGTCTGGCAATACAGCAATCCTCTTTATTTATTGGAGTGCTTTGTCAATCAGGAAATGGGGTATTAGAGTGAAATGATTACACAAGACCTCTGTCTTCTGTCAAGATTGCTGGTCTACACAAAACAAAGCAAAAACAAACTACTGGGATCCCTAAAACTATGAAATTAGGGAGAAAGAAAAGTGAAAGCTCATCTCTGCTCTTTATCTGGGACAGAAGGACTATTTCTTCAAAGATAGGGCCTAACCCACTCTCAGGCCAGTGGTCAGCAACCTATGACCTGTGGGTCAAATCCAGCACACCACCTGTTTCTGAATGGCCCATGAACTAAGAATGTTCATAAGAATGTTTTCTAAATGGTTGGAAGCAGAAGTAAAACAAGGAGATCATTTTGTGACACACCAAAATTCTATGAAACTCAGTTGTCTGTGGCCATAAATGAAGTTCTGTCCAACCACAGCCACGCTAACTGGTCCCCACGCTGTTCTTAGCTGCTCTTGCTGGAGCAACAGAGCTGAGTAATTGCGACAGGGACCTTATGGCTGGCAAAGGCCAAAATATTTACAAGCTGGCCCTTTATAGAACAATTTTGCCAACTCCTTGTCTAGGCCAATTATGTTTTCTTTCTATTTGTGAAACTGACCTAACATGGCTTAGCTACTACCTGATCAAACTCTTTCTGACCTTAAGACTAGACTTCAAATATGTCAGCCTGTGTTAAAGATGGTTGTAAGAATGCCAGGAGATTTTTCATTGTTGCCTTTAATTGGTTATCACTGCCTCTATTACACACACACACACACACACACACACACACACACACCTTGAATTCTGGTTTCTATTTCTCCAGTCTTTATACTCTTAGATTTCTTCTATCGCGTTATGATCTGATCTTTCATAACTTCCAAATCAGCAATTAATACTCTATTTCTCATTGAATGGCCAACTGAAAGAACTATCAACTATGGCAAGTGCTGGAGCTTAATAGTAATACTGTAAAGCTCCTGCAATTCTAAGTCATAACGTTACATGATTCACTTTGCCAATAATACTTAATTTTTCCTGTTCCAAATTGCATTTTTTTTCTGCCAAGTTTGGTCAGTTATGTGGTAGATTCTAATTTGTATAGGTACAGTATATTTTGCACTGGCCTCTAAATAACAAAGACTTTGCTCCTGTTGCATTCATGTTATCTGGAATTTTAAAGTAATCTGACATTCTAGCCAGGCGTGGTGGCGCATGTTTGTAATCCCCACGCTTGGGAGGCAGAGACAGGAGGATCGCGCAGGTTTGAAGCCGGTCTTGCTGGCTTAAGAGACCCTGTTTCCAAATAAAAATATAAAATAGGTCTGAGCGTGTAGCCCAGAGGTAGAAGGACTTCCAGGAACCCCAGTACCACCAATCATCATCATCATCATCATCATCATCATCATCATCATCATCATCATCATCTGATGTTCTAAAGAATAGACCTAGCTTATCAAAGCACAAGTCAGCGCATGTCTGAGTTTTGTCAGAACAAATCCCAGGAGGTAGGATGGTAGAAAGGAAAAATCATCGCAGCCTCGTTTTACACCATAGGCTCACCTAACTGACTTGGACATGGCCAAGAACCTCTCTGAACACTGGTTTCTTCATTTATGACAGAAAGTTCATTTGTTTGGCTCATGAGGAATTTTCCATTCTTATGTTTCCTAATGCTAGCACAGTAACTCACTCATCAATTCCAATTAGTTATTTAGCAGCATATAAGAATTTTAAATGTTAAGTGGAAGTTTAGATCAGATTTAAGGTTGTGTTTTGTTCTATCCTGAAAAGCAAAAAGGGGAATTGCTATTTGTTTTTAAGGAACAGAGCTTAAAGTGGGGAGAAATGGGCTAGCAAACCATTACTCTTTTTAAGAAGTATTTTAGAGCCATTTAACTTTTTAAAAAAATATTAAATACACATTATTTTAATTTTAAAATGCTTAAACTGAAACTGGAAGAGACTTTAGATTTCTCCCAACTCATCCTGATGGGTGAAGCTAACTGTACTGTTAAATTTTAGACATACATATTGATTTTACACAGATTTCTCAGCATCACACTGGGGTAAACGTGTGTCTACGTGACCCTACTGTCCCTCTCCACACCAGACACTGTGCCTCTTCTCTCAATTCTTTCATTTTCTTTTTAAACTATTCTCAGCTCATGAGCAATTTCTCCTCACTAGGAACCAGGCAGGTGGAAAGTTTCAACTTTTAAAGTTCATTTATGTTTATGTCCTCCCAGAACAACAAAAAGAAAAATTAATGAGATTAAAGTAAAAATATTTTATTTCTTTAAAACCTCAAAAAATCATTTAAAACAGATCTTGCATGAGATTTATCCCTTCAGGCTAAAATAAAGCATTAGAGATTTTCGTTAAGGGAAACATTTCCTGGAGCTGAAGGAAAACAGAGCTGTAATGGAAATCTGAGCGCGGGTTTTGCAGTTGCAACCATCTCCTAGAACATTAGAATTTTGCATTTATGAATTGCTCTAATTTTATGTACATATATTATTCCACGAGAATAGCACTTCTTTAGTTTTATAGTTTTTTTCACTCATTTAATTGGTGATATAATTACTTGCTCTTATAAATCTGCAACGTAAAAATTTGAACACATACACACACAAAGAGAAACTTGATTCTTGATGGCTTATCCACTTTCTCTACTACTCTCTCCAATACCCTTTTTGCAAAGATTTATAAAATAGCCTTCTTGAAAAACACATAAAGACTCCTGCAGACAACCTCATGTTCACAAGCACTGCTCTTGGTTCTGAGCCCCCACTTTTGCCCTTGGACCCCTTAAATAGCCCCTATTCTTGTAGATCCAAACTCCAATAGCTAAAGCCAATTGTAAGTGAAAAGCGACAACACCCTGAGCACCTGCCAGGTACATACTCTTTGCAGGTGACAGTGATGAAATGGTGATGATGGTGATGATGATGGTGGTGGTGGTGGTGATGAGGATGATGGTGTGATTTTATTACTTATTCTGTAGCCCTTTAAAAAGGCATCTACTATTATTATCATCATTTTTTCAAATTGGGAAACACAGAAGTTGTCATAATGGAGGATAAGTAAATTAAAATTATCTCATAGGTACTAAGTGGTAGAACTAGGATTTGGACCAGCTTATACTACTGACTAGGGCTAAACCAGGCCTCTTTTCTTTCCAGACACTCAGGAGGAACTTTTAACCGACTGTGGCTCTAGATGTATAGAATAAATGTATATGGAGGGGAAGGAAAGAGGGTGGGGAGACAGTTGCGATGTCTTTGGACCTCTGATGGCTCCTGGTGGATGTCCAGTATCACAACGCATGGGACAAAGACAGATGTGGAAGCTGGACTTGGTCTGGGTACCAATTGCCCTCTTCACCTGAGCAGAGGATGCTGTTAACTTAGTTAAAGCAAGCCATCACTACTAGGAAAAGTGGGTTGGCCCAGAAAATACTAGAAAGGCACAGACCCAGAAAAAAAGATCTTCAGCCACTGGAAAAGAAAGGAATTACCTTTCTTGCTTCATGATGGAAAGAAAATGATAGCTTTTGAGACCATAAAGATGGATACAGTGTTACCTTCTTTTACTCCTAGGAGCCTAAACACCCTACAAAGAACCCACTTCTCCATTTCCTCATCAGTGAATGGAAATAACTCTAATTATATTTACAGGTTTCCATGGGAACAAAATATAGACAATCGCGCGCGCACACTCACACTCACACACACACACACACACACACACACACACACACACACAATTAGCACTTCTTTACCTAAATGGTAGCCTTGATTCCCTGATTCAGGACTTTATTAAAAACTTTAACTGTTTTCCAACCACTTTACTGAGATACATTGTTAGCAAATAAAATTGTGTAAAATTCAGTTATGAAAAACGGTGTAAATTTCATTGACATCACTATTTGATTAACAAAGCATTTAATTTCCTTATTGATATCAGTTTTCTCCATGGAAGTTATTTCTTTTACATGATTCTTTTCCTTCCATCCCCTCCCCTAACCTGTCTACAGATGGCCCTTCCTCCTTTCATAGATATCTCTGAAGTGTTTACCCTGTGTAAGTCTTACTGATAGAAATTATTTGCCCTGTGCAGTGGAATATGCTAATAATTGCCTGCTTTGGTCCTTAAGCATCTCCTAATATCTTATATCCCTAACTCTGCACGGAGAGATGTTTGGGATTTTTTAATCACAAGTAAACAGGATTTACAGCCATGGTGGTGGGGGGATTAACTTTTTTTTTTTTTTTTTTTGCTATACTGGGGATGGAACCCAGAGGTATATACTTTCAAGCTACACCCCCAGCTCTATATTTTATATTTTATTTTGAAACAAGGTCTCACTGAGTTGCAAAGGGCATTACTAAGTATCTAAGCCTGTCCACAAACCATGATCCTCCTGTCTCAGCCTCCCAAGTACTGGGATTACAAGCATGTGCCACCCCACCCACTTAAAAGTTAACTTTTTTTTCACATGAAGAAAAGAAAATGATAGCCTTTGAAGCCAGGGTGTAGTTCTGTCCATGTTAACTAGTTTCTCTATGTATCTCCATAGTCTTCTTATCTTTATAATGAATGGGAATCTTCCATCTTCCCTAAGTGGCAGAGGGTTTTCACTCAAAGCAGAAAAAAGGGCGCTCTCCCTGTCGCCCTCAAAGATTCTAGCTCATTGCTACAGCATCTCTCCCCTTTCCTTCAAGTCTCATATGACAAATAGTGGTGCTCATTTGTCTGCCTCTTCTCTAGAGAGGCAGACAAATTCTCTGCTCTCTGCAAAAACCTTCACGTTTCCAAGAACCATCTCTACTTCATTCAGCAGACTCCTGGCTTGTCATCGAATAATACATCAAGTTCTGAAAATTCTCCATGTCTTAAGAGGTACACTTTTTAAAAACAAGGAAATGGCCACATGGGCTTCATGTGATAAGCCAAGCAACGCAGTGGTCCATCTTTGTGAAAATGGTGTGGCTGGCGGTGGTCTCCTCCAGGGTCAACCCAGTAAAGGCAAGAGATCAAGACCAAACACCCCATTTCCTCTTAGGAACCTCTCAGAACCACACCATGAAATTTTCAAGTAATTCTTGAACCCACCCTCATATTCAGAGATGTCCTATGGAGAAGCATTCTGTGGATAAATAGGTGAAACAGCAAGCCTTGTAATACTGCCCAGGCTAGTTCAGCCTCAGCTGTCGATAAGCTAAGAGGTTCTTTTTCTCTTTGTTTGTTTGTTTAAGAAATATCTGCACACTCACATTTATTGAAATATTGCTCACAGTTACAAAGATATTAAATAAACATCACTATAATGGATAACAAAAATGTGGCCTATACACACAATGGGATAATATTGAGCCACAGTAAACATTTAATTTCTTTAAAAAACTGAGTTTAAGAAATAACTACCATGATATATAAGACAAAGAAAATATTTCAATAAGATTAATATGCTACATTATTAAATAATAACATAATGTAGGTTAACAACTTTAATCACTATGGTAAGTAACATATAAGACAATTTTTATTGAAATATATATATATATATTGTTTTGCCTTTTATTAATTTTTTATTATTTTTATTGGTGCATTGTAATCATATATCACATTGGAATACAAGACTTGAGAGGATATACAAGCACACATCATCCAATTAGCCCTCATTCAGCCCCCATCCCATTCCCTCCCCTTCCCTCGATCCCATGCTTGTTTGATGATTAAATTTGAGCCTGCTGAGGGGTTAGGCTGGTGCCGGGGCCAATGGCCAGCATCAGAGCCTGCCATGAGGCAAGGCCGCTACTGGGGCCTCAGAGGCCTGGATCGGAGCCAGCTGAGGGGTTAGGCTGGTGTCGGGGCCAGCGAGACCAGAATTGGGGCCTCCCATGAGGCAAGGCCGCTGCTTGAGCCAGCGAGGTCTGGATCAGTTCACCGGGTAGCCAGGCCACTACTGGGGCCATCAAGAGTAGGATCGGTATTTGCAACACGGCATGCACAGAGAAATATAGCAGAAAATAAAAATTAGATGCTTCCCCTAATCAGCAAAAACTAGGAGGAAGGGGCAACAGGAAGAGGTCGAGCTATAGAAAGGGCCCTATAGTGAAGCAACTAAGGTGACCAATCAGAGAGTATGGAATATGGGAGGATGGAGCCTCTTTAAAATGCAGGAGGTGCATAAACTAAGAGGTTCTGACCCATCCTGATGGTACTGTGTGAGGACGTGCGGTCTGGGCACCATTCCATCCACCTGGATGAGTTTCTCTGTGTCTCTTTGTTCCTCTCATATTTTTACATCATAGCTTCCAACTTTCGGGTAATATAATTTTAACATAAATATGACCAAAAGCCCAGTATTTGTAGTGGAATTATGGGACCAACAAGTATTCCTGCTCCCTACCTCCTGACCCTTCTTCTATTGCTACATAGTCATTAAGTCCAGCTCCTCTATGATCCAGGCAGCATTCAATGCTTTACATTCATTATGTTCTCTACTCCAGCAAGATGCCTACTATTTTTATTCCCATTTTAAAATATTTATTTATTTATTTATCTATCTATCTCTGGTCCTGGGAACTGAGCCCAGGGGTGTTCTACCTTCAAGCTATACCCCAGCCCCTTGTGTTTGTTTGCTTTGAAACCGAGTCTCCCTAGGTTGCTGAGAGTCTTCCTATGCTGCCGAGGCTGTCCTCAAAAATCTGTGATTCTCTTACTTCAGCCTCCCAAGTACTTAGATTACAGCAAAGGACCACCACGCCCAATGCTTATTCCCGGTTTAAAGATGAGGAAACCAAAGCTAAAGAGAGATGAAGTGTCCAAAGATCAGGCAGTGAAGAATCAGCCCTCAAAATCCAAACCCAGGGTGAGAACAAAGGCAGCCCACCAGATAGACAATCCACACACACATTCTGCTTATTTTACAAAACAGTCTCCTTAACAACACATCCTCTGTCTCTTAGAGTGAAACCCACATGGAACACAATGAAAATCACTGGTTACTTATTTTAATTCAAATACTGGTTTATTGAGAAGGGAGCTTCTACTGGGTCAACTGCCTGGAAGAAGAGCTGGAGGAAATCAGAGGATATATATATATATATATATATATATATATATATATATATATATATATATATATATATTTTGCAGTACTGGGGGTAGAACCAAGGGGCATTCTACCTTCGAGCTATACCCCCTGCCCTATTTTTTTATTCTTTATTTTGAAACAGGGTCTCACTAAGTTGTGGAGGGCCTCACTAAGTAGCTGAGGCTGTCCGTGAACCATGATTCTCCTGTCTCAGCCTCCCAAATGCCTGGCTTTAGAGGATAAATTTTAATAGACCTCTCTGCCATGGCTCAGTACCAAGCTCCCAGAACCCAAGAGCTAGAATCTTATTCTGGATTTGCATGGACTTGCAATATACTTCTTATTTCTCAAGATAAACTAGAGATTTTTTATATATTCAACTGTCCTGCACTATCTTAGAGTTTTACCCACTTATTTGTTTCTATTTCAATCTCCCTTTAATAACAGAAACCTTCTAGAAGTATCTCATCATCTTCTAGAAGTATCTCATCATCTCCTAGAAGTATCTCATCATCTACTCTGCTTAAACATCCAAGGATGACTAGAAGTTCCAGGGTAGGCAGTGGAGGCTTCCCTAAAATGTGATCGGGTGCAAAAGTGACCTTCTCATCAAAGTCAAAGTCACTTTTTAGATGGGTCAGATTCTCCGGAAAGACATCTCCTCCTCCACCTCCCATCCCAACCACTCTGGCAAGCTGAAGGCCAGCTGCCAGCACTTTGGAAGAGACGAGAAAAACTGGGGCCTCAATGTTCAGTACACAGACTTTTACTAGAATTTTTCTCAGTATTGTATATCACCTGTCCTTCCACTGTGCCTGAGTATCCCCAGTCCAGATCTCCAACTCAGATGCATTAAAATATGAACTTGTATGCCTTAGTCCAGTGGGGAAAGTGGTCTTGCCAATTTGCTCTTTTTGTAAACCTGGTCACCTCTTTTCTACTATATATACCCTCACCTTCTAAGGTAACTCATCCCTCCAATTTTTTAGCACTTCCAGAATCTGGCAGTACAAAACAGCCTGTTTTCTTTGCTTTTTTGTGGATTCCTCCCCCTGCAATCTTAAATTTCACTATTAGTTTAATGCCGTGCCAAGTCAGTTACCATTTGTTTATTCTCTTTTGAGCTTTCAAAATGCAGTTGACATTTTTTTTCACCAATGTCATCTCCTCTTTCATTTTTTTTGTCCTTTGAGGTTTAAACCTTTTTATGTCTTTGCTGTCTTTTCATGGGGTTTAAGATGCCATATTTAACCCAAGGTATCATCTCTGCTCTTTTCACTTAATTTTATATCTAAAGCTAAGTATTAAAAATATCATTTTGAAAAGCTATCTGTCTCATAGTGCATCTAACTATTAACCTGTGACTGCAAATATAGAATCAACATTATTATCATAAACAAAAATAAACATACTTTCACATGAAGTTTTGTCTCTGCCTCTGATAATTTTCTTCAGATCTATTTCTTATATAATAGTAAAAGTTATTAACATATATTATCTGATTTCTTTTCAGAAGAATGATGTTAAATCAGCCCTCTTCCTCCAGATGAAAGATTTATCCCATCTTCACCAATATCATCTCCAACATTTTTTTGTGTATGTGTGGTGGTACTGGAGGTGGAATCCAGAGGCTTTCTACCTCCGGGCTATACTCCCAGACCTATTTTATACTTTATTTAGAAACAGGGTCTCACTAAGTTGCTGAGAGCCTCACTAAATAGCTGAGGCTGGCTTCTAACCTGTGCGATCCTCCTGTCTCAGCCTCCCAAGCGTGGGGATTACGAGCGCGCGCCACCACACCCGGTTTCATCTCCAACATTTTTGCTTCTCAAAATCTTTACCATTTGTGTCTTATTAATTTGCATTTCTCTACTGATAAATGTGGCTACACTTTTTCATGTATTTGTTACTAACATATATCTCCTATTAGTTGCTCTTGAACCATTTTATTTTCTTAGATTGTTTATTTGTAGGAACTCTCCATTTGTTAAAGATATCAATTTTTTGTGGCAATGAGAATAATAATCGCTAACTTTACTGAGTGCTTGCTGTATGTTCAGCATTTTGCCAAGGGATTTGGGTCAATTATTTTCTTTAATTCTCAAAATTATTTTGGGAAGATGTTACTATTACAATCCCATTTTAAAGATATGAGACTGAAGCTTTAAAGTGGAGGTATACATATGGTGACCCAGGCAATCAAAGACAAAGCAAGATTGAAGGCCACACTGGTTTGACTTCAGAACTCATACTTGTAGATAATATATTTTAGTATTTCAAATAAGTCCTATGAGTTGGTGATTGGAGTTTAAAGGGTGACTGAGAATTTATGTGTATGTGTTTTTTGTTACTTTTGGTCCTTTGTTTGTTTGACTGTTTAGATTAGGAAGGAGATGAGGGAGAGAAGAGCAGGTTGATTCTAAGCAGACACAACATAGACATGAAACATATATTAATGATATAAGAAAAGTACAACATAAGATGCTAGCCCATAGTTGAAGATCAGTTACAAAAGAGAAGAATATATATCTCAAAAACCAACAAAGGCATCTAAGAATTTTAGTAGTATAACGCTTTATCATAGAACCACTTGACCATTTTGTTTTCCAAATTTTCCCAAGAAAGCATTTGGGTCTCATTAGTACAGATCTTTGGTTCACTGAATTACACAAAAGGTGGGGTTATGTGATTTATGCTGTCTAAATCACATCTTGGCAAGAAGCTGAGTTGAGAGAGATGGTGTGCCTCCTTTTCCAGCATGAAAAACAGGAATCCAGCAATGCTAAAAATAAAGTATTTTAGAGTGTTACACAAAATTATGTATTTCTGCAGCGTATGCCCAGATTACTGACTGTGTAATAGCCCTGCTGGACTCCCACCACTGCAAGAAGCCCATGCCCCGAGCATTATGATCAGCTCGGGAAGCATGCACATCTTGCTTCTCCACCAACAATGTCATTGTTGGAGTTGGTAGGAGAAGGTCTTCCTTAGAAACGATTACATTAAATGTATTTTTTTGGCTTTAAATAGCATACTCCTTTAGGAGGGGGACGGTTGATTGGCGCTAATTAGGTATTCATATAAAAACACCTTTTTGTACAAATTTTAGGAAAACTTACCCTTGACCAGTGAACAGAGAGGCAGCTAGAACTGGGCAAAGGAACAGAGCGTAGTGTGTCTGACCCAGGTTCTAATCCCGGCCCTGCTGGGGAAGGCTCTTCACCTGTCACCCCTCTGTCTAGTCACTAGATGACTGGTACTAATAACATTGCTACCATTTCCTTCGCAGGCCTCCCTTGCATTGGGGAAAGGATTATAAATGGAAAAGTGCTTTTGAAAACTGAAATACACTTGACATGTGTAAGGAGAGATCCAACAGTTTTCAGCACACTCTCCCCAAAGAGCAGTCATATTTATTGCTCAGCCGAACTCCTCTGAAAAAGACAAACAGTCATCAACAGTAATGGAGTTCTGCAGAGAGCAAGCCCGTTTCCATTTCAATTCAAAGCCCTGGAGGCAGCGGACTTTCAATCCAGGCCCTGCCCCCGATTGCCAGCACATTTGTCTGTTTCCCCAATATATCCGGTGAGCATTTAAAGAGATCATATGCTCCTATCAGGCAGCGATAATCAACACTTAAGGCTAACAGAGAAATGACCTATTTTACATGGTCTTTATGAGTGCCTTAAAGAGTGAGACCACATGGTCCCCAGATTACTAGATAACTCCCGCTCTGGGTCACCACGTGGCTCCTGCTTCCCCTTGGTCCCTTTGGCCAGTCATTTCTTTATACACTGGATAGTGGCTCTGTGTACTGGGGACTGAACTTAAATTGAGCTTGAGACAGGGGCCATGGAATGATTGAGTAGTGAATTAGATAGAAAACTGCAGCTCTTGTGTTCTAAGTGAGAGAATCGCCACATTCAAGCAGCTGCTACAACTTGAGTATTTCTCACTTCTTTTGACATTTTTTTTTTTCCAACAGGGGAATCCGATGTAAAACATATTTGTCTCCTTAGGTACTCAACAACTGCCTTTTCTCCTCAACCTTCTTTTAAAATCTGCCCTCCACATCTTGGATGGCCCTGAGCCACGGGTTGTAGTCTATGCGAGTCAATGCTCAAGCAAGAGCTGGGGAAGGGAAGAGTGTGAGCCTCACACCCATGCAGGGCTTGCTGGGCCCCCATTAGAGCCAATGGCCATGATGGTGACGCACAGGACTATGAGAGGCTGAAGCCACAGGGAGAACAAGTTTCTAAATGGGATGCTTGGGTTTTATGCAAAACAGTTCCCATCCTGAGACTTAACTGAAATAGAGACCAATTACAGATACCTGTAAACTCCCTGGATCATTAATTTGCATGTGCTTATTCATGCATGAGCACAACTGGTCTTTCTAGGCAGGTGAGGGTACAGGCTACCATGGCAAAGTTGATGTCAATACACATGGCGACGAAAGCCAGTTTTGAGCCTGGTACATTGCAAGGTCCCCAGAGAAACAGGCAAATAAGTGGGATTCAGGTTCTGGCCTCCAGAATCAACACACAGTCCTGACCCCACACAAAGCAAGACAACTACCAGGGACTAGAGCTGAATTTCGTCTTCTTTGTTTTTTGTTTTTTGTTTTTTGTTTTTTATTTTTTGTTTTTTTAAACTGGGGAGTGAATCCAGAGGCATTTTGCCTCAGAGCTACACTTATAGCCCATTTTTTTTTTTATTTTTTACTTTCACACAAGGTCTCATTAATTTGCTGAGGCTGGTCTCATACCTGCAATCCTCCTATTTCAGCCTCCAGAGTACTATAATTACAGGCATGCACCATGCCTGATTTAGGCTACGTGTTTATCAAAAATTCTTGAAAGAAGAAATGTTCTGGATTCTGGAATTTTTTTTATTTTAGAATATTTTCATCTACATGATGAGATGTTGGAAATCAGACCCATGTCTAGACATGAAATTCCTTTATTTTTTATATACCTGACACACAGGCTGAAAGTAATTCTATGTAATCTTTTTAATAATTTTTTAGATGAAATACAGTTTCACATAGACTTTTCTACTGGTGGTTTCATGTTGATGCTTAAAATATTTGGATTCTGGAGCAGTTCAGATTGCAAATTTTCAGGTTAGGGGTGCTCAACCTGTAGCATAGATAAATCATCTGTTTTGGTACCTTCCTCGCTGATCTATAGCTTTATGAAATAGCTATGCAACCCCATGAGCATGGATTAGCCCACAGCTCTGTGAGATTTCCAGGTCTCTTCATAATCTGTTACCAGTGCCCATCTCATTCCACAACACAACTTGTCAAGCGTCAGTTCTGCAAACATGTGCCACACCCTTACTCCTCTAGGTCTTTGTTCGCCAGGCCCCCTCTGCCTAGAATGCTTTCCACCATCCTCACCAACGTAGAAAGCCCTAACTCTTTCCACAAAGGGCTAACCTGTTTCTCTCAAGGAGAAAATGCACTGAGACGCTACCCCATACTTTCCCCAGCCTTCTCAGCCAGCGATCCCTGAATCTAAGAAATACATCAAACTTCTCATTTTCCCGACCCATGCAGCCATCCCTGATGCCCCAAGGTATACTTTCCTGTGTGTCTCTGGGATTCTATCCCACAAGATTCTACCCCTGCTAAAGCCCTTACCGTGTTGAATTATAATGAGTTGTCTGTCAGTCACTTATTAGTTTATCCTTCCAAGTGGAATGGGTACGACTGAAGTGCAGAGCCTGAATCTCATTATATTTTTATTCTATTTATCACACAATTGCATGGCAAGTGCCAACCACTCTTCCAAGTGGATTATGCTCATCTATTTCTTTGTTCCTCACAACTCAGAGATGGGTACTGTCACTATCCTGCTGTGGCCATCGAGAACTGAGACATGCAGGGTTATGTAGCATGCTCACAGCTTCCCGGCTGATAAGGACGGTTCCTGATCTTAACCTGTCTCTGGTGGCTGTGTTGTGCTGTCCTTTACCTATCAGTGGGCCCTCATGGCTGGACTCAGAGCTCTAGCATTTGCAATGTGGAATTCAGTAAATGTACATGAGCTGAGTAGAATAACAAGCAGATCATCAGGACTGGTCAGCACCAGGTAGATCACATCATCCTCCTGACGAGTTCTAGTTTACAGAAGGGAAAGGGAACGAGTGGGTTTGGAAAAGGTTCAGAGAAACCCAAGAAGATGGAAATGAAGGATTACACCTAAGGACTTAGGTTGCTCAGCCTTGAGAAGCAAAAGCTGAAGGCTGGTTTCATAATGATCTTTAAGGCCAGGAAGGCTGATTCCTGAGGACAGTGACTGAGCTGTTTTTCTCCACCTCCGCGGAGGATGAAGGAGCTGAACTGGGCCTCTGCAGGAATGGGCTCGGCATTAACCCACCACAGGGAAGAATTTCTGTAACCCATGTGTCATTTGTTAGACCCCGAAGTGAGTTATGGAGAAAGGCTATGTTCAGTTATCCATCTTCAGCTTTTTTGGACTTGCTTCTGCTCAGAGTGAGGAACGTGTAGGACGAAAACATACAATCCCAAGGTCTCTCCTCGCTTTATGAATCTGTAATATTTGAATCTTAGAAATACATCAAACAGTTCACCCTCCCTTATCCCATGAATGAATAACTGAAGGATTCTGTCCCATACTTAGAGGCAACAACAGAAAATGACAACCAGCAATAAGAAAGAGAATCTTCTCAGAATATACCACTGGGCCAGAATTGCAACAACAGGTGACATACAGAATGTGTTTCTTGATGAACCTAAGCTCCCATTGCTGCTACATTCAAGCCACCTCTTGCTAGGTCTACGATACACTCAACAGAAGTCAGGACAGGCTAGCTCATATCCTCATGTGCTGGTTTGGTACGTCATCCCTATTTACTCTCTTGATGGATGTTATGGTGTGAACATATAATGTTCCCTAGAAGAGTTCATGCATTGGTAAAAAAAATATTCAGAGGTGAAATAATTGAATCTTGGGGGTTCTAGTTTTATCAGCTAAGGATAAATCCATTGATGAGTTTATTTGGGTAGTAATATAGGCATATATGTTGTGATTGGAGAAGGCAAGGCACTGGGGAGATAGCCTTTATGATTGATTATATGTGTTCTGATCCCCTGGTCTCCCTGGCTCCTACCACAATACCCTGAGCTCTACAGATGTTTCCCAGCCTAACATGGACTGAAACCTTCAAATACATGCAAGTAAATTTTTCTTTCTCTAAGTTGTGGTCATCAGGTACTTGGGGGGACATGGCAGTGAGAACGCTGATTAAAAACTGGATAACAGTATCTTAAAGCAGATTTCTCTAAACATGAAGTAAACTCAAAATAGGAACAACTATCAATGCCCAATTTGAAGCACTTCAAATATGAAGAAAAAATCCTCTCCTAAGAGTAGAAAGCAACATCAGATCTACTTATTTTCCTTCCTATATGAAAACTAAAATGCAAGCTAGGAATGGAATTGGAAGGCAATGTAGAAAATATAGAACACTAGTTTTGTATTTGATATTATTTTAAAATTATGATTCTGCTTCATTGTTGGTTAATAAAACTAACACCTTACACTTGCAGAATATTTTACAGTGGGCAAGGTTTTTTCAAGTATATATTACTACTAACCAAATTTCCATATGGCCGATGATTATTTTGATTTTCACCTTACAGAGGAGAAAATAGCTCAGAGAGGTGAGGGGTTTGCCCAAGGACCGGCAGATCTCCAGGCTAGGGCGTCTAGTTTCCAAGTTGATCATTTCTGGCAAACGTGTGCTTGGCACAGGCCTGCTGGACCCTAGGCAAATCTTGGCAAGGGCCCCCTTACCATGTACAGCCTCTTTGGGGAGCTATGGAGCTAGACTGCAACACCTTGAAAAATTCACATGGTCCAATAGTCTTGGGATATCTGGCATAAAATAGACTATTCTATCAGCACTTGGGAATATGGACCATCAGCAGAAGCCCATATTCTGACTCACATCTACTCCATGAAGTCACCCCTGTCCCCCTAGCTCAGTAATCCTAGCACAGTTACACGCTCTGGGTACAGGCTGCTTTGGTCTCAGACCAAAAGTGACCTTACTGTCTCTGAAACTGCCAACTGCCTCTTCTTTGGTTTTTTTTTTTGTTTGTTTGTTTTTTTTTTGTTTGTTTGTTTGTTTTTTGGTGGTGGTGGTGGTACTGGGATTCCTGGAAGCCCTTCTACCTCCGGGCTACACTCCCAGACCTATTTTATATTTTTTTATTTGGAAACAGTGTCTCTTAAGCCAGCACGGCTGGCTTGAAACCAGCGGGATCCTCCTGTCTCTGCCTCCCAAGCGTGGGATTACAAGCGTGCGCCACCACGGCCAGCTGAAACTGCCTCTTTTACTAAATGGGGAAACAACCAATATTTCTTTAATTCACAGATGGGGAAGATTCGATGAGTCAATATAAGGAAAGTTCTCAAAAGTGCTCTTAGCACAGGCTGAGCTCTTGGACAAGGTTAACAATATGTGATATTAGAACCGTCTCTAAGTCTTCACTGGGCTTCATTTATGCTCCGGATATAAATGCTATCTATTACTTTTATTTATCACAACTCTTCTTTACTGTTTTCTTAGTTATTATTTAACCCCATCATGATCTCAGAGGTCCATCTTCTCCTCTGGTAATCTCTATTTAAATGGTGGCACCTTCTTTACCTGGCCACCGTGAAGAGAAACCTAGGGCTCCCTTCACTCCTCCCACACCTTCAAATCTTGTGTGAATCAATTGGCAAATCCGGAGACTGGAACATTCAAGAAATATCTTATCTCCATCTTGTTTTTATGGTCCAGCCCTCACTCTAAGTCACAAAGCAGCTTAACTGGCCATCAGGCCTCCAGTCTTATCACATCCTAATTTTTCCTCCACACTTTATGCTGTGTGTGTGTGTGTGTGTGTGTGTGTGTGTGTGTGTGTGTGTGTTTTACTGGGATTGAAACCCAGAGGTATTTTAACTCTGAGCTACACCCCCAGTCCAATTTCATTATTTTATTTTGAAACAGGGTCTCATTAAGTTTTAGAGGGCCTCGCTAAGTTGCTGAGGCTGACTGTGAACCTGAGATCCTTCTGTCTCAGACTCCAAAACAGTGGGATTTCCAGCAAATGCCACCTGGCACACACTTAAGCTTTCTAAAGGAAAGAAAGAAAAAAAGAAAGAGAGAGAGAGAGAGAGAGAGAGAGAGAGAGAGAGAGAGAGAGAAGAAGAAATAAAAGAAAACTTTAATTCTTGGGTTCTGTCTCTGGTTAAAACCCATCTATGGCTCTCCTCTGGCAGGTGAAGCTGTTTGGCCTGTGTGGGACTTTTCCTGCCTGTCCCTTTGAACTTCTGTTCCACCATGCCTGCCTCGCTCTTAATGGCCACTACCACAGAGCGCTCAGATGCTTCCTCAACAAACACTTGAGCATCCCTCTGCCTCCTGCCCCTGACATGTTCTCCCCAATGGCCTTAAAGAGCCACACCAGTTCTTTGTGTGGCTTAACTCCTCTGGTTTCTTTGAGAGTTGGCATGACCTCCTCCATGCATTCCCCGAGCTGCAATTAGAGGACAGTCCTCAGTAGTCCCATGATACAGGCTTGTCCTTTCATTCCTTCCACTGACCTGCTGTGCTTTCCCCACATGACCCCGAGTTCTAGGGCAGTGTCTCCCCTCACTTTCTCATCCACTGAAGTATAGATGTGTTTTGCACATAGTAGGCATTCAAAGCACATTGGATGACTGATCTCACTAAAAAGATAATAAAGGTAGATCATAACTGATACACACTGTGTAGAGCAAAGGTCACCAAAGAGAACACACTGGAGTTCCTTAAAATGCTTTCCACAAAATAATCCCTTTAATCCTCATGACAACCTTAAACTAAGTAGCTGCAATAGGCCCAACTTATGGTAAGAAAATTGAAGCACAGAATTACACAGTTGGTGATGAGGGATGCCAAGGCTAGAACCCACAAGCCTGGTTCTTGATTCCCTGTTCTTGACTGTTGTGCCACCACAGATGTCCAGAGAGCAAATCATAGCAAAGAAAAATATCTAAACAAACAGAAAAATGCACTCTATTTTCAATTTCACAGATGAGAAAGTGGAGGCGCAAGGAGGAGTTTCTATGTAAGCAGAACAGGGAAGAGAAGGCTGTTCCACTGGGAGACGCAATCCCTGCTGCTGGCCCTGGAGCCCTGGAACCAGGAGCAGCCACGTATCCTACCTCCTCGAGTGGAAAATCAAGGCCTCGGGGCCAGATCTTGACTCCACATCCTTACAGATCAAATATGCAATTCCATTCTGTTCAGCAAACATTCATCCCAGTTGATTGTGTGCCAAGCTCCGTGAGGCACCTCTGCCCTTGAGGAATTCATCTTCTTGTGGGGAGACAAGCACAGATAGAAAATATTGATAGATGAATTCAAAGTGGCCATACAGCCGTTACATGGATTACTTTAAAGGGAACCACCCAGCCTGTGGCTTTGGTGTGCACCTATAGTTCTGGGTACTTGGGAGGCTGAGTTGGCATAATTGCTTGCATCCCAGAGGTGGAGGCCAGCATGGGCAACTTAGTGAGACCCTATCTTAATAAAATGAAATAATAAAATACAAAGGGGACCACATCAAGTAAAATATTATCTAGAAATGAGTTCTTAGCCCTTTCAGGATTTCCAACTAACAACCATCAGGATGTGTGATCAAGCCCTCACCCACACATTACCACCTCAGTGTGCAGGTGAAGAGTGGAACACCAGGTAAAGTACTGGTCACACGGTTACCTGAAGGCATAAGCCAATATCCTCTATGTTCTCCAACTTCTCCCAGAGCTGAGAGGGTGCCGGAGACAAGGATCAGTGACTTTGACACAGCTGTGCTTGGTTTAGCAGTGTGGGTTATATGCCTAAATGGATTTTCAGATTTACAGTTGTTTCTAGAAATTACATCTAGTTCATTTCCAACTCCATGGGTAAGCCAGTTCACTTCAGGCAAATGGCATCCAATTAAAATACGTTCTGAAGAAGTAAGTGAGCAAGGCATTTTGCCCAACTCTTAATTTACTTTACCAAAATAAAAAAAATACAACCACAGAGACTTCTCAAGGCCCATCACCCATCACATCACATCACATCTGTGAGAAGACAGAGTTAAAATACCTATTAAAATACCTATAATCAAAATATAATAGGAAAATACACCCTGCAAGAAATATAAAGTGTACAGGCTTCAAGGTCAGGCTGAATGGGCCCACTTCCTTTCTTATCATCTTAGTAGCTATGTGACCATGAGCATGTTTCTTGACACCACTGGACCTCAGTTTCCCCACCTGACAGCAAGAACAGATGATACATGTCAGAGTGCTGGTAAGAATTATGAGTTTAGAGCCTTGTATAAAGCAAGGGTTAAAAAGTAAACTACTAAAAACATTTTATTAAAGTCTTAATGATTCAGAGATTGATTATTCCATTAGGAGATCATCATGCTTTTTCCGTATCTCCCTGTTGCTTCCTGCCTGCCCACGTCACAGCTGCTTGCAAGCTATTACTCCAGAAGATAAAAAATGAGATGAAATTCTATTCAGATGGCACAGGAACAAGGACTAGAGTGGAGTTGGGTGGAATTAGAACCCTGGGTGGCCTTGGGTGGGGTGTGGAGCCTTCGTGAGCCTTAATTTTCTCATCTGTAAAATGTGGGCAATCCTATCTGCTTTCCAGGCATTTTATGGGGATCAGAGGGTTTGTTCGCATACACATGGACACAAAACCCACTGTGCTATGACTGGTAAATACTAGGTAGGTAGGAAAGTATTGGATCAGTTCCAGTAAGAAATGTTAGCATTTAGCTAAAGTTTAGCATCCATCACGATCTAGTTTCAAATGCCTTCCACCGCCCTTATCTCCATAACTACTGTGGAGGAACAGAGTCACTCTCACTACAAAGGCCTCCCTGAGCTCAGGACAGCTGGAGTGTGGACTCAAGGGGCAAGGGGTTCTCTGTGAATGTGGAGACTCAGCAGAGCAATACAGGTGACTGGAGAGTGGGGAGAACAGGCATAATTCATAGGGCACAGGCAGGAGCTGAAGAAACTGTAGCTGACACCTTGTGACATCTTTGCCATGCAGTGCCAGGAAGAAGTTCCAAGAGTCAAGGAGACCAGGGTAGTAGAGACTCAGACACCTGCTTCTTTTTTGTTGTTTTTTGCAGTACTGGGGATAGAACCCAGGGGCTTTCTACCTCCATGCTGCACCCCAGCCATATTTTTTATTCTTTATTTTTGATGCAGAGTCTCACTAAGGCCTCACTAAATAGTTGAGGCTGTCTATGAACCTCGATACTCCTGTCTCAGCCTCCTGAATGCTGGGATTACAAGCATGCTCCGCCATGCCCAGCTCCCAGAGATCTGTTTCTAACCATAACCTCCTCTAGCTATGATGGGAAGTTCGGGTTATCATGATGGAAATGATAAGCGTCAACCAGCTCTAAAGGACCACATCTGTAGAGGACAATAGCACAAAGAACATTCCATTATGTGCCTTCTGGGAGATTAATAAGCTAAGGTTCATGGGTTGCTAACAGTGATAGGAGACGTGCTTTTTTACATAAACATTTGGACTTTGTTTCTAGTTTAAATATTTTATCCACAGAGATGTCTGAGTCATCTCCTCGTATCCTTCCTCTCTTCACTCTCCAATAAAATACAGACTATATATTAGATGCCAACTTTTGAAAGAAAAACATAAACAAAGACAAAAAAATTAAAAAGTCACATTAGCATACCACAAAATATCTGAATATTTGTTCGGGCCCCTAGAGACTCCCCACATGTCATCCTCCAAGTGCCATGTAGAGATTTATTGTGTCCCCTTCCTGCCTTCTAAATAATGTCCCTACTCAAAGCAGAAGGACTCCAATTTTGTCAAAGGCTGGAGGAGGGTTTTTTTTAATAGAGGCTTTTAACATAGTTTTACAGAGAATGAACCCTCTCATTGATACCTGTCAATACCAGAAGTACATTTCCCTAAAATTTCTATTTCAGGAAGAACATGAAATTTAGTACTTTATCAAAAGGGACGGTTACTGTTTTTAATTGAAGATGAAAAGCAACTCATTGTAAGTCATCATCTTTACATGAAACTTCATGTTTGAAGCAATGGGAAATCACAGTTTCACTTTGGCCAATGCCACCCATAAGAAAGGCTTTATACAAGGAAGTGTTCCTTTTCCATAAGGCAGCAGTGTTAAAAAATAAAAATAGAAAGCTCTGGCATCGCTCTTCAATATTGTTGTCTAATTAAATGGCAATGGAGTGGATGCGTAAAAATATGCATTAGAGGTGTGTAATGTGTAATGTGGAGAAGAGTAATCAAAGCCATTCAACAGGATTTAGGAAGGGATTTCAGTTGGCAGCTTACGAGACAGGAGCATATAATTTTGCTAATTTGAAATAGGTATTGTAACGTATAAACATTACTACTTTGCATATTTTAATGAAAACTGCCTCTACACCAAAATGAATCCTTTAGCTTGAACTCTCTGCATACCATGGAGTTTCTACCTATTATGAGTTCAGCATAAATAAGGAGGAACATAGACTGCATTAAAAGAATGGTCACCTCATTAAAATAGGTTAAAGCCAAGCCCCTTATTCCAGGCTCCTCTAACACCGTAAAGTAAGTCTGATGACAGGTGTTGTATTAAATTTTTATACTGCAATGAACTCGTACTCATGCAAACCAAATCTGCATGTTTCCTTTGATATACACCTGCAACTCGCTAATTCAAGGGACTTTATTAAGAAAGTATAAATTTAGCAACATCTATAGATTTGTAAAAGCCTATTAGCTTGCTTGAGAATTCAGAATAAATTCATTCGGAGTCTTATTTGCTCAGTTTTCAAAGATACAAAAACTAATGATGACTCGTCCTGAATGGAGGTGCCTGCAGATAACACAGTTCTGCAAATAGACTTATGTGTATTCTCAAGACTTGAAGCTGAAAGAATTGAGAGCGATCTGGGTCATGTCTAGAGCTGAGGACATCACTTACCTGCCAGCCAGCTTCTCGCTGAAGTCCTTTGCCCCAGTCTTCTTCCAGCCTGGGGAAGGTCTCATCCATCGCTGGCGCTGCCTGCACAGACTGGATTCACCAGTGGCCGTTACTCTCTTTCCTTGCAAGCCTTTACCAAAGCAGCAGCGAGGGCAGTTCGGGGGCAGACTGTCATGGAGAAAATGCCATGCCAGAGGATGAGGGATCCGCAGGAGGAAGCCACTTGGGAACACAGTTAGCATATGTGGGGCTACCCAGACAGCTGCCAACTGTCCGGACTGAAGGACAGCTCGGACATAGAGCATCCAGATTAGGAACAACCAAGCTTCAAGGCCAGTGGACAAGGGGTCATTCTTATGCTTCTGGTGTAAAGGTCAGAGGAGCGAAGTGTACAGAGCTGCTCTATGCTCCACAATGTGCATTGCTATGTCACTCGCATCTCCTTGCCCCAACACACACACGTACACATGCGCAACCACACATACACATACACACGGCGGAATTTACATTGTACTGCAGAGTTACACCAGTGGGTGGTATATCCTAAAAGAAATAATCCACGTCACATAGCAGCAAACATACCTCATCTTTTCCTCCAAAAACACCATATGAATCACTCAGCTGCCATTAAACATGACAGACAGCAAGCCACTTCAAATGAAAACAGATTCATGCCTAGAGTACAGTGAAACCTTGGTATCTTCACTCTCTGTCTTCCCCCATGTAAGACATTCTACAAACAGGCATTTCATCCTGACCATGAGCCCCAACCCCTTCCCAAGCCAGAATCTATAGAGATTACAGGCTTCAGTTTCAATCGGCTCCCATAAATCTGGGACTCGACCAAGGTCACTGTACTGCTTCATGAAGCTCCTCACACAGAATGATACTATCTTCTGTTAATGAAGAATCAGGCGGGCCTCACCCCCAGGGATTAGAATTTAATTGATCTAAAATAGTATTTGGTATTCTCTAAAGCCATCTGGGTGGTTCCATTGAGCACCCAGGATTACAATCACAAGACTCAGTGTTGATTGAGTATTTAAGGTTTCTCTAGTTTAATCATTCATCTGGTGCTTGAATCCCTATAACCCTGCCAGTATTCATCCAAACAAAGCTTATTCCATGCATGACAGTAAAATCACCCAGACAGTCCTATTCCATAGGTGGCTACCTCATCCAGAGTGAAATGATGCCCCCTCTCCCTGAAACTTCTCTCCGTGCTTATTAATTGCTTCTTAGTCCCCTAAGGAATAAGACTGAATCCTATTCTACAGGACAATCATTCAGAGATTCAACCACAGTAATGGCCGATTCCCTCAAACTTCTACTGAAGTGACTGTTTCTCAGGTTCAGTGTGGTTAGTTCCATCAGCAAACTATGCAATATGGTTTCAGGACATTTCTCCATCCTGGTTGCCAGCCTCAAAATATATTCCACTCTTCCCAATGCTCCCAGTAGTGACCTTAATATTCCTGCCATGATCTACCATCGCAAATAGAGCCAAATAATCACATGCCTTGTTTGAAAAATCACATTATGAGCCATGAACACAGTAAAAAAGCACCCAGTATTTATGGAACATGGACATAGGAGCCCAGCACTGTGTTAATTACTTTGTTAACCTTATTTGACTTAATTTTTACAAATAGAATATGAAGTCACAACTGTGCTCCTGGTTTACACATGAAGAATCCAAGAGAAATGAAGATATTGGTCTAAGTGATGAGGCCAGGAATTAGCCCTGCTCTGACTCCAAGGCTCATCTCACGTTCATCATGAGGCCCTTTTGTTGAGACCGTCTCAGATCCCAGTGGCTCTGTCAACAATTAAAACTCACTGATCTAAAGTCACATTTACTACACATAGGCCTGCTCCTACCTTCAGATGATACGGGAACATGTTTCCTGGGATGTGAATTTCCACACAGAGCAAACTCACCATTCTTATTTTTTAATAATCACGAGGCTATAGCTACCACCACACTTCTGGCAAAACACACAGACGAAACCCTGCTCTTTTCCTCTCTTAAGTTGGAAATGTACAGATGCTTCTTGGAGGTTCTGAAGAGATGTGAAAGAGAAAGCCTAGAGGAGCAGTGGTCCAGAAAATTACTCCAGAGACTAGACTCAGCGGAAGCCTCGCCAATTGTCTGGTCTTACCTGTCTCCTTTAAATCCCCTCAACAGCACCCCATAAGGAAAATGGGAAGCAATTACTTTTTCCATCTGAATCACCCCAGCTGCAATGTAGTTGAGTCTGTTCTTGTGGAAGGCAGTACACAAAGTGGTTGAGAGCATAGCTTTTGTGACCAAAAAGACCTAAGCTGGACCGGCAGGCTCTGTTCTATTCTCTGTGTCCCTGCGCATGCTCCTTAGCTTCTCTGAACACTGGATTCCACACCCATAAGCAGAAGCATTATCATCTCAGGAATATTATCATTCACTAAGACCTGGTTCCCCTCTACTATTAGGCACAGAAAGATTGCATTTCCCTGGCCCCCTTAAAATCCAGTGTAACCACATGACTTGTTTCAGCCAAGGAGATGTGAAAGAAATAATGGGCATTATCTCCCGGAGGTAAGCCTTAATCATCAGCACTTGTCTTTTCTCCCCTACTGCTATGATGGCAGAAGTGAGTGTTGGCAAGATGTGCCGTCACATCAGAGCAGAGCAGGATACTGAGCCAACTCAAGCAGAACAGTTGCTTTGAGAGTCACTGGGACCAACAACAGGCATCGGGCCAAAAAGAAATAAACATTCAGGACTCTTTGTTACCACAGCATAACCCAGCCCATCCTGACCAATATACTGCCCTTAACATACAGAGTTGTTGTATGAACACAATTAAATATAATACAATGATGGACCTATAGTATTATCTGAAACAGATTCTATTATAAGCCCAGTCTGTTCTCTTCATTCCCTTTCTCTACTACTCTTTTCTCCTACTTTTACAGCCTTAGTTTATCCTGCTCATAAAATAGTAGTATTAAGTGTGGTAATTTCTATCAATGATTCAGAAACATGATTTTAAAAAATAAAAAAGAGTAACTGTTCAATAATGTAGTGTCCTTCCCTCTCAGGATGAAAACTCAGAATGGCATGATTCTAATGCCACTTATCACTTAGCAAGGAAATTAAAGCAAAATGAAGCATCAAATAATAAATGTAGCTCAGTATGAATTCACTGCTGATAAAATAAGTACATGGTCCCAAGTGTAAACATAATGGGAAAATAGGGGAATGCAGGGGTTTAGTAGATAGCACAGCTTTCATTCAGTCTTCTTGAATTCAGAAATCAAAAAAGAATCCATTTTGTTTTCTTCTTTGTTAACTGCTTCCATTAAATGAAGGGTCACCTATGAAAAAGATGTGTAAGAAAATCACAAATAAAAATCCTGGCCAGATTCCAGTTCAGGAATTTGAAGTCTTTCATGTGATGCTCATGGGTCTCTAACACCACACATACTGGAACCTGCTGCAGGCTCCAGGATTTTGGTTTTAATACTTCCATATGCAAGCACAAATAACCATGCCCGGTCCTATAGGTGTAATTGTATCTCCTAAGAATAAAAGTGGGAGTTCTAACTCCCAGGACCTCAAAGGGTGACCTTATTTGGAAATAGGGTCCTTATAAAAGTAATCAAATAAAAATGAGAACACCAGGAAGGGCTTTAATGTGCTGTGACTGGTGTTCTTACACAAGGGGGAAATTTGGGACACAGAGATAGGTGCATGAGAATGCCATGAAAAGGTGAAGACAGAGATCAGGGTGATGTGTCTACAAACCAAGAACTCCAAGATGGCCAGCAGCCACCTGAGGCTGAGGGAGAAACCTGAACAGATTCTCCTCCCAGCCAAGAGAAGGAGCCAACCTGATGACAAGATGGCCTGGTCTTGGACTTCCAGACTCCAAGACTGTGGGAAAATACATTTCTGTTATTTAAGCATCTCATTTGCAGTACTTTGTTATAGCACCCTTAGCAAAACAGTGCACCATAAATTAAAAATAAATTTAAAAATAAAATGTAAGGTAGTATGTAATCTTTAGATGGAGAAAACCAAGTACCTTAAAAATACTTTTCCTTGCCTCAAAATAAACAAACATGCTCACTGCACCAGGAGAATAGACTGTGGTGAGGTGATTAGGCTACGGGTTCCAGGTGGAAATTAATATCAAATTGATGCCAAGAAGTAATAGAAAACTCTCACTGTTTTTCCCTCAAGATAAGCGGCATATTAAGAATATGCTGACTAATAAGAAACAGAAGTGTTTGGAATCGGTAACACTTTCCTCATGGAAAAGTTATCTATAAAAATATAAAGAAAAAATCTATACAAAATGCATCAGTTCATCTTCCCTTGATTCTATGAGAGATTCCTTTAACTTGGGTTAATACTTAATTTAATGAATTAAAGGACTAGAAAAATAAAGAGTTTTGTAATTGAATTAAACCATTTATTCCATAGTGCTAAATGCTGGTAGAAAATGGCACTTTGCTCTATTCGATGCAGATATTCATTCTAAAGAAGAGGAATGAAGAGAAGTCTGGGATGGAGGGCGCAAGAGGACATGAAGAAAAATGAGCACAGAGCCATGGAGCCCACAGGTGTGGAAGAAATGTGGTGGTCTTTCACCAACGCATAGGATTTTGTAATACACCAGCACTTAACATCATGCTAGAATCTTTATGAGCCCTTGCTGCCCATTTTATTATATATTCCGACTTTAAATCCATTTCAGTGAAGTTTTCCAAGATATGAAAACATGCATAGCACATTTTCCCCCACAAACTTTGACTTCATTTCTGATTTTGTTTCTGTCTTATGAGACACTAATAGTTAAGTGTCTAGGATCTTCAGAATTACACTTCACAAACACATTCTAATGATGTATCACATCCCTACCACCAGAGTATCTGTATCTTAACTCCAAGGCAAACAAAAACAAATATGAAAACCAGCTCTGTCATTAAGAGTGATAAATCTGAAACATAGAACCTGGCTCTGTAGTCATCCTATTTCAGAGAGGGAAAACATACAGTGCTGGTTTCCAGTTCACTGTTTTGCTAGAATAATTCTGCTTACCATTCTCTCTGTATGATATCTGCCCTAAATAGCAGTGACCCCCGACATGGGAGCCAATGGATGACCAGTGGCTGGTGGGATGAATACTTCCTTCCTTCCTTCCTTCCTTCCTTCCTTCCTTCCTTCCTTCCTTCCTCTTTCTTTCTTTCTTTCTTTCTTTCTTTCTTTCTTTCTTTCTTTCTTTCTTTCTTTCTTTCTTTGCAGTCCTGGGGGATGGAACTCAGAATCATCCTACCTCCAAGTGACACCCCCAGTCCTATCTTTTATTCTTTATTTGGGAACATGGTCTCACTGAATTGCAAAGGGCCTCACTAAGTAGTATCTGAGGCTCTCCGCAAACCTCCTGCCTCAGCCTCCCGAATGCTGGGATTACAAGCATGCGCCACCACGCCTGGCTTGGGATAAATACTTTCTAGTAGCATCATGTCTTGTCCCCCATGTCACTGAGCTGTGTGCTCACCAAGACAAGACACATTTGTATTTTCTCCCAATTCTGTTTATGCCAATTGTGTTCCTAATGGAATTACAGCATTTAATTAATTATATCTATAAAATATGAGTTTGCATAGAAAGAGACTTGTCATGTTTATAAATCAAGTCAAAAGCTTTGGGAAGAACTCATAAAGAATAGTTGTTTTTAAAAATTTTGCTTTGGGGAAGCCAGGATCATAGAAACATGAGATGTTACACTTAAGTTTCTGGTTCCCATCTTTAAATTCCTAATTTACTTTTAAGTAAGGGAAAATGAAATTTGTAGAGGTTCCTTTCAAAATGTGGCCAGTGCAGAAAACAAACTTTAGAATTCCACTGTGAGTTCATTCTTACAGAAAAAAAGACCCTTGTCTCAACAGCAAAATAATGCCAAATAAATGTGCATTTATGTATTTTAAGCCAAATTTAAGTGATTTGTGCATGTGTATGATCTGTGAATCTCCTAGTTAATCAACTTATGTGATTAACCAGTCAACCACCATTTCCAATTGTATGAATAAGGTTTCTTTTATTCAAAACAAAATGGTAAACCAGGAAGGATTTTTTCTGAACCTACACATAATAAACATAGACAGAAAGCAATAGACTCAAATATTCAAAGCAAGGAAAAGAATCTATTTCAATACCTAAGCGTACTTGTGTTACTTAAGAAACAATCTGACTGTAACTATAAACATTACACTTGGTAGAAATCTGAGCCCTGTTGACTCCAATTAATTATTGCGTGGCAGTACTGAGTCTTTCTATAACTGTGTAGTAATACCAACTGCCTATAATCAGAAGGATTTAGTAGACTTTTATTGATGGAAATCAGATGATTTCGTCCAAAGTGTCTGGGTTACCTTGATATGCTTGAAGCTGAAGCAAAATAATGTAATAAAAAACAACGTATAGATGAGAACCACAATTTTTCTCTACATATGAATCTGTCTCTGATTTGAGAAGAATCAAATCTAAGTCCAACTAGGTGAAGACATTCCATACATCATCCTTCCCAATTCAGTATAAAAATAACATTTGCAGTTCTCGTATGTTTATATCCTCTTCCTGACTTCGTGATGTTCTGGACATCAAGAGAGCCCAGAGACAACAGAGCAGAGTCCTGGCAAATATTAAGCCCAGAAGAGATGAATCACAGAAAACTTTCTTCAAAGAGCATCCTTTAAAGACCATCTCCAATCATAAGCTCCCAAAAATAACAACCAATAGACTTTTGAATAGAGTGGGAAGGCAGATCTTACACAGAAGCTAAATTAAGAAATGTACTATATAATGTATGTGAAGCAAGCTAGAAATTTCATTTGCCACTCCAGAAAGTCCTCCAGCAATCTAGAAATTTTACTAGTCATATGTTTTGTTTTTTATAATAGTGCTGCCATTCTCTGTGAAACTGTAAGTACTCCAAGGAGCCGAGGAACCTAGAAACGTCGTCCAAAGTTTTATTGCCTAACGCGAATGACAACTTATTTTCCAGTTTAGCTTGTAGAGTAAGATGGCTTGCAATCAGTTAAGGAACAAGGATGGGACTAGGAGAACCTCAGAAGAGAGTGCATGTGAGGAGGTAAAAGAATGGTCAAAGCGCCCAAATTAGTATAAAAAACATGAATCCAAAGACTCATGGAAATTGACTTTGTAACATAGTAAATTCTTTTAATTGCATATTATTAGAACTTGTAAACCATAAGAAGGTTCTCGTGGTTATTATAAAATGCATGATAGAGCTGAACATGGTGTCGTATGCCCATTATCTCAGTACTTGTGCGGCTGACACAGGAGGATTGTAGGGTCAAGGCCAACCTCAGCAATTTGATGAGGTCCCTCAGCAACTTAGTGAGATTTTATTTCAAAATGAAAAGTAATAAATAGGGCTGGTAGTGGAGCTTGGAGGCAGAATGCTTCTAAGTTGAACTAGTATCTAAATACATACATACATACACATACAATGCATGTTGGGGTAGAGAGAGGGGTAGGGAGAGAGGAGTAGTTTCTACCTCTCCATTCACTTCTAATACTAACAACATTCTAATTAGAAAGGAACCTCAGATCCAGTTCTAAAACTTCAAAAGAGGAGGGAAATAAGATGCCAAATTGGTTGGAAGATGGACAAAGGCCTCGTGGCTCAACATATATGGACCAGTGTCCCAGAGAAGCTAGTTAAAAATGCAGAAACTCGGGCCTCTTTCCAGAACTATAGAATTTTATTTGCATTTTAACAAGGTTGATTCTTTAAGTCTAAAAAGCAATGAGCTAGAGAGAGTTACCTTAATGCTCTTTCTACACAGTAAGCTTTATTTATTTGTTTATCTGTAAATCTGGAGGTGTGTTTGGAGCAGCTCAGGAAGAGAATAAGTGGCACACATTATGGGGCAGTTTAGCCTCTGTAGAAGGCTCCTCAGTGATCTCATTTTGAAGATACTGCACGGATTTTTATAAACATGTGTGAAGGGATGACGAACATCAGCCTCTTAATCACCCTCAACATACGTTGGGCTTCCACTTACTGATCCAGAAAAAAACAGCTGATGGCAAGTGAAGGACCCCTCCCCTGGACATTCAGGTGACTGATTTTGTATAAATCAATATCAAGTGCCACAAAATGTCAGAAAATACCAAATGAGGAAAAAAAGAATCAATAGATAACCGTGGAATTAAATGAATGATGAATAATCTTTGCCAACCAAAATAAATTAAACCATGAAAATCAAGTTAAAGTAACACCAAGGGTCTGGCTTAAAACCACACAAAAAACCAATATAATTTAGAGTTTAGGCCACTTGCTATAAACATAGCTGTTAATTTTTCTTTCAAGGATAGCATTATGACAAAAGCCTCAAAATAAGAGCTGGATTCATACTTTCTAACTTCTGTCTGAGCAGCCATAATTTTTAAAGGTTCTACAACAAATAAACTACAATTTACAGGTGCAGGCCATGTATTAACCTAGCATCCATGAAATTGAGCATACATTTGTTTAACACTTTTAGGGAGCAGGTGGCAAGAATAGGGAGACAATTCTATGATTTATCTAATCCACTTTAATTTTGATTTAAAATGTGCCTATCGGAGCTATCAAACAAGCTATAAATTTACAAACAGACTGAACTGGAACTCAGAATTCAAATTTAAATATTTTTCTGAAGCCTAAGCTGCTGACACTATAGATATAGTCTATCCTCTAACAGAAATCAAGATAAATGTCTTTCTTCATGAGTAAACAGACGCAAAGTCATGTTTTTACATTTTTGTATTGCCCCAGAAAAAAGTATATATATATATATATATATATATATATATATATATATGCATGGGTTCAAAAAGCACAAATTAAACACCTACTATGTGCTATGTTCTATGCTATAAACAAATGACTGAGATGGGAAAAACCCCACATCCATACTTCCACCATCCTATGAGATAGCCAACTCATCGTCCCAATGGAGCTGCAGGTAATATCTGAACTACAAAGAAGAAAATACACCCATCCAGAGATCCAGCCCCCTGTCTAAGAGTCACCTCTCCTATTGCACAGTATCTTTAAAGAAGAACACCTTGAGACCCTGCCCCACAGCTTCCCTTCAGAAGCAGGGCAATCCGGGATCAGCACATGGTAGCAGTTTTCCAAAATGGCACATAACAACAAAGAGACTGAAATGTGCTATTTCTTTAGGGAACTTTAGGGGGTGGGTGGTACTGTGCTTTTCTGGCCTTGGGCAGAAGTGGTACTATCTGGGACTTTTAGCTTTCCAACTCAGAGGAAGAAATCTGTTACTCTTTCCAGCTGTGGTTCTGTCTCTCCAGCAGGGGATGTGGGCTGCTCATGCTGATTAAGGAGCAGCAAGGGAGGCTAAGAGTGAGAGGCGGAGAGTAGGATTTCTGTTCTCCAAGAGGCAGCCCTCCTGGAGTGTAGACACAACACTGCTAGATGCAGCTTCCCATCTAATGCCTAGGCTGTCACCCTACTCAAAACAACACCAGGAATCAGGACTGTGAACACATTTAGAAACCAAATTAAGTCAAGACTGTCCCCCAGATGGTTGTTAAAGCATAGTAAATACAGCCGTCCCTAGGTATCCTTAAGGGACTGGTCCCCCCCTCCCCATACAAAATCTGCAGCTGCTCATGTCTCATATAAAATGATGTCGTATTTGCATGTAACCTATGCACATCCCCCTGCATACTTTAAATCATTTTTAGATTACTTATAATACCTAATACAACATAAGTGCTGTGTAAATCTATATTGTTTAGGAAATAATTACAGAGAAAAGTTTGTCTGTGTTCAAAATAGACACAATTTTTTTAAAAAAAATTATCTCTGATTGGTCGAAGCCCTGAATATGGAAACCCATGGGTACAGAGAGCCAGTTTTATAGTGAGTCAGGCCTTGAGCTCATGTCCCTGGTCCAGAACTTTCTCTAGCTTCACTATTGCAATGGCAGGCTTTGCCCAGAGCAGGTGGGATGCTCGCTACAATACCCTAAATGTACTTCAGTTCCTGAGACAACACAACATATTATCATTAGCCCCATCTACAGACAAGCTGAGAGAGGTAGAATAAGACTGCCAAGTCCCCCTGGCCTTACAGGGGTGGAGCCTTGGCCAAGTGCGACACTCCTGGAAACTGTCCCCGTCATACACTGAAGGCTATGATGGCACTAGGTGCCAGGTTAAGGCTCACCCACCCCGGAGACTTTCGCGAGCCACATCCCAGATTCTGATAATCCAAAAGTCCACCCTAAACAAATGAAAGAGATGGAGCCTGAAAGTGTGTGGGATACACAAAGGCACCAAAGAACTTACGGGACAGAGCACAGAGCCCTCTGACTGGGAGCCCCGGGGCCGACAGCTATGGCGACAAGCCCTCCAGTCTCCTTCTGGTCCAGTGGGTACTCACAAAGTTATTTGCTTTTAAAATGTGCTTAATGCCTTCTTTTTTTAAAAAAAAGGAAAAAAGAAAGAAAAAGCCTTGTCAGTATAAAACGAACCAGAATTATAGCTGCGGCTTTGATGCCGTGAGTTATTTTTGGCTGGGAGTCTTGCTCTTCTGGATTCCATTGGTAGAATGCTGGAGCTTACTCCAGTAACACAGCCTGACTGCTGTCCCCAAAGGACCCTGAGCAAAACAAGAGGGACTATCTCGCCATCTTCAGCAGACAGGGAAAGTTTAACATAAATAAACTCCCACTTCACATTTTTCTCCAAAAAGAATCCATTCATTATCTTTATTTTCAACACTGTATTTATGAATTTCCTTTCAAGCGGGGCCCATCGGGGCAAACGTCACCACTCCGCGGTGAGACGTCGTGTGCATTTTCTCTTCCTCCTGTGAAGATTAAGGCCAATGAATAAAAGAAAGGGGGATGTGGCCCCTATATTTAGCTCTCCTTACAACAGCATGTCTCACGGGTATTAAAAATAGACCCAAATCACTTGAAGACATTCTGAAAAATCAAAGACAGAATAGCTTTCCAAGAGGAAGTTTTAAATGTTTTCTGCCTCCTTGCTTGTTGACTTTTACGAGTGAGATTCTTAAGTAGAAAAAGCTTCTTAAAAGTTGAGTAGACTCCTTGGTCAGAGGCCAGGCCACAGTGGCCCCAGACTTTTAGAACAGAGTCTGTCTCCCCCTCCTCACTCTCTCAGCTCTGGTTCCCTGGGGACTGCATTTCAAGAGAAACCTGGGTTGGTTCTTGATTGAAAGTGTGAACTAGTCTATGGTGGACAAATTCTCCTCTATCAACAACCTTCCTCCCACACGGGTGCTGACGCTCCCAAGGTCCCTGTCAAGAGGGAAATCAGCTCAGATTCAATTCGCTGAGCAAATATGTGTTATCTGTGATGGGCTAGGCACGGTGCCAGGCAGGGTAAAGGGGGCAGAGGAGAGCAAAGGATGCACTGACCTTGTTGGAGCGGGTGCCAGGTAATTCTACAAGTAAGCAAAGCTCTGAAGACTGCCAGAAACAGTTCAAAGAAAAGAGAGGCAATGCTCTGTGGAGAGGGATGAGAATAGATGGGAAGCAAAGGGTGGCATTTGAAACAGAGGAGGAAGGCAAGGATGGGGATGTGGAACTCCAAACACTTGAGCCCAGGTGCGGAAGAAGGTCAGGAAGTAGCCAAGTGTGATATCTCTCCCCTAAAAATATATGCCTAGTAACCCCAGAGGAAAGAGCCTTTTAGAGATAAAGAGGAATTACCAGAATCCCGTGATACTTAACACTGTAGCCTCTTTCAAATGATGCAGTGTACCAGCTGCGTGACTTTGAGTGATTCACGACTCTTCCCTGAGCCTCAGTTTCTTAATCTGTAATACTGGGGTGATGCTTTATTGGGCTGCTGTGCTGTGAAATCTTATGGATCTATAGGACTCACATATGGCGTGCAGCTCATGCTAGGCTGTCCTCGAATGGACAAAAACGACTCAAGTGAGAATGGTTGACACGATGACATTTCTAATATGCCTTGAATCACATGGGGTCCTCACTCTCCTGGCACAAGTATTTGATTCAAATTAGGGGATAGAGAGGGCGAGAGAACATGGACTTTGCTTATAGAACTGTCTAATTTTCAGACTTCTTTGTGGTTCATATCACTTTGCAAAGTAAGAATGCCCCACAGCCACCATCAGCTTCCAATTACCAAAGCAAATATGCGACCCTAAAGAAATAATTATCTTTTAATGGGACTTTATTTCGATGCACAGCTATGTCACTCATCCTACTTTGGAATCACCCGTGTAGAGGTTGTTGAAAAGTTGGGAAGTCTTTTCTAACCTAGGGCAAGGGAAAGAAAGAAAAAAATAAATAAAAGGCCTAGAGAGGTTAAAAAGAAATAGCAGTGCAAAAAATCAATGTGAATAAAATAGTGCACTGTTTCTCAAACCTCAGTGCCTGTGAATCGTCTCAGCCCCCTAAAGTACAGGCTCTGATTCAGCAAGTTTGGAATGCGGCCTGAAACTCTGCATTCTCCCAAGCTCCCAGGTGACGCCTATGATATTGGGCCCAGGGACAAAACTAAATAGCCCGGAAATGGTATTTTCTTAGGGCCTATAAACAAAGGCCAAATAAGGAAAACAGGAAAGCCCTCAAATGAAAGCAGGAAAACGTGAAGAAGAATGGTGATCAGAGAAGACGGTGAGCATGCTGGATGATGTGTGGGGCCAGCGAGCTGAGGATGTCAGTACAGAGACATGACGACATCCCCGGGGGAAGATTTGGGGAGAAATGTCCCAGCTCACGAAGTTCAATGCAGTGCTCACATTGGCTGCTTTTAGATTGGTTGATGGTGAATGTGTTGGAGAGTGCTGCAACAAAGGCGCATGCTCACAGCCACGAACCAGGAAGCACTGTCATTTCAACTGACCTGCTCCACACTTGAGAAACACCTACTGATCAGTCCCTCCCTCTCGTGCCTTCCAGTGTCCCAGATCAGCGCTTTCCTTTGCTCCTTCCTCCCCAGAGGCCCTGCACACCTAGGTCTTTCCCAAATAATAATCAAAAAAGCCCCAGACTTACTCCTCTATTTTACCTACATTTTGCCTTTAAAAAAATGTCAAGCTGGGCGTGGTGGCGCACGCTTGTAATCCCCACGCTTGGGAGGCAGAGACAGGAGGATCACGCTGGTTCTAAGCCAGCCTCGCTGGCTTAAGAGACTCTGTTTCCAAATAAAAATATAAAATAGGTCTGGGAGTGTAGCCCAGAGGTAGAAGGGCTTCCAGGAACCCCAGTACCCCCCCCCCAAAAAAATAATAATAATAAAAAATTAAAAAATAAAAAATAAAAAAATGTCAAGAAGCTACAGAGAAATTGAGTTACGAAAGGGAGCTCAGATGAAATAGAGACTCCAACGGAGAAGAGGAGGGGTCCAGGGGAGGGAAGAGTGGAAGGAGTCGTGATGATGTAATAATAAAGACAATGGTTCAAATGAGGTCATGTGCACGGATGAAATTATCAATACCAACCTCAGTGACAGGTGCAGGGAGGAGAGGGAGTGGTGGGATCAGGAGGGAATATACCAAGTGTTGTGTGCGTCTATGTTCCTATCGCCCTATATCTCATGATGACGTATACTTACAGTGCACCAATAAAAGCATGTTTTAAAAAATACATCAAGAGGCCAGGTGTGATGGCTCACGCTTGTAATCCCAGCATTCAGGAGGCTGAAACTGGAGGATCACGGTTCGCGGAGAGCCTCAGCTACTTAGTGAGGTCCTTCACAACTCAGTGAGACACTGTTTCATAATAAAGAATAAAAAATAGAGCAGGAGGCATAGCTCTGAGGTCGAATGCTCCTGGGTTCCAACCCCAGACCCACAAAAAATAAATAAATAAATAAATAAATAAATAAATAAATAAATAAAATACATCAAGAGGCCAGGCATGGTGGCGCACACTTGTAATCCCCACATTTGGGAGGTGGAGAGCAGAGGATCGCAGTTCATAGACAGCCTCAGCTACTTAGCGAGGCCCTTCACAACTCAGTGATACCCTGTTTCAAAAATAAAAACACTAAGAAAATTGGGCTGGGGGTGTAGCTCGGAGGTACAATGCCCCTGGATTCCATCCGCAGTATAAAATAAAATAAAATATACATCAAGAAAGAGCCAACCCTAGCCAGATGTGGTGTGGTGCACACTTGTAATCTCAGTACTTGGGAAGCTGAGACAGAAAGATCGCAGGTTCACAGAGAGCCTCAGACACTTAGTGAAGCTCTCAGCAACTTAGTGAGATCTTGTTTCGAAATAAAGAATTGAAAAATAGGGCTCGGGGTGTAGCTTAGAGGTAGAATGACCCTGGGTTCTATACCCAAGTACCCCCCCCCAAAAAAAAAAAACAAAGAGTCAACCCTAAAATTTCTCCACAGATCTCCACAGATCTGCTTCCTATAAATTTCTAGTGTCTTTTTTCTATTCATTAAATACAAAGGCAACAAATCAACTGATCTATTGTTTCCTATGTTGGAAGATAAGAAACTAGGAGGGCATGAAAAAGGACAGAATATAGAATTAGCTTTAAAGGACTGACTCGGTTTCAGGGACAGGTTGAAGGGGAAGACTCTGGCACCTTCAACTAGCAGTTTGTGTCAAGGAGGACAAAAGAAGCCCTTCTCTGGTCTCCTTCTTAATCTCAGGAAAATCGACAAGGCATATAGATCTGTGGCCCATTGTTTGCAAAGATGTCCCAAGTACTCTGTCCCTCCCTGTATCCATGCCCTTGGCTATGGGACTCAGCAACTTTTCCCATGAAATAGGATGGCTGAGTCTGTCTCCCACTCCCATGCCCACCCTGATCTCTGCTGCCCTGCTGCTTAACGTAGCCAAGAGAATTCAGTAGCGGTGACAGGGTGTGATCTGTGAACCTAGTGGCCTTGCACAACACAGTACTCTTTCTTTTTTCTCTCCCTTCACCAAGAGAATAAGTTTGGGGTAGCCTGAGACTGCTTAGACTACAACCAAGGTCATCCCCCACCTGCCAGCCCCCAAATGCAAAAGTGAGTCCAGCAGCGATATTCTGAACCTGGCTTAGCCTGGCAGAATCGCACAGAAGACTCTTAGACTCCAAAGGAAATAATAAACAGTGGCTGCTTCAAGCCACTAACTTTTGGAGTGCTTTGTGATGTAGCTTGATTTGGCCAAAAATAACTGACATGGCTTTCTTTTAAAAAGTCACAATAAAAAGACCAAGTTACAAATAATTCCAACAGGATGGTGGCTTTCCTCTGGCAAAATTATTAATGAATACAAGCACACTGAAATAGCATAACTGCATCATTTATAAAAACAAAAAAGTCCACATTGGGGAATTGGGCAATAAAATCTCATCTCTAGGTTAGTTTTTATTTTTCAAAGGGTGTAATCTATTAATTAGTAGACTACAGTAGCTTTTGTATATTTTTCAACTTCACTAGACTTCAAATTCAGTTGGTCATTTTTTCGTTTGTGTATTTATTTGTTGAGGCTTACGATCAACAGAATTGAGTGTTTTGGAGGCTTCTGAAGATTAATGACACATGGGTCTCTGGTCTCCAATAACTTCCATCTGGTAGAGTTGACAAAGTTACATACTCAAACGTTCCTTTGGAGGGTACTAGGGAACAAACTGAAAGGCCATTCTACCTTCAAGCTATATTCCTTACTATAAAACCATGGAAGCCCAGGGTGACAGAGTATCAGAAAGGATAAAAATGTCAATTGCAGCTGGGCGTGGTGGCGCACGCTTGTAATACCCGCGCTTGGGAGGCAGAGACAGGAGGATCGCGCAGGTTCGAAGCCAGCCTTGCTGGCTTAGGAGACCCTGTTTCCAAATTTAAAAATATAAAAAGTAGGTCTGGGAGTGTAGCCTGGAGGTAGAAGGGTTTCCAGGAACCCTAGTACCACCACCAAAAAAAAAAAAAAATTAAATTGCAGATGCTGCATAGAGATTGAAGAGGATGATGAAAACCCTTTGGGCTTGCCTGACAGACATCAGGACCTTGGAAAGGAAAAGCTCAGTCAAACACAAGAGGCAAATTGAATAGAACAGGTAGGGTGAGACAGTTCTTTGCTCCAAGTTTTACTAGGAAGGAGGCAAACTATGATTGGTTGTCTACACAGGAAAGTTAAGGGTGCACAGCATTGGAGGGGGCAATGACAGTCAGCCCCCCCCCCAGACTCATAAGTGGCTTTGATTGCTCTAAAAGTCCCAGGAAGCTCTAAAGTCTCCCAGAGGGCCTGAGAGGTTGACCTGGGGTGAGAAGAAAGGTGGAGCTCTAACGAGGCATTCCATGGGGTCAGGAGCCAGACTCCCTGCCCCATCACAATAAACAATCCCACCTACCTGCCATCAGTTCATTCCATAGACTTCCTGTAGGAATCCATGCCAGATTCACTTAGAAAAAAGTAGGCTTTCTCCTACTGACCAAGCTAATAATAAGTTTAAAGCTTTTAGATAATTTTTATGATACTTCCTACTTATAAGAAAACAATACTACAGTGTGTGGCTTGCTGAGACAGGAAGATCACTGGTTCAAAGCCAGCCTCAACAACTTAGCAAGATCCTGTTTACAAGTAAAAAATAAAATCAGGCTTGGGGGTATGACTTGGAGGCAGAATTCCTCTGTGTTCAATCCCCAGTACCACAAATAAAACAATACTATACTAATTATTTTTAAAAACTTAGAATGAGGAAAATGATCAAGAAGTGAGCGGCTAACAAGTCCTAAGCACGTTATGGGTCAGCAAAGTGCTGAGTGAATTCATACAAGTACCCTCAGAAGGAGGCGTCGCCCTCCCCATTCTGCAGGTGAGAAAATCAAGGTGGAAAGATCAAATAACCCACCTGAGAGCCTGGACTCTTGACCATCATGTCACAGCTGTGCACATTTCACCCCCACCCACTGGACACTGGAGCCTGGGGTTCATACTCGAGTTCCCAAACTTCTCTAAATTTGAATGTCTAAAGGGTAACTGCATTTTGTGCAGGGGTAACTTTTGTCAGAATATACTACTAAACCTAGGGACCAGAAGGGATATGTTCAGAGGAAGATATGGAAGGAAGAAAGCTGAAAAACTAGAAGGAATTTGAAAAAGAATTAGTGGATTTAACAAAATATTGGTCAGAAAAGAAATCCTAAATATGGAGCTATAGAAATCTCTCTCTCTCTCTCTCTCTCTCTCTCTCTCTCACACACACACACACACACACACACACTTCTTGGTAAGAACTAATTATTAAAATATGGTCCAAAGAAGGTCATGTCTGTTCCACTCCCTTTCAGGTTTCACCTTGCCCCAACTCTTCTTCCCACTTTCTGCTTTATTTTTCTCCATAACACTTAGACAATGTATTTTACTTATCCCGTCACCTATTTTCTGTCTCTCCATCAAAACGTAAGTGCCTTTGTCAAGGCTGGAGAGCGGATGCATCCTTGTTCACTCTGTATCTCTAGCACCTTCCGTAATGTCTGGCTCCTAGGAGGCACTGAATAAATATTTGTGGAACAAACAAATATGTTACTTTGTCATGATATTTATGGAATAAGCCTTCATATCTATTCCCTCCCTTCCCACCTTATGGCATGTGAGACATTAGAGCCCCATCAATTACAAGTCTATTTAGCATTTATATGACACTTCATGTTTAAAACTCACCGTTCAACTATTGATCCCTACCATCGACCTTGGAGATAAATGCTGAGCGGTGGCACAGCCCACACCTCTTTCCCTCTCTAGGCCTCTACACAGATGTGAGCAAGTCTGGGGAGAAGAATAAGTTCAAAAATATGAGAGAGGAGGAGAGGGGCCTGAATGAGACACAGAGTGCCCTGGTTGTTGAAAGTACATTTTCTGGTCTACTTTTGTCTCCTCGGATGCGGTGGCACAGAGCCAAAGATCGTCCCTTCCAGCTGCTGCAGATGAGTTCAGCATCATTGCAGAGGAGGAGGAAGAAGCACCGGGAGCCTAGAGAGGAGGTGAGGCAGGAGGGAAGGGAGGCTCCAGCAACTGCCTCCTAGCAGGAGACACCACCTCTGCCTTATGAGTCCTCCATTGTGACTCTGATCACACACATTACATCGCGTCGCCCTAGGGAGATTATTGGAAACATTGCACACAATGGAATTCCACTCAGCAATAAAGAAGAACAAAATCATGTCATTTTCAAGAAGATGGGAAGACCTGGAGAATATTATGTTAAGTGAGATCAGCCAAGCACAGGAAGAGAAGGGACATATGTTTTCTCTAATATGCTCAAGCTGGGGAGTATTAGGGATAACAGAGGGACTCCAGACAATGGAGGGAAAACCTCAGCAAAGCCAGAAAGGAGAGGCAGAGGAAGAAGAAGGCTGAGGTTATTAATGGAAAAGCTACATTTGAATGTGTGTATACATGTGAATATAACATAGTTAACGTGGACACTCAGTATTGGGAAGGAGGGAAAAGGAGAATGAGGAAGGGCACCAAGTACTGTGTGAATACATGCCATTGTCAACTTGATCCACATTATGATGTGAGACTATAGTGCGCCAATAAAAACATAATACTGTTTGATCTCTGGGAACCTACTGAACACCTATTGATTGTTAATAGGGATTCCTAGGGGACAAGGAGGCCAATTTCTTTTACCATTGCATATATTGACTTCATTATTTGAAACCCTCATCTTAACCTGATGAACTTATATACTGATGATTTTAGTCTTCAGTGGGTCATACATTATATATGTATGACATACAGTAAATACAGTAAATACATTTAAGTCATACAGTAAATACATTTGAAAAGATATTTTGGCACACCTAATTTCACATCACAGGATACTTTCTGCAAAAAAAAAAAAAAAATTCCCAAATAGCTAACTTGCTACCAGACTGTTAATAAAAATGTTGTGAGAACTGCTTCTAAAAGATGGCAATTAGCTACAATGATTAGACAAAACATGGTTTCACATTAAATTGAATTGATATTTAAATGTAATTGTTTTTAGCTCTGTGGTGTCAAGGTACTACATAAATCCATTATTACTACTATTTAACAGCAATAGTAACAACCGCAATAACTCAACCAAATTTTCCAGGATTGTAATTTGCAGCGCCCCAAAGAAGTTAATTGCATTCTTGAGAGGTGAGTTAACTCTTTCAAATCACTTGGAATTATTTAATGAGAGTTCTGTAAAGAGTTAATTGCTTTCCAAAATACCTTTTAGTAGAGAGAACTCACACATATATGTGCGCATACATATATGTGTGTACATATATACATAATCTGGAGAGACATGTTACCCTTAGCTAGATGCTAGATTAACTATACCCAAATAGTTTTATGCTACTTAAAACAAACTGAAATGTCAACACATATACATAGTAGCAATTCAAAGGTAAAGTTATGCTTAATTTTAGACAAAATAAACAAACAATAAAACCTTTAGAAGGCAGTGGGGAGCCCTGTTCTGAGAACTTTAAAAAGTAAGAAAAGTAGGATAGTTTCTAAATGAGTAAGTGGTTTATCTGTTCTGCTTTGCCTCAGCCTCAACCAAAATCTCTCTATCAGGGAAACCAAATTGGAAAGTTTCCAATTGGAAAAATGAAATTGTCAGTCAAGGAAATGAAGGAGTCAGACAGAGCCAGTGTTAGACGATAGGGAGTGGCAGGGATTGCAACAACTGAGCAGGGCAAGCCCTGTGCAAAGAGGCCAGGACTTCTCCATTCCAGGCAACCATTGTGAAAATGTGGACACAGAATTTCTACATCTCTCTATTTAGTAAAAAAAAAAAAAAAAAGAAGAAGAAGAACTAGAAATATATTTTTTTGAAATTCTGTGATTTTTAAAACATCATGTAAATTGAGCAAAATATGACCCTAGGCTGGATTTGACTCACAAGTCTCACTAGCCCCTCTTCCCTAAATGGTTTCTGATATGAAGTCTAAGTTGGAAGGTAGGCCATTTATAGATATACACCTAGGAGCTCTTTGTGTCGGTGTATCTTAGAAATGTAGCCAGGTACAGAGCTGTCGGCCTCCAAGAGGGGAAAAAACCAAGACAACATCAATGTCATGATCATTCATCACCGTTAATGCTGCCAATGACTTCTATTTCTTCTCCCGGTTTTTGCTGTAGTGATCTTGCCCTGGATGCATCACTTGGAGTCACTGGTGACATAATTCCAATAGCAATCTCATCAAAACCAGCCACCCAATTCATCCCCGGATTCAAATGCACTCATTATCAAGTAAGGCAAGAGGATGTCAAGCCCGTCTCAGCCCCTGTCACCACTCCTCTCTCAACCCAAAATCATTCCACCTCCAGATGTGTCCCTGGCAGCCCCAGGAAGCCTGGGCCCAGGAAGCTATCAGAAGGAACTCTCTAGAGAACCATGGAAATGTTTCCCAATGAAAAAGCTGAAGAAAGGGCTACCATGCCATCTTACTCTAGAAAGCTTCTCTGATTCTTTCACCTCGGAACTCCTAACTCGTCAAGACATACTTTTGTCTGAATCATAAAGACTTGAGTATACATGTAATATTTATATATTTCTCAAGATAGATCATGGTCCTTTGTAGCACAAGCTAGTTCTCATTTCTGTCTCTAGCCTCAAATCAATGATATGCACCTAAGCAAGTTGGAGGAGCTACTCCTCGAGCGGTTTGGTAGGTAGGTGGGTGTTGGATCGTTCCATGGATGGATGGACAGATAGATGGATCTAAGGAGAAATAAAGGGTAGATGTGAAACCGCTTCCCTATTTTGTCCCAGAGAGCATGATCCCAAGTAGGACTGGTAAAACCATTTACTGTGGAAAAACTATCTTCTAAGTTGCTTCATGGCCAATAAGGCAGACTATAAATATTGTGTATTCTCATTACTCAATGGTCATATCCTATTTTACCCTGGATGTTAGTAATCAGGGATCCTTCTCCATTCCTGATTTTCCAGGATTGTAATTTTCTTAGGATTGTAATTTTCTAGGATTGTAATCTAATCCTGGTAATTTGGTTGCTCTTTGTTAATATAATTTGGGGAGCATGGAGTCCAATGACCCAGTTCTGGCCAATTAAACTTGAGGAGAATCCTGTAGAGTTTGAGGAAGAAGTTTCCTCTCAATGAGAGAGAAAGAGAGAGAGAGAGAGAGAGAGAGAGAGAGAGAGAGAGAGAGGGAAAGAAGAAGAAGAAGAAGAAGAAGAAGAAGAAGAAGGAGGAGGAGGAGGAGGAGGAGGAGGAGGAGGAGGAGGAGGGAGGAGGAGGAGGAGGAGGAGGAAGAGGAGGAGGAGGAGGAGGATGAGGAAGAGAAGAAGGAGAAGAAGAACAAGAAAGAAAAGAAGGGAACGGGAGAGGAGATTGTGAGAAAGATTGAGAGATACTGATTACAGCTTTTTGCCCCGCCCTTCCTTTTCTACTTGCAACACTGAAGGTATCAGGCTATGACTTGGAGCTGTGGCAGATGTCTTGGGACCATGTGGCAAAAAAAAAAAAGCATAAGGAGAAATAACTAAGAACAACAGAAGAGAAATGGAAAGAATGTGTACTCTTCATGGCATTGCTGAGCTAATGAACAAACCCTGGGACCCCCGTTTCCTGTTAAGTAAATAATAAATATCCTCATGTAATAAACAACCATGAGTTGGGCTTTCTGACTCTCACAGCAGAAATGATTCCTAAGTGATACAGACTTTCACCCAAAGACAGATGATAATGAACAACCACAGACCAGATGGTAATGGAGCAGAGAAACCAGGGACTGGGTCTGAATTACTTCCACTGCCCCTCTCCCCCCGCAGCAAAGCAGAGACCCAGAACAGGCAGAGTTTTAACTCAAATAGCCCAAAATCTCCTTGTTCCATCTCTATGCAGATGGAGACGGTCGTGACAGCCACACTCTCCAGAACTGTGCTCCTCCTGAGGTTAGCAACACGGGGTTTCATTCTGTGGTTCCCATTTCCCCTTAATCACAACCCTCCATCACGCCTTCTGGACAATATTTACGCAAGGCTGAATAGATGGCTCACATTAGAACCAACAAAACTTTCTAAATTGGGCAATTTATGACTTTGTGCCTCCATTTTTTTGTGTGACTTTGCTCATCCCTGGCTTGAAATGCACTAAAAGCATATTATTACTCTTTAAGATGCAAACTACTACCCTGAAAAATATTGCTTTTTACCTGAGGTGAAACAAGTTATAAATTAATGGTTGGTCGAGAGTAAGGTACATGGGTAAATGGAAATCCTGTAGAACCAGGTGCAGGACACTCTGCTAATCTGGGGAGGCTCTACTTGCTAGTGGATTAATTACTCTTTTCCTTCTAACTTAATTTATTTCATACTCTAAGAAACCAAAATGTCCAGTAGCCACTATGCTTGTGACAAAGAAACACAATAAAAGCAATTTCTCCAGTACAAAAAAATAAAGCGTTCCCGGTAATGCATTTTTGAATCCAGCATACCTTCCCCTAATGAGGTTTCAGCATGCTATAAATAACACTAATGAGGCTTTGTCTTGCCCGTGTAATATATTTCCTTGATATAGCCTTAGATTCTCTGTGTTGCGTGGAAAACTAACAGCCTCAGAAAGAAATGTCGTCCAATAGCACATTAAAACGAAAAGCACAATTAAATATAAATGAATTCAGTAATTTAATTGCGCGATTGTTGCTTTAAAAAATTCAGAAGAAAAGTAATGATGTCATTTTTTTTAAATCGGTAAATAATAATAGTGCTTGTGGGGATGGTACAATATTTAAATAAACATTTTTCTGGTAAAGGGTAGGTAGCGGAGACAATTGTACATGCTTGGGAAGATCCTAGAACTTGCAAACACTGATCATGGAGGCGTTTGTCATTCTGCCCACGTGATACTACGTGAAAACAAATATCTCCATTTCCATCTCATCTTGAAAGTTCATCCCGTACTTGGAGGACTTTCTGATTCTGAGCATTATCAACCCACATTCTCATTTCTATTCCAGTTAAAATCGAACCCAGAATGGCAGTGTACCTAAGAAGCTCTCTAACCAGCTCCAGTAAAATAAGAGCTCTCCAAGGCTGCCAGAAATGCAATCGTCCTCATATACTAATGACGTAGTGCTTTAATGCTGACAACGTACTAGAAAACCATTAATGGCTCTCCTTCGGTTCTCTCTTATCCAAAGACTGACCTGGCACATCTCCCTTTGATTGTCCTCCCTGATAAGATCAGAGACATGAGACTTGGGAAGATCTAAAGGTAGCTTTGGGCTTCACCAGACATTGATTTTTATTCAATTCCAATCAAGAACATGCAAGAAATTTACTTACTCAATTCCAGCATTATAGTGAGGATAATGGGGGAAGAGGCTTTTTAATTCTGAGTTAGCTATTATCTTGCATCCCAGTTATTGGAACTGACACAAGCAGATGAGAGAAAAGACCTCGTGCAGACACCTAAGCAAGTTTTTGAGAGAGCACATTGGCACTTCTAAATTTCCTAAGCAAATCTGCCCCTTTGTTTTCATGTATCATATTTATAAAAATTTGCAGAGATGACTCCTTGTTTACTTGATCCTGGATAGCCCTTTAACTAGATAACTCACTTATTCAATTTCTCATTCATTGTTTCAACAAATACTTACTGAATGTATGTGCAGACAGGGCTCTAATCATTCAGATTCTGTTATTAGTGAGATAGTCATAGTTCCACTCTCAGGAGCTGACATTCTGTACATTTGGGATTGCAAATAATCAAGTAAGCAAATAAATCAAAAAGATAAATTCTGAAAAAATAAATGCTAGAATTTATTATTTTACATTTTTTTACAAAGAATATGAAAGAAAATAATGCAATACTCACAAGTAACATGGTCAAGGAAGAAGCTACTTGTGAGCATGAGAAACCACCAGCCAATGCAAAGAACTGGTTAGGGCATCCAGCAGAAGAAACAGCAAATGCAAAGGCTGGGAGGGGAGATGAGTCAAGAAGCACTAAGCAACACCCAAGACAAGTATCATGTCCCTGACATCACAAGGATCGAAATTAAATCTCAGACCGGATTCTGCAAAACTTCATCAGAGACTCAAATGCACACATGCAGACTCCAAATCATCTTTCTCCCCCACCATATCTGTTAAAAGATTCTGTTGTGTCCTCCCTAGAGGGATGCCCACTGGGAGGTGTCCACCCTCAGAACTACACTGTGCTCCCCAACTGAGTTCTCTTCTGGCTTTCATAAAGTTATATTAAAAAAAAAAGAAAGAAAATCAATGTCTCTAAGCCTACACGGTGAAGCTGGTAAATAATCATTGGGGGGAAAAGAAGCTTTAGATTCCTCTGGAAGGATTATATTTGTACTGAGCAAGATTTATCCCAGAAGGCCTTTAAGGATGCTAAAGTAATAATATCCCCATAACTGGAGAACTTTACACTTTACCAAGAAGATCAAATGACCTACATTCAAGTCCTGCCAGTGCCTTTATTAGCTGCATGGCTTTGAGCTTGTTTCGTGCCTCAGTTTCCTCCTTGGTAGCTAATAATAGCACCAATGTAGTGCAGCTGGGGTGACTATTAGCTGAGGAAAAATCATTCACGGTACCAGCCAAGATGGGGCTAAGTATATGCTATGGTCCCTGGACACTGTCTCCAGAAGCAAGAAGAGCCACAGACAAAAACCCTTCTGTCCTATTTCTCTTATTGTTAAAGGGCCCTTTGATGAGGGTGGGAGGTTTCTTTGATGGAACAGGTTCGGCATATGTAGTTTCCTATCTCGCTTGCCCATGCACCTAATGGGCAGTGAATGTTTCTTTCTTATTAGCTTTCGAGAGCAACTGGCGTGTGCCACAGCTCTTACAAAAGAAGCTCAGTGGCTCCTCCAAAAAGATCACTTTCTCTTCCATCAATATCTGACCTTGGTATAAGACTATGACCAGATGAGAGATATAAGGACACCATGACAAAGTCCTCTGCAGGAACAAAACTAACAGCTATTACTAATAAGCAGTAATCATAAGGGAGATGGATATGTGCTGGGTGACATCTTCATCTCCACCACAGTTCTGGAAGAGGCACCTGAAAGTCCTTAGCATTTCTTACAGCATCCTTGTGCGAGTTCTCACTTCATCGCACAAGTTGGGCCTCATTTCTAATTCCCGGATGGCCACAGCGCAATCTCTAGTTGGATGCAGCCTCTGGAATTCCGTGCCGGGAGGAACAGCTGTGCTCTCCTTGCCGTAACTCAGAAAGCCCGTGATCACTTGGAAACCACCTCTGATCTGCAGGAGGCAGTGGCAGACTGAATTTACAACAAAGCCCGGCCTGCAGAAATCTTCCTGTCACCTGCGGGCCACATAAACCATTAGCATCCCGGCCGTCACGTGCGGTCCGTGAGCTACACACGGGCATTTCAAAACCGAGCACTTTGCCGCTATTTATGGGCCAAGTCAGGGACTCCAGCAGCTCTGTGATTTTCTTGTCGGCCTGCCAGAGAGAAGCTACAAAGCACAGCTGCGTTACCCACCCTCCTACAGTTTGAGTGTTTGAAGAAAATGAAAAGAAAAATCCCCCAGCGTTGAAAGGTAAGGCTTTCCTGCACGTGGGTCTTCTTGTGGTGATTCCTGGCCCCATGAACACCTTTAGCTCGGCTCTTGACCACTGCCCTCTGCTAAAGAGGAAGATGGCTGTAGAATATCAGTTTTTGTCTAATTGCCCTAAGCAGAGCTCTCACGAAAGGCAAGCCACAGTGGAATATTATTATTTTTAGAACACTACCCGGTTTTAACATTTTAGCAGCCATGTGATCTGTACAACCACAATGGTCCTTAAATGAACCATTTTCCCCCATTCTCAGAAGCAGATAAATATAGAGACATATATATATATACACATATATAAATGTATTTATATATATTTAATAAGCCCTTTACCCTTACACAGGCTGATAAAAATATGCTCAAAAGCTGTATCCACATCTATTTATAAGCATAACATACACACATGGGATATTTAAAGTGTTGATTGGTCCTCCGTAATAGTTTTTTCCACTTGCATAGAAAATTAAGTAGAGGTCACCACAATGAAGCATTTTCTAAGTCACTGCTGTTTATTAGGAAGATCCGAATAATAGGCTCTAACCTGGAAAAAAAAATGTCAATGCAATCTAAAAATAACAAAAGGTGCATAACAAATTTGTCCTCGTTTTGTTAATAGAAGGTGTTTCTAGTCCGTCGGCAAGAATGACCTATCAAACGCATCACCTTGTACAGTCAATTTATTCCTTTATCAGCCAGTCACTGGAGAGGGGTTTTGTTTTGTATTGTCTCAACATGAAACGGAATGCCAAGCCTCCTTTCCCTGACGCACCAAGGGAGGCTTTTCTGTCAGCAAACCTTTCTAAAATACGTTTGATCAAAACGAAGAAGATGAGACAAGGCCACGTCCTCTCCCTCTCCCCCCCAAACATAACCCCCACCTCTGGATACCTCTCAATACAGAAGCCAAGAGCTGAGCGCAAAGGAGCAACCCCTTCCCCTCCGGTTGCCCCATTTCACCCAAGCACACTCAGAGTGTTTCTCAAATATTAACTGTTTCCGTGGACCCGAAAGCGCTGGTCGCAAAAGGCAGGGCCTGCCCTTCCAGTGTCTCAGCTATAAAATCTGAAGGGGGAGGAGATGAGGGGGCACCTCTGGGACAATTCAGCCTGGAACTGTCGGGACTTCCAGCACCGAGGAAGGGACTGAGGTGGTCACTTCCTCATTTGCAACTCTTTATTTTAACAAGACTAATGAAAAGCTGAAGGCCAGCCCAACTTTACAATAATTTAGTATACACCCTTGGCAAAAAAAAAAAAAATATATATATATATATATATATATATATATATATATATACACACACATATATAGGTATATAGACATATGTATATATAGCAACTGGTTGGAGGATTTAAAATTGGATGATATAGTGCAGACTTTAATACAGAGTGGAAGAAAAGAAGAGTATAGTCGTATAGAGTATAGTATTTGTCTGGGGGGGATTGAGATGTGAGTGACTGAGTCACCCTCTTCTCTCCAGACCCCTCCAAAACCCACCTCCTATTTGCATATTCTTAGACCCATCCAAAATCATCTTATGCTTATACAAGGTGCCTGGCATTCCTCCTCGGAAACATATTCCTTGAATCTCAAATCCTTTTTTTAGTACTCACAAGTTACCTTTCTTTGGTTCCAAATATCCCTGGGACAGATGACACTCTAACAGACCCAGAAACAATACAAGAACCACAGTGCGGCAGCTAAGGGTAGAGGAAGAAACCAAATACCTCACAGACATTAAACGCCTGCAAAGTACCAAGACCCTCACATGTGATCTTTGCAAAAACTTGTATAAATTATTGTTTCCAATTTATGCTGTAGAACTGGCTCCAGGGTTCGGCCGGTTGGTAAGTGGGATACGAACCTCAGTTTGATTCCCATATCTCACATCCCAGAGATATCAGGCAGGACCGAAGGAACGGACCCTGACTGCTCCAGCTCCTTCCTCCCATCCAGGTTGACAGGCAGGGATGCAGTAGGAACAGCTCAGAGATGATAGGGAGACAGAAACTCCACGGGTCCTGGAAGAGGCCCCCACACTGTGTTTATAACCAAAATTTGGGGAGCATTCAGTAAATACTGACCTTCTTCCTTTGCATGCAGTATCTCATGTAATCCTCTAAAGACTTGGGACATAAGCATTGCCCCATTTTACAGATGAGAAAATCAAGAGTCAGAAAGAATGAGTAACTTGAAACAGCTGTTAAATGGTTGCTATGTTTGTGTCTCCCAAAAATTCATGTATTGAAATCTTAACTCCCAAGGTGATGGTACTTGGAGGTAGGGTCCGTGGGAGTTGATGCGTTCGTGGGAGCAGAGGCCTAGGGAGTGGAGTTAGAACCCTAATCAAGAGGCCTCAGAGAGACACCATCATCTCTGTGAAAACAGAGTAAGAAGCCCCCTCTGTAGACTAGAAAGAAACCCTCACCAGACACTGAGTCTACCTTCATCTTGGACTTCCCAGGCTCCAAAAGTGTAAACAATAAAGTTCTGCTGTTTATAAACCACCCACACTTCAGGATTTTGTTAAAGTGCCTGAATGGACTAAGATAAGGTCACACCCAGGATTCAAACCAGTAATTAGTCTTTTCTGCTCTACTCTTTCCAGCAGGGATGGGCAGGAAAGAGTTCAGCCAGCTGGTCGCCGGTCCAACACACTTCTTAACCTATCTCCTCCCCTGAAGAGCAGGGGTATTAATAACTGCCTGGCAAGGTGACCATTAGGTTCAGTATCACACTCTGGAAACTCTGGGGTGGCAGGAGCTGAAGCCCCAGCATCTGGGGCACCGAGGCTCCCAGGGACAGAAGTCAGCCTGTTCAGATCAGCTTCAGACAGAACGATGCTGTTCAGAGGAACAAGGGCTTCCAGCAACTGCAGTGAAGCCTTTTTTCCATGCCTGCATCAGCAACAAATTAGAAGCCCAAACAGCCCCACTCCCAGGGGCCTCTGGGTAGCATTGTTAGTCTCAGGAGTGTCTTAGGCACAACTTGTAGGGGCAGAGAAGGAAAACAGCAGGAAGATCACCAAGGGCAGGTAAGTACCACTGAATGCAAGAAGTGATCAAGCCAGAGACCACACTGGCCCTCTCTCGGCCCCAGCAGCCATCCCTACCAGGCCGGGTCCCTTCTGCCCTGCCCTGCTCTCTTTTTTAATGGCCCATGGTGACAAGGGAGAGGGCTACAGAAACAACCACAAACTCCATCCATGGTTATATATTTTAAATAGCATCTCCTCTCTGCAGCCTTACGTGGGAGGGGAACATATGGTCCTCCATCCATTATACTCCTGAGTTTAGGTTTGAAACATCATATTTTCATTACAAATAGGCTTTGATGACACTGCCTATTGCAATGATTTCAACGCATGGTTAATTTTATCTGCGGCAGTGGTAAGAGTAGCATACCAATTTACTGCCAGCGGAGAACAATCTGATTTTAGCATCTTAACCCTGAACTCGAGTTCTCTTTGTTCCTGAGAACCTCGTTTTAGCAAGAATCGAAGTGCCTGGGAAGAACACGTCACCGGTGCTGACTCAAGTGGGGTGGAAGAGTCAAGGGAGAAAGAAAGGAGCTAGCAGAAGGAACATGAGTGCTCCTGGTTGAGATGGCTGACTGGGGCAGGCAGGACAAGGGGGACTGCGAATGGCCCGGGCTCCTCGTGGCAGGTGCTAAGCACTCCCCAAGCAGAGAGAGAGTCCTCACCATTTGGCCGGCGATGTGGTGAGAGCAGACCTGTTTTTGAGGTTCCTTTCTGCTGCATCTGACTTCAGGCCAAGCCAGGAAACAACAAGAAAGGCCTCCCTCGTGGAGCACTCTGTTCTGGGCCAGGAAGTCTAGGGAACAGCTAAAATGTAGAAGAATGTCGCTGGTGGATGGGGTAGAGAGAAAGGTACTCGAAGGTACTCTAGCTTCTTAACCCCTTCACCCCTGCGTGTGGAGGTCGGGGAGAGAGAGACAGAGACAGAAACAGAAATAGATACCTAAATTTTATAAATCTCTCGCTCTAAGTGGCTTTTCCTCCACTCTTGATTGTAATACCTTTCTGCAGCTATTTGGCTTATGCTGTATTTTTTTTCTGATAGAACTTTTAACTTTTCCAATGTTTTTATTGGCACATTGTAATTACATATCATAGTGATGTTCAAAGTGATACACACATATTTGCACACGATCCTTGGTGTGTTTCCCTTCAGATCCCATCTCCCTCCCTTCTTCCTTCTACATACTAATGAGATCGGTAGCCGTATCGTCATCTATAGATGTACAATTACTTAAACTATTTTATTCATTGGTTTTCCTTTCCCCCACCATTCCCTTCTGTTATTCTTTTTTTTTTTTTTTTTTGAGGTCCTGGGGATGGAACCCAGGGACATTCTAACTGTGGGCTACACCCCAGCCCTATTCTTATTCTTTATTTTGAAACAAGGTCTCACTGAGTTGCAAAGGGCCTAAGTAGCTGAGGCTGTCTGCGAACCGCGATCCTCCGTTCTCAGTCTCCCAAATGCTGGGATTACAAGCGTGCGCCACCACGCCCGGCTTCTCCCTTCTACTATTCTGTTAGTCTCTCTCCTCATTTATCTAAAGTCCCTTTTGCTACCTATTTTTCTAATTTCTATATAAGAGAGAAAACATATGACTGTTGACTTTCTGAGATTGGCTAAATCCCACTTTGCCTATTCTCTAGTTTCCTCCATTTTCCTTAGGTTGCCAAAGAGAACAGCCCTTAAAAGTCCCAGTGAGATTTGTGTTCTTTATGTCTGAGTAAAATTCCATTGTGTTTATATACCACACTTTCTTAATCCATTCGTCTGTTGGTGGACACCTAGGTTATTTTCATAGTTTGACAATTATAAATTGTGCTGGTATAAACATGTATTTGCATGTATCAATATAGTTTTAATTCTTCCAATTACTCAACAAATTTGTACTAACTGCTAGGTACTACAAACTACTGGGAAAAGAAAGGGGTATTGAGAATATGGATTTCATCACTAAGAAATTCAGAACCATAAAAAGGGTATACAAGTGGAATGAACCAATTTCAGAGATGTGCTAAATTGTTCAGCTATACCAAGAATTCTGAAGAGGAAGTGTCTGATTCCTATTAGGGGGTTGGAGAGGCCTTTGAGGAGGTGGTTAAATAGGAGCCGAATCCTAAAAGATTAAGAGGAGTTAGCCAGAGCGAGGCCACCAGACAGAATAATCCTTAAAAGGCCTAGAGGTCAAACATAACTCAGCTGGCATCCGGGAACTACGAAGACAAGAAAACTTTAGCATAATATGGTAGAGCACTTGGCTAGCATGTACAAAGCCCGGAGTTCAATCCCCAGTACAGCAAAATAAAAAATACATATATGGGTATAATGAAAGATGGGCTCTTGCCCTCTGTCCAGTCCCAGTTCTCAAATAAGGAGAGCTAGCTGGGCGTGGTGGTGCATGCCTGTAATCCCCGTGCTTGGGAGGCAGAGACAGGAGGATCTCGCAGGTTCGAAGCCAGCCTCGCTGGCTTAAGAGACCCTGTTTCCAAATAAAAATATAAAATATGTCTGGGAGGTAGAAGGGTTTCCAGGAACCCAAGTGCCACCAATAAATAAGTAAATAAATAAATAAATAAATAAGGAGAGCTAAAGATCATTGGCGTAGTGTGTGTGTGTGTGTGTGTGTGCGCGCGCATGCGTGCGTGCATGTGCATACACGTGGATATGATGTTGATGCACACGAGAAAGAGGATGGCAGTGGTTCCCCTTACACCAAATATTCTCCCAACCTATTTGCTCCATAATGGACTAGTGAAACAGATGACAGCCAGAGTCCTAGAATCACAGCCGGCAGCCTGCAAGTCCCAACCAATCAGAATGGTTCCTCTCCACAAGTGAGCCAGAGCAGACCTCTGCCACCAGGTGGTACCAAACTACAGATGGGGCTGGGCTGGCCTTTGCTCCGGAGCAAACTCACAGAGGGTCTCCCCAGTCATTTCATGCACTTCCTAGCAAGTTCTCCCATGTGCCTTGTTTTCCCCCGTTGATATTCTGGAAGCCATTCCTAGCATTATGTAAGGATTATACACTAGCTGATTCAGTGTGAATAGCACCGGGAGTGGTACAGATGGAATGAAGTAAAAGATATCCACAGTAACAAAGTCACAATTATTGGGAGTTGCATATTTCAAGCTAAAGTGTTTGGACACTTACCTTGGGGGTCCAATGCAGAGCCAGTGAGCGATTTTAAGTCAGTGGATCAAAGTCGAGGCTGGGCACAGATGTAATTTGTTTGGCCTGTCAAAGACTTTCACGTTGTTAGGCTTAAACCTGGATCTCTGACTTCCCTTGAGAAACTGGCCTGACTTTCCCATTAGCCAGGACAGCTTTGCCTTGTTGGCAGGGAGTGTCTGTCGCCTGGTCCCCATAGGCACCACTGCACCTAGCGGCTTTGTGCCTTTGTTAAGCCTGATCCCTGTAGAAATCTAAGTTTGCTTTTAAAAAAGGAAAAGCTGCTACAGAATCGAATTTGCATGTTAAAAAGTTCACTGGAGCAACCGTGTTGAGACTGGGTGATAGGATGGGGAGAGATTAGAGGCAAGAGAGCCTGTTAGAGAGTCATAATAACCATCAAAATTCTACATGCAGAACGTAAGAAAAGATGTCAGAAATGGCCATGAATGCCACCTTCAAAAACCAAACCATAGCTGCAAACACTATCTCACAACGCTAACCCATAACCCCATAATCTAAATGCAAATGTCGAAGTGTCACAGCAGCACCACAGTTTGACAATACTGATGGGAAACACAATAAATACCGAGGCAAACACACCAGTCAGAGGTAAAGTAAATTAATAGTGCAGCTTAGCTGGGATCACAAATGAATCACTCCAAGAGCAATTTTGTCCCGTTGCAGAATGAGATAAACACGTACTTGGCAGTTATTTTAGGAATAACACAAATCAGCCCATCTGTCTTAATTCGGTGCTACTCATCATACATTTTTAAAGTTATCACTTCCTGAAGAGTCAACCTATTGATGCCAACAAGCACTTTATGTTGACAGCCTATGCCATGACCTGCAATCTGGGTGTCATTTTGGAGCAGCACAGAACCCCTGAGCCTCATGTCTGCACCGGAAGCGACTTCTTCCCTAGCCAGCAGAGGAGGGAGAGGGAGCCCGTGGTGACTGGCCAGTCTTCCAGTGACATTGCAGAGGGAACTGGAGGGAGACACACATTTTTAAAGAAGGAGATGCAAATGTTAGCGCAGAGAACACTTTACTGCAAACCAAATTACTAATCAATATCTGATTGTGGGACAGAATGTCCACCGTGGCTGTCAGAGTCATATTCAGTCTGTGACGGGAGAAGCTGAGAAGGGAGACTGCTCTGTTTAAATTTTATTCGTGTTTTGTATTCAGACATAAATAAGCTTGCTGATCATATCACTGTCTCAGATTTATGGTAAACACAAGAGAGCACAAGAATTCCAGAAAACCTCCCTGGGTCTTGCAATTTCTTAGAGTAAATACTTCATACTCTTTTCTTGCAGCAAAGGATACATGGGAAGAGAATTAGTGCAGAAAACTCCTAAAATCAGAGTTAGGAACTCAAGGCATCACAGAAAGACTGGGATAGAGAGCTGAAGGCTGAGAATAAGACCGTGGAAATGTCTCCAAATATGTTTTATGACCAGCACAAACTGAATGCAGAATAATGGTTCTTTGTTATATAGTGTCCAACAATGGCATTTTACACATCTTAAATTAATAATGATGGGGATCACATAATTAACTCCCACTTATCATTATCCTTCTGGGCTCTCGAGAAGCTTGCCAGGCCCTCCCTCACAAGAGCTCCAGCAAAATGCCTATAAATTCATTTTTGTCACAGACAGTGAGCACACAGAGAGGCTTCCTCCTCTCTCTTGCATCTCTGGTGTGGTCTCTAAGCAAATACTTGCCACCTTCTTGATTATGTAATCTGGAGCCGTGAAGCCCTCTCCTCTGAGTCTTCTGGAGGAGCCCCCATGCCCCACAGTATCTTTCATTCATGCTGAATATATCTAGCCAGGGACCCTCTCCTTCGACGGAAGCAGTTCTGCAAGTCAATCAACCCACCTAGTTTTGTGATGCTACTGGGCTTCAGTGGAAAATTCTACTCCTGCCCTCCCCCTTGACTACATGCCACCCTATATATCCATAGTTATCTGTACAGGAAAGACCCATGGTTTACAAACAATAGCATCAAATCTCTGCAATATTGCTGAAAAGGTTTATAGACTATTAGGGGCTTATATAAGAAGACCTGAGGAGACAGAGACCTCATACCCCAAACTTACTAAATGTGACTTCTTTCTTTTTTTTTTTTTGAAGAAAAGTTTTGTTTATTTCACAAATTTTAAAGGTTTATATTTTTATTATTTTTTAATTTTTATTGAACATAAATGGTACACATTTAAACTATCCTTGGTGTCCTCTCCCCCCGCCCCCATTTTCCCTTCCCCCCTCCCACCAATGATTGTCCAGGGTAACCATACCATATTCATAATTATATACATATTAGAATGTATACCCTCATTAATCAAGTTCAGCCTTCCTCCTCTCCTATCTTTCCATTCAAGCTTTGCTGGTATTTCCCCTCCATTATCTGGAGTACCACTGGTATCCTCTACGTTCCCTAGTTTGGGCATATTAGAGGAAACATATGTACCTTCTCCTTCTGTGCTTGGCTGATCTCACTTAACATAATGCTCTCCAGGACTTTCCATCTTCTTGCAAATGATATGATTTTGTTCTTCTTTATGGCTGAATAGAATTCCATTGAGTGAATTTCCCAGAGTTTGCAATTCATTCATCTCTTGATGGAGACCTGGGTTGGTTCCATATTTTGGCTATTACGAATTGTGCTGCTATGAACATAGGTATGCATATGTTGCTGTAGTTCTCTGAATTCAACCCTTTTGGAAAAATACCCAGGAGTGGTAGAGCTGGATCATATGGTGGATCTATTCCCAGCTTTCTTAGGAATTTCCACACAGATCTCCATAGTGGCTGAACTAGTTTGCACTCCAACCAACAGTGTAAAAGAGTTCCTCTTTCCCCACATCCTCACCAGCATTTGTTGTTATTTGATTTATTTATGCTTGCCACTCTGACTGGAGTTAGATGGAATCTCAGTGTAGTTTTGATTTGCATCTCCCTGATGGCCAATGATGTAGAACATCTTTTCATGTATCTATTGGCCCTTTGTATCTCTTCTTTTGTGAAGTGTCTATTTAGTTCATTTGCCCATTTCTTGATTGGGTTGTTTGTTTTGCTAGTGTGGAGTCTTTTGAGCTCTGGATATTAGCCCCCTATCAGAGTGGTGGCAGGTAAAGATCTTTTCCCATTCTGTAGGCTTCCTCTTTAGGCTATTGATGGTTTCCTTTGATGAGAAGAAACTTTTTAGTTTGATGCTATCCCACTTGTTAATTCTTGCTTTGATTTCCTGAGCTTTGGAGGTTTTGTTGAGAAAGTTACTGCCTGTGCCAATATGTTGTAGTGTTGAACCTATGCTCTCCTCTACTAACTTCACAGTCTCAGGTCTAATTTCTAAGTCTTTGATCCATCTTGAGTTGATTCCTGTGCATGGTGAGATATAGGGTTTTAGATCCATCTTTCTACAAATGGATAGCCAGTTCTCCCAGCACCATTTGTTGAAAAGGCTGTCTTTGCTCCAGTGTATGAGCTTGGCCCCTTTGTCAAAGATTAATTGACTAAAGATGTGTGGGTTTGTTTCTGTATCTTCTATTCTAATCCACTGGTCAGTATATCTGTTATTATGCCAGTACCATGCTGTTTTTACTACTATTGCTCTATAGTATAATTTGAAGTCTGGGATTGTGATGCCTCCTCCATGTTTCTTATTGCTGAGAATTGCTTTGGCTATTCTGGGTCTTTTCTTTCTCCATATGAAGTTCATGATTGATTATTCTAGGTCTGTGAAGAATGTCGCTGGTATTTTAATGGGAATTGCATTGAATCTATAGATCACTTTTGACAGAATGGCCATTTTGATGATATTTATTCTGCCTATCCATGAACACGGGAGATCTTTCCATCTTCCAAGGTCTTCAATTTTTTTTCTTTAATGTTTTATAGTTTTGTTGTAGAGGTCTTTTACATCTTGGGTTAGGTTTATTCCTAGGTATTTTATTGGTTTTGAGGTTATAGTGAATGGAATTGTTTTCTTTGTTTCTTTCATTGTGGATTCATTGTTGGCGTAAAGAAAAGCCTAAATGTGACTTATTTCTACAGTAGGGCAACTAGCACCTTCATTCTTAGAGATGAGACTGCAAGGAATTGCATCTATCTGGTCTACCTACCTCTCCATACAGAGGCTTTACAGGATTCCTTGAATAAATCAGTGAACACTTTCCCTGTGATACTGGAAGCAAATCAAAAGAGAGGAGAACTTAACAGTATAATTTTTTAAAGACCTCTGGCTGGATTTGAAATGAAGGTTGATCTTTAATCTTCACAATGACCTAGACAGGGAGTCACACTTATCCACACTTTACTGATAACTGGGGAATTTTGAGGATCAGAGTTCAGCAACTTGCCTGGGATAGTGACTGCCCAGTGGTACAAGCAGATTCAAATCCATGTCTCCTTGGCTCTACAACGCAATGTAGGTGCTGGCAGTGCAGCATCTGACAGCCACTAACTTCTCCCTCATTGGTCGGTATTAAGTAGTCATTTAAGTTATTGGCAGGTCCTAGACTCTCAATACACACACTTACACACACACACACACACACACACACACACACACACACACTCACACTCCATTTTTACATGGGTAAAATGATTCAAATCTCTTCTACGTTACCAACAATGCCTACTCTGAAGTTAGATGCCTATGGGATAAAAATCAGTTCTTTAGTTCCTACATGGCAGTAAGCAGGTTGCTTGGGACCTGTGATCTCACGAGGACCAAGTGGAAGCCTTGTGGCGAGATGAAGTGAGCACTTTCCTGAGCTACCTTAGAGACAGTGAGTCTCAGAGACAGCAAGGCAGGAATAAGGTGAGTTTTCCTGGCCTTTCTCTCGTGACAAAAGATGATGTCTCCCGCACTAAGGACAGTGGGAAGCTCTGCAGGGTTTCTCAGTACACATCAAAAGGTCAGCAAAAGTGGTAAAAGGTGGAGTGTGCCAGGGGTCTGACAATATCGCTGATGTTAGCAATGGCCTGCCCATGGCTGCCCCAGCAGCCAGAACCTATGACTTTCAATCTGGAGTGTCCGGTCTATGTGCTTCAGTGAATGAACCATCAAAAATAAATAAATAAATAAATAAATAGCTGGTTGACCGGCCAGTTTCTCGGACACGATTTCATTTTTTTGATGAGGGTCAAGGATGACTTCTCAGATCCACACATTACACTCACAACCCTTCTCCCAGTTTCTATTTGTTAAAAGACGAGTCAGCCTGGGTGGCCATTTCCCATTCCGGAACCAAGCATGGGTCAGTAGCAGTCCTGCCTTCCTCTTGCACTGAAAGTGACCTCCTGAAGTCTTGGACCACAGCTGACTAAATGAACTGGATAATTAAAAGAGAGGGTGAGCCATGCCTTGAGATTTTGTCAGCCTCATCAAGAACACCGTGCCCTTTTTTTTTCAATCTGCTTGGTTTTTGTTTTTATTTTTCTCCCTTTGAAAAATGATTAGCCTTGAGAAACTTTCTAACCATGGCATCATCCACCATTAGCCATCAAGGACAGAGTATTTGAGAAGTTCTGAATTGCCCTGCACTTAGAAAATCCAGCTAATAAATGCCAAGGGGGGGGGGCCTAGGAATCAGTAGTGTTTTTGAATCATAAAACAAAAATATGGAAGTTTCAAAGTTTACTTTAAAATCCAAAGATTTAGGGAAAACATTAAAATATTTTTTAGAAACATTATAATATGGTTGGGGAGAGAATAGGGATGGGAGTAGATCATACTTTGGTCATCCAAATTCCAGGACAATTCTCAATAATTATATGATTGAATTATATGCTTGTTTATTACATATATATATATATATATTTAAACACATATATATGTATATATGTACATAGACACATATATATGTATGCATGCATGTATTTATGTGGATATATATTTATATTTATAACATGGAAAGACTTAACTTCATAAAAACTTAACATGCTAAGCTCTATCACAACTTTCTATTTCATCCAGGAAAAAAAAAAATTCTCATAATCTAGATACTAAATTGAGCCTGGAGCAGGATTTCTTCCTTCCACACCGTATAGTGTTCCATAAGCATCAGAAAAGAGGAGCTCACTGGTTGTGTGTACCTGAGATACATAAATGTGACTAATTTATTAGAATATTGGCAATGGTGCCATAATTCATAAAAGAAGGCAGTAACAACAAGGGAAATGCATTAAAATCCAGCCATAAAGGACAAATAAGAACCTCAAAGCCTGATCTGTCTCAGAGAACAGAATCAGACAAAGACTAGTTTTCAAATTTCCCCCATGTTTTTCATAGCTCCATAACTAGTGTTTATAGCAAATTCAAATTACAAATATTTCCATTGAACTTCCTCTCATCAATTTTGTCCCCACACGTTATATGGAACTCTTTCCTCTCACCTTGGCATCTTCCACGCACATCTACAGAAGGAAGGGGCATGTGGTTGACAGTCCAGGGCTGTGGTTCCAAGCAGGCCCTGCTCCTGAAATGCACGCTCTGATCAACACCAGCTACAGTTTGTGCTGAAGAGTGTAGTCTGGATCCTGCCCACCACTCACCAGCTCTGGCCAATTACTTTTCTTCACTTTGACTCAGACTTTACTTCTTAATAATGGGGCAATGATACTGGGATATATCTCATAGGGGGTGTTGTAAAAATCAAATAAATTGCTATATGTCTATACAGTACTCAAAACAGTGCCTCATAAATACTAGGTATTAATTGACATCACCTTTATTATTATTAGTCAGTTGGAAGAGCAAATCATGGATTCAACCTTGAAAAGTTTTATGTAGGTAAAAAGAAAGAGTTAAAGTTAATCTCAGCACCCACAGTCAGAAACAACATTTGAGATTCTCATACTGCGTGTATGTATGTGTGTGTGTGTGTGTGTGTGTGTGTGTGTGTGTACAATGATAAGAAGGCAGAAATTAAACCAAAATCACCATATGACAAGTATGAAGTTGTAGGTAGCATCTAACTTTATTTTCAAATCTTCCCTTCATATTACTAAGGTCATGTTTATAGTAATTAGATAAAAACAATTCCCTACCCTATCTCAAAACAGCTTCCGTCTGGTGAAGTGAGAACCATGCTGATTTCCCTGTGCCCCAAATGAATCTCTACTCCCCCAACCCATCATTTAAGAAAAGATCTGAAGCCTGTGGCAAAATAAAGCAGGGCCCTCTTTAACAACTAACGAGAATCACCAAGTTCTATCACATCCTGAGAATAACCACAGGAAGCAACAAAACAACCTTCGCCCTCCAAGTGGGTGGGCCACCTATAGAAACGCTTTAATAAGGAGCCGCGGCACATCATGGAACAGAAATGTACCATGTAAGCTGAGCAACAATTTTAAAGGCGACTCCATATTTTCAGGACATCATATTGTGCTGAGGTTAAAATGAACCTTTTGGATGATGCCATCTGAAGCATACACATAAATGACAGGACTCTATCTAGTTAATCGTTATAGTAATGTGGGGAAAGGGGAGCAGGTAGAAGAATTAAACTTTCAGATTTCAATTCTTCATATGACCATGGAGACCAAGGAGCACCTCAGTTATGAGGGCAACTCCAGGTAATTCTAGATTACAGCCCAAAGCCTCCAGGAATTGCTTGGTTGACATCTAAGATGATTTGCAAATTCCATAGGTTTAAGCCTGAAGAGTCAAAATTTACATGCCAAACCTACCAAATGGTTCATCATGGTAACATTTAGAACATGCATATGGTTAATTACAGGACCTCTGTGGCTTTGGAGCTGTATTGGTGAAAGTTAGACAAAAAATCAGGATTGTATATTAGAAAAATATTAGATGAGTAATCATAAGAATGGTAAATGAGTAATGGACAGCATGTGTTAAGAACTCACAATGCCCAGAGGATTATGATTTGCCTGCACTGTCGTTAATGCTCACTACAACCAATAAGAAAAATACTATTTTTACTCCCACTTACTCTGAGAAAACTGAAGGGCTGAGAGGTTGAACCACTAACCCAGCATTGTCCAGTTAGAAAGTAGAGGAGCCTAAATTCATAGCTAGGCAACCTGAGACCAAAGAGCAGGTTTTAATAAATAACTATACATTTCTCCAGCACAACACCTGTCCAATGTCTTTGGACATGGTCTCAATCTGCCTCCCTACCCACCCTGTATGGCCAACTTCATCTCGAAGATGAAGAAACTGAGGTTAGGAGTAAATCAGGGACTTGTTTGATAAAATGCAATTAATAAGATAGCCAGACTCCATTTCGACCACAAACTGTCTTCCCAGAAGTCATTCTGCCAAGCTTCTAATTACGGCGCATCACCTCCAAATCGCTGACTACTCCAGGCCTAAATTTCCTCATCTGTAAAGGAAGAGGGTTTAATCTATCTCTACCTCCAGCTCTCACATTGGATGCCCCTATAAATGAAAACCAACCCATGCCATAAGCTACTCCAGACCCCTCAGCAACCATTCACCATCCACAAGATACAGTCCAACCTCCTCAGTACCAGGTGCTGGTCCAGCCAGCCATCTGCCCCAGACTCTTCCCTGAAGCACCCACCTTTCCCCATGTCCAGCTGCTACATGCTCAGCTATGGGGTCTTCATTCTGTCTGTCCCTTCTGTCTGAAACTCTCTCCCCAATACCATCCTAAACCCAGCAAAACCTGCTGAGATTTACCACCCATTTTCTAAAGGAAATGTCCTATCTCTTCTAGATAGACATAACCCACTGTGTGGTCACTGTCCCCTATCCTAATTCATGGGGCTTTTTGCTTTGTTTTTTGTTTTGTTTTTTGTTTGCAGTACTAGGGATGGAACCCAGGGGCATTGTACCTCCAAGCTATACCACCAGCCCTACTTTTTTTTTAGTTTTTAAAATTTTTATAACAGGGTCTCACTGAGTTGTGAAGGGCCTCGCTGAATAGCTGAGGCTGTCTGTGAACTCCGATCCTCCAGTCTTAGCCTCCCTAATGCTGGGATTACAAGTGTGCACCAACACGCCTGGCTTCATGGTTGTTTTGTGGTTTTTTTAGTGAAATGTTCACCTCCTTCTACTAAATGTTTAGCCTGGCTCCAGGGGCCAGGTCTGTCTTCAGTACCTTGACACATTGCCACACACAGCACTTTTGGATAAATGTTTCTTGAATGAGGAAAATATATATATATATATATATATATATATATATATATATATATAATCTAAAGGAGTGTTTAACATAGTTTTAATATGAGTGCCAAGGTTGTATCTAGCACCTAAACCATAATCTGTTGGTTGATCTAAAGGCTTAGAATCTGGCTTCACTAATTCCATCTTCTCCCTATCATTACAACTACATCCAGTCAACAGAAGGTAAAAGAAAATCTAGGAAGTGCCAGGTGTTGTTCTGAGATTATATATTGTGCCAATAAGTAAGACCTGCTCCTTTCAGAATAAATGGACTGGCCAAAAGACAGGTATGTACTGTACATCAGCAGCTACACTGCAATATGCCAGGTGCTGAAAGAGAAAAATGTTACACTGTACTTCAAATAAGGAAAGGTTAAGCGTCTTTCTGAATATGTCTCCAACTGATTAGATTTGACCATGGGAGAAAACCACTTACTTTGATTCTTTATTTTTTCCCTTCTGCAAAAAATAAAAGAAAGAAAAAACATAACTAGTCAAACAAAAATAAAACCATATTTGGTTCAATTACCACAATAGAAAATAAAATCCAGAATGCAAGAGATTCTGGAGGTGACTTTGGGCTCTCTATTTTTTCAAGGAACCTAACAAACCAGTTAACAGTGAAGATAAGATCAAAAAAGAAGCCATTTCTTCTAAGCGCTTTAGAGGGCGCCATTTTGCACCCAAACACGCCTCTCGAGTAGCAGCAGAGTCCAGCAGCTCCGCTATGTGAATCACAAGTCATCCCACTGGGCCATCATGACCGGGCTCTCTAGACCCATCGAGAGAATCTGATCCACTCTCAAAAGTAGCAAACCTGCATTTATGTTAAAATGTGATTCAATGCAAGCCCCTCCCTAATTCATACTGACTTTCCTCTGAATTTGTCTTCAACATTGACTGAGGGCCGGAGAAAATTTCTTGCATGGATCATCTTTCAACAATCCCATGAAGTTGGGGCTAGCACTGTCCCCAATTCTGGGAAATGGAGGTAGAAAAACAATAAACAAGGTGCCTGATGTTAAGCTCTTGCAAGTCGTAGGGCCAAATCCATCTCAGTTCTTTTTCATCAACATCCTCCATTCATCAATATTACATATCAGGAAAAAATCTTACATATCAGGAAAAAAACTCCAATATCCAAGCTGCTTATCAAACCTCTTTCTATTTTATGAACAAGACAACCACTGCTGTTTGGCTCGACTACCAACTGGAGTCCCAGCAACTGTGCTGGGACAATGAGCGGTGCCTTCTCTCCAGTCAGTAAACAGTACCCAGTTTTCCAGTCCGGCGATTGCTAACAACACTGTCACCATCACACCATTTAGTCAGCGATTGCACCTCAATGACTCTCTTCTCTTGATATGTGCTTAGGTTACCAAGAGAAACCCGAGAACCTGCTAATGCAAAACACATCTCATGCAAAATGTTTGTCCTTTACCCGATGCTCACCCAAAATTGACCTTCGCATTGGGGTCACGAGAACAGACCTTCAAGTGATTTAAAGCTAGATTCACCATTGGCATAAGGGTTTTCCAAGTATTCATGTATTCACATTTGCAGTTCAGATATTTTCTTCCCAGACAAAACAACATCCTTTCTAAGGGTTCCTCTGGTACCTTTTCTACTTGACCCACCTAATTTGCAGCAGTCCCTAGTGCCATCTCAGTGGCGACGTGGCTCTGTGATCGCTAATACACACGCATACATTACTGGTGACATTTAAAAACATTCCTAACAGTTTGTGTGAGTACATGGTAAACAGATGCTATGGGATTTTTTACCCATTATCAGTCATCTCTGAAGACTGCAGTCAAGTGACAGGTTTTTGAGACTTTTCGGTCTAACAGCAAGAGATTTATTTTTAATAGAATATTGATATTATAGTACAAAATGGCATTTGGTGTTGATTTTCCTAGCTTGGTGGGTTATTGGAAAGCTCTAGTACCCTCTATTCTCTCTGCTACTCTGGTGTGTGTGTGTGTGTGTGTGTGTGTGTGTGTGTGTGTGTGTGTGTGTGTTCTTGGTGGGGGGAAAGTTGCAGACTTTTATGAACTGTCTGATTAAAGTACCTCCATCTGAATGCAGATTAAAAGTTCCAACACCTGAGAGCGCAAAACCAATGAATATTTATACCGAAAACCAGCAGATGAATACACTCTAAATCTTCAAATGCAAGTCTAGTCATGGGTTTTATCTTATTTTAGGACTTACTTTTTATTAAAATGAACTCTTGCATATTTACACTACAGAAATAAATGTTATTTGCAAGCACAATACAGTGGGGACCTTACAAATACACTGCCTCGGGAAAAGGAACCACGCTCCTCGGGCAGATTTTACTTCTTTATCGGGTCTTCATTTGAGAGGGGTTTCGTGGTAGGTGATTGGCATAATTTTGGTCATATAAATATATTCATTTGAGCAGATTACTTATTTGGTGTCCAAGATAATAGCCCATACCTCCCTGGATGAGCATTTCTGTTGATTTGACAATTTTCCTCCTTTCTTTGGAAAATCATCTCTGGACTATTTTTCTAGAAGGTAGAGATTTATACAAAGAAGCCCAAGGAAACATTATTTTAACAACAGGTTTATCCACCTTCTGGGGCATGTGGCTTACATGTTTCTGTTTTATGGTTAAAGTCCCAGTTAAGAGTTGCTTGGGACTCCTTTTACTAGAAGGAAGAGAACATTAAAATGTACCCTCAAGTCATAATCTGCCTCTTCAGAATCCAATCAAAGTGCACAAACATGAGTCCTCAGGACAGTTAGCTCTAAATAACACCTGCTGCACAGTCAGGCCAGAGTCCAAGGATGACCAGACCAAAGGCTTCTCATCTAGTCACTTATTCAATAACACAAAGCAAAAGTAGATATTGTCACTCACCAATATCAGAGGGATAAGGAAAGGACTCACAAACCTTTTAAAAACTTTTTTTGTGGTACTGGGAATTGAACCCAAGGACATTCTACCTCTGAGATATATCATCAGTCCTAGTTTATTATTTTATTTTGAAAAAGGATCTTGCCAAATTGCTGAGGTCCTCATGAAGTTGCTGAGGATGGCCTTGAATTTGCAATCCTCCTGTCTCAGCCTAGCAAGTACTGAGATTACAGGTGTGTGTACCACACCTAGCTCCCAAACACATTTAAAGTGATCATTTTGAGGACAGAGAAATGTTCCTTCTTAAGCCGATTCTCCCCAGTCCCCTGGCAACTTCTAACTGTTCATTAAAGTGCAATAGCCCCCATACAAAAAGCCAAGTGGGGTTATCAAAATTTAGGAAAATATAAGTCTTGATTGAATCCACCAAACATCTTGAGACACCCATGACCTCCTGTCACCAAGACTTAGAAAGTACAATTTTGCCATCATGTTCTTAAACTTATTCCTTCTTTTTCATAAAGTAAGCTTGGAGATAAATGTTTACAAATCAACCCAGTCATCATTTCTTTATTTTAATGCTTAAACGCTTCATTTTGATTGCTGCCTTTTTGACATTTCACCAAGGAAATATGTTTGCGTGTTGGCAATGCCATTGAATCAGCAATTACATCTCCATATTCCAGATGTCGTGAGAGTTTTCAATGCATCTCCCAATAAAATTTATTTCTGAACTTTGAGGGAAAAAAGACAAATGTACTTTGTATAAATTAAGCCTATTATCCTTATTTTTTCTAATTGCAACACTATACACACCACGAGCTTCTGAAGTTATTAATTCAAGGATTTTCTATTATTCTACATAATATTTTCTCTTGTGATGAATACAATTTCCGATTATTTATAGGAATGACTTGTGCATGTTGATTCACTAATATTATTTTTTCCATTGGAACAGGAGACAGACATGGAGATGGATTTGTGCTATTAGCAGCACACTACACTCTCCATCCTTATGAATCTCTCTTGAGCCTTTGCACGCTGGCTAGCACAGAAAATTTATTGCCCAAAGTGGACAGAGAAAAATGTAATTGTGGCCTCCTCTACGCCTTCGTTAAGACTTTTTTTTTTTTAACTTCTTAGCTTCTTTCCTGCAGACTTTAGATTGTTAGGATTCTCCTCTTACACCCAGGGCCAGTTCAGAAGTACAGTTGTGGTGGCCTGGTGGCTGCTATGTGTCTTTGCAAATCAATCCAATGTCAACCTTTCTTCTATCAGATACTTGCTCAACTAAACAGACAGCTTCCCAGTTTGTTTGTTTGCAGCAGATTCTAATTGTCTTTTTTAAAACACAATAAACCACAATGGCAACACAATGGGCAAGTTGGCACCATGCAAACATTTCAATGGAGAATAGAGGCATCTCCATGGGTTGTCATCTTGAGTGGCTTTGGATGCAGTTGTATGGAAGAGAAAAGAATGTTCTCCAGGTTCGGTAGTAGACACCAAAGCGTCATCAAGCGGGCACATGGCCAGGTGGACAAGGTTCTCCTTTCCCAGCATGTTCTCACCTTGGACGGCCCAGAGGACAGCTGAGATCCCTCTCTGTGCTTCCTGTAGTGTACACACCTCAACATTTATACTTTAATAAGAAAATGACACCACTTATCATTCCTTCTGATGGAAGGACTTTGCTTGACAGTTCTCCAGCTCCAAAGGGTAGCCTTGGAAGAGAGTTGGATTCCCCGTTCCCCTCCCATCCATGAACGAGTTCTGCAGATGGCTCCTTCTAGCCCGTACCACCTCCTGAAAAACGCTCCTGAGAAAAAACTCATCTGTTAGTAATAGAACTGAAAAATGCCTCATTCCGGCTAGAAGTGGTACGAGAGCTGCTACTGCTCCAGCAAATTTATTTTGCCTTTCAAGGGTTTAATTGCACACAACATGGTGCAGTTTTGATTAATCCTTCAGAATTTAATATATACTCTGGGGGGGTCAATATGTTGATTCTTCATGCATTGCTATCATGGGAGTAACTGGAATGTGTTTAAACGCCACGGGAGGTACACTTCTCAAACTTACCTGGCCCTGCCAAGGGTAAAAAGTACTCATTAATGACGTGATCCAGGAGGGGAGCCAGCAGAGGGGTGCGCTTCCTCCCTGACACTATTTCTGGTTTACTTGGCAAGCCTGTTTCCCTTGGGGAGGTCCCAGGTGAGACACACACTGGAATCTTCCAGGCTCATGCCCTGATCATTTTAATGAGAAAGCAGCGTCGAAATATTGGCACCTTGCATCCAGCCAACATATGGAGATGCTGTACAGGCACTTAATTGAACTGTTTGGAGATTATAAAGGGTATAGTCAGCTGGGTCAATGAGCATGTATTCTTGAACTTGGACTACCAAGAGGTCACTCAAAGGTAACAACGAGCCCATTTGCCATTTCCACAAAGAATGAGCTTTTTACCTCTAGAAGCCATGTTCCCATAGTTAGATTTCTCATGGAGCACAGGGAGACTATGAGTTCATTATCAGTGCGCTACTAAACATGCAAACATGTGTAATATGAATCAGTGGTGCATAGCCACAGGAGGAGGGCTACGGAAACCCTGCACTGGGGAACTCATTAGACCAAATATCCCCAGCAACCAAGCAAAGTGCAGAATGCAGAGTCAGAAACTTATGTCGAGGCCCTACCTCTCTGTTAGCACTAAACAGCCTTTCCCAGCCTCTTTTCCTACCTAGAAATTATAGTATGAACCTTACCCCTGAAGGGCCTTCTTACAGGCTGAATTGCAAGCCTTTAAAATACTTACGTTGAAGTCCTAACCCCCAGTGCCTCAGAATCTGGCCATATCTGGGTATTTGGAGACAAAGCCCTTGAAAAAGTAATTAAAGTAAAACAAGGACAACTGGATGGGCCTAACTCTAATATGACTCAAAGATGTGATTAGGACACAGACATCTACAAGCCAAGGAGAAGGTCTCAGAGTGAAATCAACCGTGCCAACCCCTGGATATTGAACTTTAGCCTCCAAGACTGTGAGAAAATTAATATCTGCTACTCTATCTGGCCTGTAGTATTTTGTTATAGCAGCACAAGTGAACTTAGGTATAGAGATCCTCCATGCAATCAGATAAAATAGCTACTTAGCATAGCAGAGGCCTTCGAGGAATATCAGCACCCATTCAACTTTCCCCAGCTCCATTTTGCAGATGCACCAAGAGAAGCAGATCCTTGGAGATGAGTTACCCAAAGGTGATATAATATGTGAGGAAGGAGGAAGTCACCTTCTAAAATTCAGAGACCCATTTCCAATCTACTGACCCATGCTGCCTCCTGCAAGAAATCACATCAGAGGCCTAGATGACATTCCTGGCATCTGGCCATGAACAGATTCGTATCTCAGCATCACTTCAGTGTTTCTAACCCTTAAACAAGGGGTCAGCGGGAGATCACTGCATACAAGCAAACAGCGTTTTCCAAATCCTTTCCCTAAAGTGATGTCCACACACCCAGGCAATGTCTAACCCATTGTTTTAGCCATCTGCAGGCAAAAAAAGGACTTGGTATATCTATGATAATAATGATCCCAGTTAGCTGGTTATGGTGGGTGGAACATGCTTGTAATCCCAGTACTTGGGAGGCTGAGACAGGAGGATCGCACAGGTTCAAAGCCAGCCTCAGTTATTTAGTGAAGCTCTCAGCAACTTAGTGAGACTTGGTTTCCAAATAAAGTACAAAAATAGATCTGAGAGTATAGCCCAGAGGTAGAAATCCCCTGGATTCCATCCCCAGTACCATAAAAAATAATAAAAACGATCCCAGTTACTAATTAGCACCCCCCAAAGGCTGTCTTACATGACCTTTTCTCAATTATATTTATAAACTGCCATGCAAGCATCTGAAGTGCTCATTGTCCAAGGGAAAACCAGGGCACCAGAAGGCCAGGGTCACTATGGAACCCAAGATCCCCAGTGTATACCTGCCCATGCCCCCGGTGTGTGTGCTTACCAGATTAAACCAGATACAAGCCATCTAAAAGTTAGAACAACAAACACACTGCCAGGTCTACAGTTAAACGGCAATCAGACAGGGCCACCGTGGCACAGGTACCCTTCTTCTTCATACCCCTAAAGGTTGGGTAATTCACCCACCACCTGGAAAACAGGCAGATCCACCCACAGCCCATTTCAGTTGAGCTGCTCTGGTTAAGTCAGGTCTCTCTCCAATTCTTGGCAGTTTTTAGAACCAGAACCAAAGGGTCATTTGGACACAGTCCAAGGGCAGAGACATGAGAAGCCGCCTCAGACACGGCCGGGTATACTGAACAGGCGCTTGTTTACTCTACATATAAGTTAAGGTCAACAAGAGAAGGTACACTTCCTGGTCGCAAATCCTTTAGGGCTGTTTGTTTTGGGGCCTGTGGTTGTTCCTGGATTTTTCCCAGAGTATGTGCCTGGGAACAACCAGCCTGGTCACATGAAAAGCATTCCCTTTTGCAAATCACTGAAATCTTACCAGGCCTAACAGGATTCAGTTCCTGCTCATTCCTGTTAAGAAGTGAAAAAATGAATATTCTCTCTCTCTCTCTCTGCACATGATTCACATTAGCCAAGGTCTTTGACCATTAAAATGACCAGCTCTCCCTCTGGCCTGCACACTCAATTCATCTGGAAACATCAGGAGAAATCCACATGAATGCAAAGATCCTAGTGTGTGCATCTGAATACATTTCCCCCTGTCTGAAAACACAGCAAGGGACTGTCTATTAAGCAAGAGTATTGATTTTGAGACTTGCTCCTTTGGCCTACGAGACGCTCTGTGGCCTCAATCCAGCACCTCTTTTAACTTCTTGTGTTTGGGGCCATATGTTGTAATCTACTGAGGGAGCCTTGTTTCCATTAGCAGCGTCTCCTTGTAAACTCCGTGGTGTTCTCTGCTGCCATTTTTTCTTCCTTTGAATCGATGCTAGATGCAAAGTATCTTAAACCATCTCTATGGAAGCAAGTTATCAGTTGCTTTTTTCCCCACTCTCAGAAACTTCTGACACATTTGCTAGTAAATTTTTCTCATATGATTTTTTTAAATCAACTGACATTAATGACTGTGTGTGAAATACACAATTTTTTGAGCAAACAATGCTTATGTATGTTTACAAAGTCTAAGTAGAGAGAAAAACAGACTTTGACTATTAATTGGTATAACAGCATCCAAACAACGCCTTTTAGTGACAAATCCACTATTCCGAGATGGTCATTGTCACCAGACCCTTTTTTTTTCAGTATTAAGGATGGAACCCAGGGGCATTCTACCTCCAAGCTATTCTTTATTTTTGTTTTATTTTTTGTTTATTTATTGTTTTGTTTATTTATTGTTTATTTATTCTTTATTTTTGTTTTATATTTATTTTATTCTTTATTTTTGTGAAACAGGGTCTCACTGAGTTGCAAAGGGTATCGTAAGTAGCTGAGGCTGTCCCCACATTGCAGTCCTCCTGTTTCGGCCTCCCAAATGCTGGGCTTGCAAGCATGAGCCACCATGCCTGGCTTGTCACCAGACTTCTTTCATGTTCTCAAGCTCTAAGGATCTTGACAGTGCAGGCTAGCAACATGTATATGTCCCTTTTGGGGTCCACACTCACCCCACTTACTTTCTTTTTGTTGCGGTCCTGGAGATGGGGAACCTAGGGGCATTCTACTTCTGAGCTACACCCCTAACCCTAATTTTTTATTCTTTATTTTGAAGCAGGGTCTCCTAAGTTGCTGAGGCTGTCTGTTAAATCCTCCTGTCTCAGCCTCCCAAATGCTGGGATTACAAGCATGTGCCACTACGCCCAGCTCATCCCACTTACTTTCTATGCACATTTTAATAAAACTCCAAGCACAAGCTTCAGGACCAACACACTTCATCATGCACAAGGGAAGAGCTCATTTGTGAGCCTAGATGTTAGAACTGAGTGCACCAAAAAGATAGGTCTGGAAAAATCTGGTCCATGACCACTCAATTATCCACAGGCCTAGATCTAAGAGGCAGCATCACTGGAAGAAGTTCATCTGAAATCCTAACTGGATGCCCAAGATGGCTGGTCACTTTCCTGAAAAATGCCAGAGTACTCAAGGACCTAGCAGAAGCAGGCCTGTCTTCTGCCCTGTCACATAGAGAGTGTGGCTGGGTCAGGAGCCAAAAAATGCCCTCGGTGTCTGCTTGCCATCTGGCTGTGTGAGACACTAGACCACAAGGGTGCGGGTGAGAGAGTACGTTCACCCTCGGCACTGGAACCAAGGGTAAACATAAAACACAAGGTGTGGCGGAGCCCGGGCTGGAGATAAATCCATCTTCAAATGCAAAGAACACAGGCAGAGATAAAAGTAGGGACAGGTATAGATAAACTTGAGTGATACTCGGGGAGGCACCTGTCTTGGGTCACCTATCTGATTACAGGCACTGTAACCACACGGCTTTGAGACAAGAACAAGGAAATTTCTTTTGTTCATGACAATGCCAGGGATCTGTGGTTTCATGGCCAATCATTGGACAGTGCTACATTGAAGACTTTCTGAAAATAGCACTCTCCTCAGATGTATGTAACGCCAGAAGGGGGCTATGATAATACATGTCCCCGGCTTAGTCAGATACCATTCACAGCCCTAGAAATTCCTAAAAGGAATGCCAGGACCCGGTTGTAAGAGATGCTGAATTATATGCCAGTGACCTAAAAATAGGATTCTGCTGATGAAAAGGGGGACAAAGAAAGGTGAATTTCTTTGTGCTCAGCTACCCGAGAAAAGAGTGACTTGGGAGGTTTCTTTCAAAACCCCAGTTCCTCAGAATCTATCGAAAGACTCAGACTGTTTTTCAGATTAGTAGGAAATATTTCCTCCACCTCATCGGGTTCTTACCCCAAAGAAAACAAAGATAGAAACAGTTCCCCATTCAACAGTGATGAAGAGGGTGCTCGTGGCGACCCGGCCTTAATCTGTTTTTTTTTTTTCTCCTCTGAACCATACTGAATAATTCTCCAGATAGCAAAAGGATGACTAGGAGCTAGGAGAACTCTAGGGAGAGTTAATTACCAAACATAGGCCAGAGAAGATGCTGAGCCAGGATCCTTAGAGCAGTGAGTTAGGAAGATCAGGAAAACTGGGAGCAGGCGTGACCCCAGCTGCAGAGGAACATCTTCAGAAAGCTAACAGAGTGCCAGCAGTGTGAGGCACAGAGAGCGAGCCGCAGAGTCTGAATGGTCAGTCCCCGGTCTATCTGGAGTTTGCCTGCCCCTCAGGGAGGTCACTGCAGAAAACCTCTGTACAGCTGGCAGAACACAGGGGAGCCTGCGAAGCCTGGTCACCACCGTTGGCGTTGGCCCGATACTCAAGAATCCTGGGCTGATCTGGTTTAACTCCAGATCTGGCATTTACTAACCAGGTACGCCAAAAAATGAGAGAGAACAAGCAAAGGAGGGGTGAGGAACATGCAATTCCAGGAGTCACTGTATCAAGCGAAAGCAGCAGGCCCTGGGGAAATGGGAGGCGTTTCCCCCCTTTCTCCCCTTGCCGGAGCCATCTCAGTACCAGCTCCATCTCGAAATGACCATGGAGGCATTGAAAATTCAAGCAGGCGGTGGGCTAGTGAAGGAAAGTTGTTTGCTTTCATGGCATAGCTTAATTGCTTAAAGGCAAAATCTGTTGCTGCGTTTTGACTCCTGAGAGAATGAACAGGCTGCTTCTCTCTTTTTCTTCGGGATGTGAAGCTGTGACCATCCAAAGCAAAGACAGAAAACATTCAGTTTCTTTCAGAGAGAAGAAAAACCACTGCAGGTCAGGTTTATGGTCTTAGAACAACTACCAGGAAAAGGAAGCAGGCTTCTAATCAGGCAGCAACATTGGCACCAAATAGTGGCTCAAAACCAAGACATCAAGCTAAAAGTGATCACCCCTCAAGCTAATTTCTGAACCTTTCCTGAGGCACTCAAAGAACCGTCTAGCTTCCATAATATTATTCTGTTATTAGAGAATCAGCACACACACTAATACATGCCCTTGGTCAATTAAATCCTTGAGACCCACACAGTTCGAGCGTTTGACATGAGAGAGTTGAGGAATAATTAATTCCATGAACATGAATGGAGACCAACCTCCATAAAGTGTCCCAGGTCCAGTTCTAGGCACTGGGGATGCCCTGTTTTCATGCCACTTGAATTTTATGGCAGGTGGAAATGAAGCTCTAACAAATGAGTAAAGGATCTTTTACATCAGGAGGTGCTACAGAGACACAGAGCAGGGCAAAGAGAAAGACGAGGGCTGGGGTTGTCACGTAAAATTGGGGAGGGGATGATCAAAGAAGATTCTGCCAAGAAGGTGATATTGAACAAGACCTAAAGGGCATGAGGAAATTGATTGTGTAGCTAGGCAAAAAAGAAAAAAAAAAACAGATTCCAAAAAGGCGGAATCGGATGTGCAAAGGCCCTGAGGCTGGAACAAATATTCATGTCCAGGAACAGTAAGGAGCCATTGAAATGGTGATTAATGTTCTTAGAAATAGTGCTTGGAGAGAAGCAGCATTTACGATTATCATGTAGGGGGGGGGAAGATGAGTAAAAAGCTGTGCAATGTGGGACAAAATACATTTATCTTAAAGTATGCATACGTATTCTTTCAAAAATAGAAAAGCTGAGCCAGGCATGGTGGCGCACGCTTGTAATCCCAGCATTTGGGAGGCTGAGACAGGAGGATTCGGGTTTAAGGACAGCCTCAGCTACTTAGTGAGTCCCTTTGCAACTCAGTGAGACCCTGTTTCAAAATAAAGAATTAAAAAATAGGGCAGAAGGTGTAGCTCAAAGGTAGAATGCCCCTGGGTTCCATCCCCAGTATGGCTAAAAAAAAATTAAAAAATAAATAGAAGAGCTGGGTGTGATGGCGCATAGCTGTAATCCTGGTAGTTGGGAGGCCAAGGCAGGAGGATCTCAGGTTTGAGCCCAGTCTCAGCAACTTAGGGAGACCTTGTTTCAAAATGAAAAATGAAAAGTGGCTGGGAGTATAGCTTAGAGGTAGATTGCCCCTGGATTGAATCCTAAGTATCAAGAAATAAAAATAAAAAAGGATTGGGGGTATATTCAGAAGTAGAATGTCCCTGGATTCAATCTCCAGTATCCCCCCCAAATTTTGAAGACTATACACCAAAAAATATTAACTGTTTATTTGGGGGAGAAGATTGATAAGGATTAGAAATAGTTTTCTATTCCCTGAATTTTCACTTTTTCAGTTATTCGTCCAGTAAATATTTACGAAGAGTCTGCTACGTGCCAGGCATTGGACACGTAATGGTGTCAGGGAGTCGCAGGCCCTGGCCTCCTAGACAAGCACTCTGACAGGGGAGGGGCTGTACGACAGCAGGAACAGGCCAGCGCGACTGTGAGCCCGACACGTGCTGGGAAGAGTCAGACAAGAGCTGAGGTCGCGACTGGGGCTTGGGAAAAGGTGGACAAAAAAGGTCTCTGTGAGGAAGTGAATTGAAACAACCCTCCAAGGCCACAAAGAACAGAGCCGGCCAGGCAGGAGGAGTGAGAAGAGCTTCTACGCTGGAACAGCGTGAGATAAGATGAACAAGAGTCGCGTTTGTAATCATCATCGTCATCATCCAAGCCCAGTGAGGCGGCATACACTTGTGATTTCAGTATTTGAGAGGATGAGACAAGAAGATCACAAGTTCAAGGCCAGCCTCAGCTACTTGGTGAGGTCCTCCTCAACTTAAGACCCTGTTTCAGAATAAAGAATAGAAATAAAAAAAATAGGGCTGAGAGTGTAGCTCAGAGTTAGACTGTCCCTGGGTTCAATAATCCAGTACCACAATAAATAAATAAATAAATAATCTTACCGAGGCAGGAAGATAGATGATAGAGATAGATGTATGATAGAGAGAGAGATAGGTAGGGACAGAGCTCAGCCTTGGTTATATAATTGTGCCAAGTATTTGGACAACTTGTTCATCAATAAGCATTTATCGGACATATATCACACACAGGCAACTGTGCTAGGAAAAGGGTTATAAATAACACAGCCATGGCTCCTGTTCTCAGGAAGGCTTAAGTCAAAGCAAAGGCAAAACCCGATTCTCAGAACTGCCACTCGGCATCATAGCATGTTGGGAAAGAGCCAGTAACGAATAGGAACCTGAAGTCTTATTCCAAGTTCGCTGCAAGCTTGAAGCAAAAATAGCTCAACTGGTTTTCTTTAGCACGCTTTCGGCTGAGGCGTGAGTGTATGTGCTTTTCACTTATACGCCCTTTCATCCAACCAGGCCTGGTTGACCACATGTGCTGCGCTGCCCCAGAGACAGGAGAGAAAGGGCCAGAGACGGGAGAAAGCCTCCCATGCAGGAGCCCACAGTCTATTTGATAAGATCTGAAAGTAAATAATTACAATACGCAAAGTGTCCCAAGACAGCGTCCGTACATTTAAGCCTGGGATGATTCACATGGATTTTAGCAAATAAACTTGACAGATGTTAACTGTTTGAATTATCTTAAAGTCTCCAATGTTCCAAAGCCCCCCCCCCACCCATCCCAGTACCCATGTGTGAGATTTATGATGTTAACTTTAGAGAGGTGTTATTATTATGAGGACACTGGTAACCTGAGGAACACGCTGATGGAGATATACATAGGCATGTGAATAAATTATATGCATGTATTTTCTGACACTCTATGCCCCCAATGTTGATTTAAAATTATAAAGCAAAGATGAAAAAGAAAAAGAACAAGAACAAGAAGGAGAAGAAGGAGGAGGAGGAGGCGGAGGAGGAGGAGGAGGAGGAGGAGGAGAGGAGGAGGAAAGGGAGAAGGAAGAAGAGGAGGAGGAGGCGGCTATTTAATAGCTTGAAGACAATTGCCCAAAGGTATACTGCTGGACTTTTCTTAAGACAATGGAAGTGTGGGAGTCAGGTAGGTAGGGGCTCAGAGTAGCCACATACTATTTGCCATTACCTCTCATACATAGAAAGGTGCAGCCAGGGCCCTTCTCCATACTATGCCTGGCCTTACTGGCAGCCCCAGCAAATGAATGACAACTACTTCTTGCTGTAGGGAGATGTGTGGAGGAGAGATCTGGCTTAGGTCTCCTGGGGAGACGATTGGAGAATGATAAATACTGAAAAGAGCCCATTGTTTCCCCACTTCTTTTTAACAAGGTACTGGGGATTGAAACCCAATGGTATTCTAACTCTGAGCTATACCCCCAATCCTTTTTTTGAAATTTTGAAACAGGGTCTCATTAAGTTGCTAGGGGCCTTCCAAATTTGCTAAGGCTAGCCTTAAACCTGTGCTATTCATGTTTCGGCCTCTCTAGTACTGGGACTACAAATGTATGCCACCACACCCAGAAGTTTTCTCCTTCCCACCCACCATATTGTCCCCTATCCCTGCACTGTTGCCCTTGACCGTCAGGGTCACCTCATCCAGACATTAGATCAGAATGAGCATCTCACATGGAATAAATGCTTTCTCCAAATGAATGTTAGCCTCCACTGGTGCTGACATTGGACAAAATCACAGAGGTGGCATTTTGTATCTTACCCGGGGACATACGTGTTTTCCCTTGCAAGGTATGCCAGCAATAGATATTTGAGTGGGGGGATTCTTTTTATTTTTAATTTAGTTCTTAGGAGCCAGGAATAATTACTATCTTACATTACTCTTTGTAGTTTTCCACAGTCTCAAATATATTCATTTTTATGCAAAAGCTAGGTGTGCTAACTCTGTGTATGCAACACACACACACACACACACACACACACACACACACCTGCTACTATGCTACTAAGTACATGCCTGAGCACTTCATATGAATTTATACATTTAAATCCCCACAATCCCCCTATTATCAGCTTTGCTTTACGGAGAAACAAAGAGATGAAATACCTTGTCCAAAGTCACTCAGCTAATGCCAGTCAATGTGGCTTCAAACTCACCACACTTGTAACTCTCTCAACCAGGTACCTCCCACCACTCTCTGTGCTAGACGTCATTTTATCATCTCTGCCAACAGATAACCACGCAGTAATTCAACAAGTCTAAGTGTCTCACCAGGGTCCATTTATCAGATCCTGAACCTGCTTTTCTGAATCTACTGTGAGGTCCCCCCCCACCCCCGTGAAACCCTGGTGTTCTGATAGGCCTTGTGACCAGAATGGCAGATACGACTTTAGAAACTCCAGGAACTCTCATTCCCAGCTTTGATAATCCCATCTTTAGGAGAGAATATGTTTTTTTAAAAAATTACATCTCTTTTAGGTTAGATAGAAACACAAAATATTCCCACATTGTACATAGGTTTATGAACACCCAGTATGAGGCAGCTAGAGACAGCAGGGTAACTCCAGATGCATAACGAACAAATAGCAAATTTAATAGTGTGGGCCTTGTTTATACTTCTGCCATCAACTTTAATGATGAGCCTATTTATGCTAAACTTCACTACATTATCGGAGTCATTAGTGCCTGTAAGTGATAATGTGCTTGAAACTTCCACGAGTACGTGCAGCTTCCTCAGAATCTTATATTTCCATGTTGGGGATGCAGGGCTGGGAAGCATTTTCATACAGCTTCTAGAGTAGCCCTAGAAAGTGGCCCAGTGGCCAGTCAAGTTTGGGACTTATTCCTTAGAGCTTCTCTTTTATCCCAAAATCTTTAACAAGGCCCAAGATGCTAATATATCTTTTGTATCTCCAAGATGGGACACACTAGGTCAAATTTTCTGAAAGTACTGAGGCAAAAAACTTTTCAAGAGGTGACTAAGAATTACCTCTCTGCTTATTAGTGCATGAAAACACAGTTTGATGGATGTCAAGTAAAATAACTACAGCAAACAAAAATTAGTATTTAATGCAAGATCAAAGCATAAAAGAGCATGCATTGGTTCATTACTTATGATCAGCCATGTGTATGCCTGGGTCTAGGAGAATGCTGGAATGAAGAATTCTGTCGATGGAAAATTCCAACTAAAAGGGGTGCAATTAACTCAACAACAAAGTTTGGCAAAGAACCTCAAAACTCTAGGAGGGGTCTCCCCTCTGCTGTTGGGATCTGGAAGATTCTTGTGACCTCGAATATGGTTGGGATTCAGGTGCCTTTGTCCATTTACTAAGGAGGAACCATGTCCTCCTAGGAGGTACACAGTAAAGATCCTGATCTGCTTTGCATTCTCCCAGAGATGAAACATTATTGACGGACGAGCTACATGCAGCCTAAATGAGGCCTGAAAGACAAAATCAACACAATGCTGGACCTTAACAGCAGCTCAGAGGGGAGCTAGTAGGAGTGAGGCACTAGGGATGTTCTCCTGCAATGGACTTCAGCCTCTGACAGCAGGCCCTCATCAGAGACATCTCCCCTGATGGCCTGATCTGCTGAAGCAGCCCAGCCGCTCCCCAGCCCATGCCCCTCTTGTTTTCTATATAACTCATGATCTACTCTTATCATACTATTTTTCATTACCCATCTCCCCTCTCCAGAACATGAATTCCATGAGGTCAGAAATGCATATATTGCTCTCATCACCATAGCCTCCATACCTGGAGTAGAGCAGCCAACCAATATACACCCACTGAGTACCAAGGGATGTTGTGCTCTAGAGAAGTAAAGACCTGAGGAGCACCAGGGTTACAGGGCAGAGCTCTGGGGAGGAACCAGATCATCACATAAGTCCCAAGCACGTACTAGATAGAACCAGGTCAGGCTTTTTGAGAAGGGCTCAGTGGTAACATGTGCGGTGAGAGAGGGGCTGTTTCTCAGGTTCCTGCATCAAAAGTTTGGCCATGCCAGCTGTCTAAATCAGCCTTCTGGCCAGAAGGCATGCCCAAAAGCTGCTAAGACCTGTATAGCATCCCTTCCTATGTCTTTTCTTGCCCACCTACACACCTGCACTGGGCATATGTTACCATCTGTCCTTCCAACAGCTGATTTTAAAGAATTTGAACCACTAGCCATGTTAACAGGTCTCACTGCCTGCCTCCTTCCCTAATATTGGCCAATTGGACTGGAAATGGCTTCAAATCACAGTCATCAACCCACTAACTGATTGACGGTCAGTACCTCAAAGTCTCCTGAGAAAAAAATCTAAAAGCCCCAGAGATCATTATTTTGGCCATGGGCAATAAAATTACGAGGTCTGACCAGTTCAGAACATGCAGCCATACTGGTCTATGAAGGCCAGAGAAGGGATCAAAATATAGAAGGACCTGGACTCAAACCAGAGAATGCAGAAATGAAATACCTTGTGGCATTTTTTTCTCTTTCCTCCCCGCCCCTCCCCCTTTGGAACTGGGGATAGAATCCAGAGGCATTTTAGTTCTGAGCAAAACCCCAAGCTCCTTTCATTTTTTTTTTTTTTAATTTTGAAACAGAATTTCATTTAATTGCTGAGGCTGGCCTCTAACTCACAAACCTCCTGTCTCAATCCCCAGGTAACTAGAATTACAGGCACGCTGTGGCTTTCGCAACTGGAAAAACTTGAAAAGCCAGGCTCCATTCTCTAAGAGACAGCAAGAGGTGCTTTCCACTCCTCTTTCATGCCTAACTCTGTCTGTGTTCTAAGATAGATAGACTCACATGAATTCTGCCTTTTCCCCTTCCATCCTGGCCAAGCTCTATTTGGGCCCAGTCTTTAAGGTCTGCTTGGGGCCTCAGGAGGATGATTGCTCCCCCACATAGACTCAGTCATGATCTCTTAATCACGTGGCACCTACTGAAACTCCTTCTCTCCTTTCCCTATTTATTAGACATCTGCATGTGCTCTGCTAGGTTTGGACTATAAAATAACAAAAGAGGTATAGTCTCCAACCTTGAGAAGCTCTAAGCAAGATGGAAAAAAACTAACACATCAGTATGCCTGGCATCACCAAGTGTTAACATGCCCCAGGGACTGGGAGCCCTGAGATCTCCTGGGTAGGTTCAGGATGAGAGCTGGTGCCTTTGGGTTTGTAATAGTACTAAGTTCAAGCAGGCTAAGTCAGATGAGTGGCTCATTGACTCACCATGTAGATCAAAGCTCTAGGTATCTGTACAACACAGAAAAAAACGTACTTAGAAAGCTTCTATCATGTAGACATGGATGTGATATGTATTTGGCAAGGCAGATGAAAAATACCTCCTCTTCATAAGTAAGGACATTCGCAAACACGAGCTGTGACAACCCATTACTGACATAAGGCTAAATGCCCGATTAAATGCAATGTAAACACATGTGCTTGATTTATCTGTCAAAACTCTAACATGCTCACTAGCATCCGAGGCTGCATTCAAATCGTGCTGTGTCTAAATATTAATCTCTGGGTGGCCTTCCCTTTCACATGCCCATTAAAATTATTACTGCACTTATCCTTAAATGAGGAGAAAAACATGCTTAAATGAATGACAAAAATAAAATTGGCAAATTACAAAGAGAATGCTCACCACTGCCTGGGAAGAAAGCATAAAATGGTTCTGATGGAGAGTTTTCTATATGAGCACAGTTATTATTAGCGCTATCTATCTTGCATGGTAAATCAAGAATAATGAAGATATGCCACCTGTATGCATTTCCATAATTCATTATTTGCTCCTAAAGCCAATATTTCTAAAAGATAAAACCGAGGTAAGCAGTATTAATGAGTTGTTGGATTTCGCGGTTTTAAAAAGATTTTAATATCTAGCATCTCTTATGACGGTCTTCTAATAAAAACAACAAGTTGGCAGCAAAAAGACAGGACCTGCCTCCACAGAATTAGGCTGAGGTTAAGGCAGAAAGGCCTTTTGGGCTGCTGTTTTTATTACTAATTTACCTTGTTCATTTAGGGAATCAATTTGGTGCCATTAAAGGCTTGGGTTTCATATATTTTGATTTACACACATTTCCTGATGTGAATGAGCTGTGCAGTTTGTAAGAGCCCAGCCAAGCTCCCCACTAATGGTCCAATAAATGCACATGTTCTTAAACTGTGCTTGCAAATAGAATGGAAACGCCACCATGCCTGACATTCTAAATACGTAGGGAAAAATACCATGCAGTGTGGAAGCTTTGTTCAGTGGTCATGTATAGACATAGATCCTCCTGTAATAAACCAGTTACAAAATAACAGAAATTAAGAGGGGCTTTCTTAGCCTTACCTGTTTTCATCTAAGTCTAAATCTAATTTTTCTTTACTTGCAGCATTACTCCTGGGAGAAACCCAAATGCATCAATTTGAAATAGGATGAATGGCTATCTTTCCAAAACCCTTCAGGAAGGCAGAATGCCCCCCCCCCGACTTTTGGGACAAAAGAGTTTTTATGGATCATGGTGAATCAATAACTCATAGACAGGAGGACAGGCACAGAATATCCTTACCTAAGATGAAAAATAAATTTCGCATCAAGATCTTTAATCGATCAAAAGCAAGCAAATCAGCAGCACAAACAAGATGAGAGAATCTTATTTCATCCTCAGTCATGAACTGAAAAGCCAGACCAGGCTGCGTTTTGTGGTTAAAAATTGCTCCCAGGATGGGGGACTTGCAAACCACCATGTAAGAAGGTCAGCAGAGACCCAACTTGCTGGCTGCAGGATTTGCAATGCAGAAAGGCCGAGTGGGTGGAACATAAAAGGCACTCCACACAAATGTCAATTAATGTATTATTCTTCTCCAAACTTCCTTCAGCAAGTGTTCTGGTGGCTTTGAAGCCTCTGTGCTTCTCGTGGGAACAAAAAAAAAATGAGATCTCTTGCTTTAGCGCTTGATTAAATGATGTTGAGAATAAAAACCTATCAACATAGACTAAACCCTTCACACTAAAACTAGAGGGCTTGACCCACCCCAATTAGCCCAATTCCTTTGAAATTTCACAACCAACAGGCCTTTTCTTTTCCTGTACCAGTTAACTCTCAAAAATTGTTGCTGGAATGTAACTCCTGGATTCCCAAATCTCTGTACTCCACTCAAGAGTACCCGATAAGGGCAGCTGCCTGTTCACTACTGGAGCATTATCACGCAGGCAAATTATTCCCATTTTACAGGTAGGGACTCTGACCCAGAAAGATACATGAATGTATCCCAGATCATACAACTAAAAGAAGCAAGGCCAGAATCATGTCTAGTTCGGTCTGATTGCAAAGCCCATTCTCTGTGTGCCTGGCTATCAGCCCCTCCATGATTTGTCCATCTTAAATTTCCACTGCCTTCTTACATCCTCTCCTTTGTGTTCTCACACATTTCCTTCATGTTCCAAGCATGCCTTTGTGCTTTGCCATGTGCAGGGTTTTCCATATGAGCTTCCCAGTCTGAGATTCCTCCTCATCTTTGAAGTCTTCCCTTACTGTATTTGGGCCCTGATCCCACCTGCTAGAAAAGTGTTACATCCTCTAAGTTCCCATTGCCTCTTGCTGCTGTCAACAAGGCACGTCTAATGCTACCCCAAATCAGTCACCCTTTGCATTTCTCTACATTGCCTCCTTCTGAAAACTACACGTTTCCTGAGGGCAAAATCTGTGTGCCTGGAGTCTTAGTTTGGGCTGTTATAACAGAGCACCATATACTGGGTGTCTTAAACAACAGACATTAGTTTCTCAAACTTCTAGAGTCTAGAAGTCCAAGATCCAGCCCAGCATATTTGGTTCCTGGGGATGGCTCCCTTTCTGGCTGTCTTCTGTCCATGTCCATTGTGGAGAAAAACAGGGCTCTGAACTCTTTCCATCTCCCACTAAGTACTAGTTTTATCTGGGGACCCTACCTTTATTACCTCATTTAATCTAGTCATCTCCTAAAAGTTCCACCTCCAAAGACCACTGGGTTAATTCATTGCACCTACTAACATTTATCAAGTGAACACATTTTCATGCCAAGAACCAAGATTTTTCTATGGATTAGATATGTTAATTCATTTATCTACCACACTGACTGTAAGCAACCACCTATTCAGAACAAGTAGGTACTATCTATTTCAATCAACATTCTCACTGCTGTTAATCAAAATACCTGATGACCACAACTCAGACAAAGGAAGATGTATTTATTTGCTCAAACTTCTGGAGTTTTCAGTGCATGTAAACTATACCGCGCTGTGGAACTCAGGACATGACAGCAGGAAGGAAAGAGAGAAGAGGGGAGGGGAGGAGAGGGAAGAGGGAGGAGAGGAGAGGAGAGGAGAGGAGAGGAGAGGAGAGGAGAGGAGAGGGGAGGGGAGGGGAGGGGAAGGGAGGGGAGGAGAGAAGAGGAGAGGAGAAGAGAGATAGAGGAGAAAGCCAAGGACATATGTGATTTACCAGTTTACCCAGTAATTTACCTCCTCTATCCACACCCCACATGTCTACCTTACCACCCAACAAATCCATTAACCTTATCAATGGATTTATCCACTGCTGAGATTAGACCCCTCATGATACAATCATTTCACCTCTGAACGTTTTGCATTGTCAATACATAAGTTCTTGCAGGAGACATCCTATAATTAAATGATAACATTATCCCTATCCTACAGACGGGGACACGGAGGTGCAGAGAGCCTAGTAATACAGCCCATCCATCATGGAGCTAATAAATGAACACATACCTTCAGATTCTAGAGGTCATAGTCTAAACTTTGTCATGGTGCCATCTTCATAGAAGCCTAGGCTTCTAAAACAGCACCAAGCAAAGCGCCTCAGAGTCAGACAGAATGAACACGAGTCATGCAGCATGGTTGAAATAATCAAACTCAACAAGAGGCAGAGTTGGTGGTCTTAAGAAGCACTAGTCCATTTGTTTAAACAATAATACATGGGCCAAGGACAAGCACTGCCTGATGTAGAGCAGTCTCTCACTGAACAAACCAAAGGCCAACAGTGTTACTCCCCAGCTGAGAGAATTGCTTCGTACTTCAAGTTATTCTTTCTTCTTTTTAAGCCACCTCCATACAAAGCATGAAGGTAGCTAAAGGAAGCAGCTTTTTAATAACCACAAAGGTCTGGTAACTGTCTCACTTTTCTATCTGTACTTACGCACTTAAAAAGAAGCAGCTTTAAAAGCCAACAATTTCCTTGGTTGGTATTAAAATCAATAATACTCTAAAAATCAACCTTTCATTCATGCAAACACTTATGGAACATTTGAAATGTGTTAAACACTGTGATTGATCATGGGACACCGAGACATAAGTCAACACCCATGGAAAAAGGAAGTAGTTTTTTACATAATGCAAAATAGACCACCATATAAAAATAGACATGGACTTATAAGGAGCTGGGCCTGGTGGCTCATAAACTGTAATCCCAGTACCTGGGAGGCTGAGACAGGAGGATTGCAGGTTCAAAGCTGCAACAAGTTGATAAGACCTTCGGCAACTTGGAAAGACCCTTTTTCAAAGTAAAAAATAAAATAAGACTGTGGGTATAGTTGTGAGGTAGAATGCCCCTGGATTCAATCCCCTGTACTGAAAAATTTAAAAAGGAGTTATGGCCGGGCGTAGTGGTGCACACTTGTAAGGAGGCAGAGACACGTGGATCGCGCAGGTTCGAAGCCAGCTTCAGCTGGCTTAAGAGACCCTATTTCCAAATAAAAAATATAAAATAGGTCTGAGAGTATAGCCCGGAGGTAGAAGTCCCCTGGGTTCCATCCCCAGTACCACCAAAAAAAAAAGAGTTATGAGGAAACACAGAAGAAACAGAAATCAAGTTGGACCTTAGAGGTTGAACACAGTCAGTTGCTACATTTGTTTATTTCTACAACATGAAATGTGACAGTGCTATTGTGAAATATTTAAATAGTTTGCCATTTATTATTAATTTTTATCAGCCTTAGCTGTAAAATATCTTCCAATGACTGTAAAGGACATTAGCTAATTCAACTAATTAACTCTCTATATAGCATTCCTACAGCTAACTGGAGAGATGAAAATATTTCTACCCTAATTCTGGGTCTTAAATGAAGAAATGTCTATTTACATATCACAAATAAGTTGGAATTTCTCAAATCTCACCTTGTTTGCCACTCAGCAACACTTCCATGTGCTAACACTTCTGTTTAAGACAGAAGACATTAATTAAATAATTAGCCTTGAGCTCAGACATCTAAACAAACACAATTGATGAATTTGTTAATTGTTCTTCCCTGCTGTGGACAGGAGCTATTGTTAGCAACAGTAATAATAGCACTGATCTGATTTCGAAGAGCCACTCCGGATACAAGAAAAGGTAACTGTGGAGAAGCATAGAGTATTTGCTGAAAATACCAATTCTATGATTGCTTTGTTTATAAGTCATATGAAAAAGGACCAGGAATACTGGCAAACCCAAAATAACTTACTAGTGGATATGTGAATTTGCACCAAACACTGACAATTCAATTATTTTTTCCAGGCTCCCAGCACTCAGAAATAAAATAATTTTAAAAGCATCTCAAAGAAATGGAATGCTTTGGGAAAAAAAAAATCAAGCATTAGCACCTCCCTTCTTTTCACCAACAGGAAGATATGATCAGAATAAAAATGAAGCTAGATGGTACAGATTGGTGTTCTAATGTTCCTCCAGGATTTCTTTATAAATGAAGTATAAATAGCAGTTATCAGCAGACGTGTGTACACTGGGCATGGAAGACATATGCCTGTTGACAACAGGTTTCCAATAGGAAATACAAGGATAACTAGAAAGCAAACCAAATTTTTTTCTGCTGTTTATTAACATGTCAATCACTCTGTAGTCTATAAAAAATTCATAAAATGCCATAAACATTTCCCCATGCTATTCATTCACATGAAAATCTGATATTATTTGCAGAGCCATATTAATGGCAGTTGATAGGGACTGTGTTGATGAATGGAACTAGTGTGATCTGATTTATACAGAGCGTTTCCACCATTACAAGTCTGGAAATAAGACCAAAAGGAAACTAACCAGAGGAATACTGGACTTGCCAAATCAAAACAGATTCCTCTGAATGACAAGATATGGTGGGAAGAGAAAAGAGAGTATACGACAAATTGTGTCAAAAAGCATGATTTCTCACAAAGAAAGATGGGGGCAGAGAAGAGGGCAAAAAAAAGAATCCACAACCCAAAACTCAGTTATCGCTTTTCCATGTAGACACTTGAAAATTGACAAGTGCTGTTCCTTTTCATTTTCTTCCAACATTAAAGCCCAGTTTGAATCCCATCCCCTCCAAGACATTGTCCAGGATCCACTGAATGCCGTGGCCCTCGTCCTGTAACCTAACACACCTGCAGAACTCATAAATCACATTCAGTCACAGTGACAGATGTGCCTGTCTTGGTTCTCCAGCCAGAAGGTGAGCCTAGAGTGGGCAGGAGCTGAGCTTTACTGTTCTTTCAGCTCCCCACTGGACCTGAATGTGACGTGCTACACACAGCCAATGCTAAAAAAAAAATGCCTGCTACAGAAACGTATTCATCCAATGGGCTTCTTCTAAAGAGTCTGAGGATTGTAACATTCTTATTGTTTGGTAGAGTTTTTAAAATATTGAAAAAAACCATAGGTCAAATGCTATAGAAGAGTCCTTGCCAGCATTGGTGGGCTGGCACTTAAATAAAATATATATGGCCCGTCCACTCAACTAAGGACCCTCTCTGCTTTCTAGTATTATATTTTGCCACTGACTTAAAGCTAGGTGAAGTATGTAGCTCTTTCCCTTTGCAGTCTAGACCTTTCTAAGTCCATCTATCGAGCCTTGAATGAATGAAGGGAGGAAGGAAGGAATGAGTGAATGAACATGTACGACCTGAGAATTCAAAGATGAGTGACACTCTTATCCCTGTCTGCAAAGTATGCAAATCACCCAAGAAGCATAAAGCAAGACACAGATGTGAAAAATCAATACTATAAGAGGCAGAGAAATTTAAATTCCAAAGAAAAAAAGAATGATATGGAGTCAATTAAGAGAGACTGGACTGGTAAGAGCAAATGGAAAAGCGCCATACAATATAGTTGAGTTAGACCTGGAGAAACATACGGGTACACCCTGGTCAAGAAAGGGCAAGAGTGTTCCAAGCCCATAAAATACGAGCCAGACCGAGCAATGAAGATTCTGGCTTTGCTCTGTGAAGAACTGTGTTCTAGTCTCAGGTCAGCCATTCACTGAGAAGATGGGTAGTCCTGTGAGCATCCCTCTCTTCTTTGTACTTCAGTTTCTTTACGGACATGCAGACAGATCACTTCTTACTTCAACAGTCAAATTATAGGACTTAATATGATCATGTATTTTATTAATTTTTTTAATTTTTTTAATTTTTTGTGATTTTAGTGATGCATTATAGTCACATATCATAATATAAACCATGTTGACAGTTGACAATGACATACATGCACATGCCCTTGGTGCCCCCTTTCCATTTCCACCTTTCCCAATACAGAGTACCCAGATTGGCAATGGTATGTATTCTGTATTCACATGCATACACATAGTCTATAATCATGTATTTTAAATAGCCTAATAAAATATCTTATAAAAGGAACTTAAGATTTTGGAGTTATTTTGAGAAAAAAATCAAAGTATTTTTAAGAGGGTTGTATAACAGATCCAACACTTACTGTCAAAAATATAAAAGAAAGGGGGAAATTCAGCAACAGAGCACTTGTATAGCATGCCAAAGGCCCTTGGTTTGATTCTCAGCACCACAACGTGTGTGTGCGTGTGTGTGTGTGTGTGTGCGCGCGTGTGTGTGTGTGTGTGTGTGTGTGTGTGTGAGAGAGAGAGAGAGAGAGAGAGAGAGAGAGAGAGAGAGATTGAGATTAAACACAAGGGGAATAGTCGGTTTATTTACCTTCCTGTGTCCACATGAAGCTTGAAGTTTAGTAGCAAACACATAGAAACACCAAGGCAAGGCTGATCTCAGACTCAATGGAAAATCAAGTAACCAATTCTGGGTTTGATGGAGACTACACACATTTCCAGAATGTGGGGTTTTCTATCCTAAAATCAGGGGAGTCATGGGGAAACCACAGTGAGTTGGACATAACTGGGAAGGTGCAAATTACAAGTTGTGCAAGAGCTCCAACAGTAACTAGCATGATTCTCTGTATAATTGGGGAAGGATCTATACACAAGGACTTTTAGACTCCTATACTCAGCTGTTCTCTTTCTTCCCAGTCTCAGGACTCTGAAGACATTTTTCAATGAGGATCCACTCACTTAAAACTCAAATTGAACTAGGACTCTCAGTTTTGTATATGAAGCTTGGCTTTCTGTTGGGTATATAAGTGAATGCTATTTTTCTCATTTTGAAGATGGATAAACTGAGCTCCACAGATAGGTTAAACAACTTGTTCAAATCAACGACACAGCTGGAAATAAAACCCAGTTTCTTTTCCTCCTGGTTCAGTATGTATTTTGGGATATGTAGCATAGGCTTCAAACAGTGTTTAAGTTCTATTTAACCTTAGTGGGAAATATTCCAATTAACATATCCACCCCTGGGGTGTCTCTCCCAGTTGAAATTTTCTTCCTTTTTCGTCAAGTGAAGAAAACACTCCCCCACCTTCCACTTATTTTTCCCCCTCACTAAAGCTGGCAAGCATTAGTGCTTTTCTTGGTTTCTGCTCAATTCAACTCAAGAGAAGCTTGAAATGTATTCCATTTTTTTTTTTTGTAACAGTTAGGATAGGACTGTTAAGGGGTGGAGAAGATCAATCACTCGTGAAAAATGCTAGGTGTCCCATTATGGTATGATAAGTTCAGCCGCATAGCATATGCATTTTTTTTTTTTGCTCCCTGAATAAATGGCAGAAGTCAGTTCTCCATAAATTCAAAATGTATATTAGAACATGAAATCATATTTTAAGTGGATTTCACATATTGCTTCTCTTCATCATTCTAAATACCAAAGATTAAGCTTGCCACTTAGCTCTTGGCGGTCTTTTCTCTATTTTTTTTAACTTTTGTTTAATCAGATATGAATAGTGGTTGGTGGCTTTTATTGTTCACGGCTACCTGGAAGGGAGAGAGAAAATGAACTTTGCCTGCTCTCTTCCATTAAAAAAAATATATATATTTGATTTCATTAAGACTATTTCTGGCCTCTTTCAAAATGGTGCTGTTACCCAGTGGTAGAGCTGACCAAAACACCTTCCACCAAGCCAATCCGGTTTCCAAGCTCTTTCCCCCTTTGATATAACACACTCTCTCCTCTCCTCCCTCTCTTCTCAAGGATCTCACCTAAAATCAGTATAAAGTAGTCATTAAAACCCCACATGCTAGAGCAAAGATCTCAGGTACAAATCTCAACTCTCGCTTCTTAGCTCCGCAACCCCAGGTCAAGCCACCTAAGCTTTCAACGTGTTAGTGTTGGTTTCTGTGGAATGAAAGCTAGATCTTCCTGTTATCATCATCGTCAGTATTATTCCCAGAACATCCTCCCTGCTCTGCATGCTCAGCCATAAAAGTTCAAACACTCTGCAATTAGGATCCAGTGTGCAGCATCTTTAACCCTTTGCTTCTTTATCTCCTCCTAATTGTTCTGCAAAATTCTTCCTCTTCTAGTGTTTGCCTCGGCTGGGACTTTTTCTAAGTGTCCTTCGTGGGCTCTTTCTCTTCCTCTAAACATCTTCTCAGCTCCATTTTGATTCTCTCCTTAGAAAATCTCACATGGGCACTAAGTAATATCCCAAGTGTATATCTTTATTTATGTCTTTTCTTCTGAACTCCTGACTCAATGTCTGACCTCCACTACCTCTATGGGGGCGACTAAAGCACATCTTGATGGTCACCAAACCACAGATGCCTCTCCTATCCTTGATAAATGGCATGACTATCCTTTCCATGGCTCATGTTCAACCCCTAAGAACTAGTTTTGATGTTTCTATGTCTTTCATCCTCCCAAGTCCATAGCCCAAGAAAACCACCCACAAACTTCCCTAATCTGACCACATTTGTCTGTTTCTCTCCTCACCATTTTGGATTTGGTCTGGATGGCTATGGTATTACTCTAGCTCTTCTTTCTGCTTTGATTGTAACCCCTTAGCCCCCATCCCACAACTTTCTGCCTTGACTCTGCAGCCAGAAAAATCAAAAAAGCAAAATAGATCTTAACACTTCTTGGGTTAGCGCCCCATTTCTTCTCACCCATGCTGGGATCCTTTTCTATCTTTTTGTATAAAATAAACTTTTGCGATCCTCACCTTATCAGTGCTCACCATGATCCAGCCCTGCCTACCTCCTTTCCCTTCTCTCCCCTACATTTACTGTACTCTCTGTTTCTTTTGGATTTTTTTAAACGGCACATGAGAGGCCTTTGCAATAGTTCCCCCCCTAACCAGAACATTCAGATTCTCTCTTATCTTCAAGGTATCTGTCCAACAGTCCCCATTTCCAGAGCAATGTTTTTCCTGTGATACCACAACAGCCCCAGCAGCGGTCACTTTCCACCTCATTATCTTGTTTTATTTTTGTCTTAGGCCTTATGACCATTCAGAATACTATTTATTTGCCACTCATTTATTATCTGTCTCCCTAAATTCCATGACAGCAGGGAACTTGTCTAGTTCACTGTCTGGATCCCAAAATTATAAAAGGACCAGGCACAATTAATATCTGTTGAATGAATGAATGAATGAATGGCCAGCTTTTAGAATCTCTTAATTCCCTGAATTCATCCACATTACACTGGTGAGATGTTTTGCAGGCCAAGATAATTATACAGTAATTAGTCTGAAAGAAAGGCATTTAAGTTATAAGTTAACAAGCAGATGGATGACTGTTCTGAGAACATTGACCACTTGCTCGTTATCTCCAGAGTGGAATAAATAAGCAGAAACTGCCTTAAATTGTTGTGGGACAGCTTGACTTGATGGAAGAAAATCTTTCTGATTTTGAAGGTCATGAATAATTGAGAGAGGCCATAAAGAAAGATGCCAGTCCTCATGCCTAAAGTACTTGACAACCACCAGCCAATTATTTGATTTAGATGCTTCAGTAACTGATTGTCATCATTAATGGGTTACATAATATGTAATATACAAAAGGTTTCAATCATTCTAAAATGCACATTTCCCATTTCTGGTATCAGAATGTATCTTACACTTGATAGTGCATGATAATTCAATTGGTAGCATATTTTCTTTGTGATATATAAAATAATGGTACTTAATATAGTGCATCTCAGACTCAATAAAGTATAATAATTTATGCTGTTCCATTCATTGAATGCTGTGCCCGGGCAAGCATTTACAAATGTTGTCTTATTTTGTCAATCCTCACCATCTGCCTCTGGCATAAGTCATGTTAGAGCTTTCTTACAATAAAAAACTAAGGATCAGGGAGGTTATGTTTTTTAAATTGATATAATTTATAGATGCTAAAGTCCACAATTTTATTCAGATCTATCTACCTGGCCCCTCAAACCAGTTCTCATCACATTTCCTATAATAATTATTGTTAAATAAAATTAGATTCTGTACATAAAATACAAAGTGCCCACCACAAAAACCTCACATAGTAGGTATGCAATTCAAGTCAGTTTTTCTTCTCTGCTCCTTTGTATTCACCTGAATAGAAGAGCATGCACTGTGCTCTGATTCCGCGATTTCTGCCTTTTGAAAAGATCTGAGCCCATATCAAAGGCAGCAAGTGCTCTGGGGAGTCAGTGGGACCATCCAACCATCACACTGCTGAAGGACCAACCACTCCCAGATGAACAAGAGAGAACCAAACAGCCAAATTAATTCCCTGCCTCATTCCTCAATTGACCAACGCTAACAAGATTAGACTGGAAACTAGTGGCTCAATAATACCAGACCAATCAAGGGAGGTGTGGCACGGTGGGAAATCCCTGGCTTTCCAGACTGGTAGTCTCCGGCTTAAGCTCAGATCCTAGATCTCCTTGTGAATCACCCTGAGCACCTAACCTGTCTGGATCTTAGTCTTCTAATCTATAAACAAGGAAAAGTACTGCTTCTCCTTCTGGGTTACAGTAAAGAACTGTTATTTGACTAAGATTCACTGAGTCCTTTTTATGTGCATGTAGGATATATCATTGAGGAAAACCAAAGTAGGCCTTGCCTTCACTGGACTTACAGCTTAGTAACTGCTGCCATGTTATTTTGTGATTTTTGTAAAAATTATCAAGTAGAGGAAGTCACATGAGATATCAAAACTGGAATTGGCGACTGGTCAAAAGTCACCCAGGGATTCTGGATACAGGACCAAGCAGTGTCCCTGCATCTCCTCTCTTAGAAATGTTCTTCACCAAGATGGCCTCAGAGGGGGCTCCTAGTCAAGCCATATTCAGTCAGATGCCATCTCCTCTAGGTGAAGATACCTCTTCCTCCTGCCCTTAGCTCGGTTGCTTATATCATGGCCCTGACTACAATCTGAAATTCTCATGTTGGAATGTGTTTGGTGATTTGCTGTTCCATCTCTAACACTTACTATTGGTATGAAAGGTATATCTTCCACTGCTAGAAAGCAAGCTGCAATTTATAAATATGCTTTGAGCTCAAAGACAAACCTGGAGGCTACCAGAACAAAATAGTCAGATGGTGGCTACTAGTAGTCAGTGTGGCGTAGGGTCGGCAGAGGGCTTCTGATATAGGCTTCCAGACGCTGAGAGGACCACTCTCTCTGTTTCATCCTGAGACCTGCAAACACTGGGAATCAACGCTTTCAGGTCGCTGAACTCTGAAGGTAACAAAACCAGCAGGAGATTAGGAGTGGGATGGAGGTAGGAGCCAGTGAATTCAGGTCTGCTTGATCATGTAACTCCTCTGAGAGGGCAGGCGTGGGAAGGAGCAGAAATGAATTCATACCATTTATTTAGCTTCAAAAAGAGTCCTGACAATATTTTAGAGCCAGGACCACTAAAACACTGAGTCATCCTGGGGGTGTGGGAATCAGCCTGACAAAGAAAGGAGATCGATGAATCAACAAGATATTTATTGAACACTTACTATATACCTAACCTGTGTCAGGTACCTCGGCTTAAAGATAAGACAAAGTGCAAAGGGAGAGCCCCAGAGGCAATGCCGATCTTGGCCTTCTTTTATATTTTTATAAATGATCTAGATAGATGTAGGCACCAAATTCCCAAGCTCTGCTGAGCAAAACAAACTCCTCAGTTTCACAAAATGCTGAGCTGATTGAATAAAAGGGCAGAGAGAGTTCATGACACTACCTGAAGCTCAGCAAAGCAGCAGAGGAGACGCTTTGTGAGTGTGGGAAGCTGCCATTGATCTGGCACGAGGCCCCCGGGGAGAGCAAAGGGAAAGGTTGAGGACAGCGGGGACCAAATCTATTCTGTTTACCACAGAACCCCTAGGTCTGGACCACAGCCCACCACACACAGGTGCAGATTTGGGGATTTTGAGGGGGAAGGACCCGGGCAGCTCAGATGTGCCTGGCATTATGTTGCCAAGACACTAGCAGGTTAGATGCATTGAGTAAGAGAAGAAGAGCTGAAACCCAGTTTGTGGACAAGCTTCTTCGCTCCTGAGATCTGAGCAGATAGTGGACTGTCTGCCAAGAACAGCAGTCAACACCACTGATTCTCAAGACAATGGGGAGGAAGAGGGACAGAGAGAAGGAGGTGGGTAAATTTCAGCACAGATCAAAGAGCTGCCAGAAAAACCTTCATCGAATGGGACCAGTTGTTAAAATTAAGATTCTCATCTCCTTTGGCCTAGCAATGTAAGACCTGAGCAGCTAAGCGTTTCCCTGGGTTGCCTGATCAAAAATAAACACATGACAAGCTGTATATCTCAGCCATTCACTTTATAGCTCTCAGTTGTCACTGGAGCACAGTGCAGATGCTGAGGTCTTATTTCTTAACAGCAAGAGGCTCCCTAGGCAGAAGCCTGAAACTTAAACAACAGCCCAAGAGAAGAAAAGGGAGCAGGAGGAGATTCCCTGGGTCTAGAAAATGTTTGCCCTTCTCAACCCCCAAACCAGCTGATCCTAGGAAGGAGAAACTCCAGAAAACACGCTGGGTGAAGATATTTTACCCAGTGCCCCTTGCTGTGTCTTTCGAGGGAGCACTCCACAAAGGGAAAACTGTCCTCCCTGCCCAGAGGAAGGCAGCAACAACAGAGGTGTGGGTGTAGAGCTCTCCACTGGAGGAGGAGCTGCCGGTAAAGTAGTTTGTCATAGGACCAGAGCCCCCTCCAACTAAGTGGCTGTAAGGTACTGCTGACTGGCCCCAAATCTGGAAGAGTAGAGCATCTTTAAATGACCCAGGTCTCCCTTAGCAAACAAATCTATAATGCCTGCATCCCCATGACTTTATTCAAAGGTCCTTCTGCCACAGCAGAGCATCCTTATCCATTCTTGCATATCTTGAAGGTCCAATTCACCACTGCTCTGTGTCTGCCTTCAAGACCCAGCTGGGATTCTGTGCAAAAGGAGCCCATGATTCAAGGTAGGGGAGATTTGGATTCTGCTATCAGGACTGTTCCTCATGAGATGTGTGCCTGGGGGAGCCCCTCAGCATCCCTGAACCTATTTTCTCACCTGGAAAATGGGACCAACAGGATCCCCCCCTTCCTCGAGGTTATCGTAAGAGATGATGAGAGGATTTTAGAAAGGGAATGAATTCAGTAATTAATAAATGAACACTCCAGAAGGGTTTTTATTTCACTGGAGATAAACTATGGAAGCGGGGTGTGGGGGGGGGTGGCTAAGGTCAGAGGCAGTTTGCAGAGGTCCAGATGGCAACTTCAGAGAAGGTCAGGGAAGGGATTGGCAGAGCGTTATGGTTACACTGAGTCCTGGTAGCACATCACACATTGTAGTACACCTAGGTGGACAGCAGTGATAGGTAGGATTCGTAAGCTCATGGAACTGCCATTGATAGAAAAGGAAACAGACTTTGTAGCCAGGTCCTCTGAGCACGAATTCCAGCTCAGCCATATTCTAACAATGGACCTTGGGCAAGTGATGTAACCTCACCAAAGCCATAAAGTGGGATTTATATTAGCAGGTTCACAGAGTTCTTGTAAAGATTAAGTAAAATATATATGTAAAGAGCCTTTCCTGTAGGCAAAGGTACCTTTGAAATAGATGTCCCGTGCTTTCTTTTTCTTTGCATTTTCTGCCATGCCAGAAATGTCCAAGTGTTTTGTCACATTTTCTTCTAACACTAATAATATGTGTGGGAAACAGATGCTTAGTGCATTTTTCCCTCTCCCTTTCTAAGAAATAATATTCTGCAAACTATGGCTATAGGTGTCTTATTCTGGGTGTGTGTCCTGAACCTCATTCAATATTCTTTATTTCTTGCTGAAAAATAAAAAATGTAATGATTGTCATGCTTCCCAGCCCCCATGATCAACAACAATGCCCATTTCTGTGTGTTTCCACTAAATTATGTGCCATGCTAGATAAAAGATTTGTTTTGAAAAACAGCCACTTCCCAAAATAAGAGAGTTTATCAATTCCAATCATTCTTATCCAAAATTAGTTGTCAAGTTTCAATGGCTGAAATGAATTTAACCACATAAATGCAGTTCTGCTGGTGAATCTTTAATGTAACCTCACAGAGCACTTCCAAATACTCAGCCCGGCTGGACTTGACCAACTCCATTTAACATCAGCACTTTTGTGTCATAATAGAGTCTATTAACAACAGTTGACTGACATTAGATGTAGTCAAACTAAGCATCAATTAAAAAAAATATGCTGACCTCTCCCAAAATTAAGAAGCATTCACCCCACATTCACTAAAGAGAAATGGGAATAATTACTGTGGCCTTCAGAAACGATGTGACTTGACTAATGGACAGCACTATTTTTCCACTGCCACAAATACATTATGATGCTGTAGCAATATTGATATTCATAAAATCTCATTAGGCCAACTGGAAGTCAAACATTGGCCAATCATGCTCCTGATTCCTACTTACAGATCAAAGTTAAATACGTGCTTTAGCCAGTTAGAAACAAAATTGAATTTGAGCTCCGCACTGTTTTCATTAAGCACCACTCTATTAGGCTGTGTTTAAGACGAAACAGTCCATGGGGAGCTTTTTCCAAACCAATGAGAAGGCCTCCTTCCCACATCGAACTTGAAATACCATGACTGTTCATTTCAATAATTTGCACATCTTAAAGCAGCCTGGACCTGCACAGCTCTACTATCTCTTCCCTTGGTCATTTCACCTTAGATGGGTTTATTTCCAGCAAAATGAAAAGCCTGTTGGGGTTGAGTAATTCTCATATTCAGAATATTGTGACCCATAATAAAATAGAAAACTATCTTCATTGCATCTTTCCTCTTCTTCCTCCCCTTCCTTCTCCTCCTCTTCTTTTCTCTCTCTCTCTCTCTCTCTCTCTCTCTCTCTCTCTCTCTCTCTCTGACATTAGCTCTTAATGAAAAGGAAAGACAAATAAACCAATTTACACAGGTGTCCTGAGCGAGCTGAACTCCAAGCAGAAGTAAGCCAAGTAAGCCAGGCTGAGTGAGACCATAGCGGAGGAGATCTGGAACGATGCAGGGGCAAAACCTTGGTATCATCAGTCACAACAACAGAGAGCAGAAGGTCCTTTTCCAGGATGAGACCGTGTTTTAAAATTCCAATACGCAGCCCAAACCCAGTAGCACTGGCAAAATGTGTCTCCATGCTGAGATGGTTCACCACCTCTCCTACATCATTTATAGCCCCCAGCTAGAGGTGATTCTGCAGGGTCACACAGGCAAAGCAGCAGTACCCAGAGAAGGACAACTCAGGTGAGCCTCCCATCCTCCACCTATGATGGTATCTCCATGGTGAGATATATATATATAGAAATATAGATATAGATATAAAGCATGTGCACATGCACCATCTACTTGGTATACACGAGGGGCATCAAATGGAAAGGGGCTGATCTTTTTTTCACCCTTTCAAAATAGTGGCCTTGGAGAATCCATTTTACAATTGCAGAGAGTACTGCCACGTTACACACAACGTATGGCGTTGGAAAAAGCTTGCAGCGCTTGGGGAGAGTCTCCCAAAGCTTGCAGCACTTGGGGAGAGTCTTATTTTGGTCTCTGCTTTTGTTCCTAGTGCAAAGATGGGAGGGGCACTAAGCCTTCTGAATGTTCACATTGGCACCTCAAATTTCAGTAGTGGAGGAAGAGAATATGTAAGTAGTTTGGAATGGGAAATTCAGGGACTGTCTCAATGTGACATTTTGCATAGGAGCATGTTGTTTTGACTTAGGGCATTTATTTGGAGTGGAAGGGGAGTCTATTGAAGGGGAAGGTTCAAAGTCTTCCCCAGCTCCTCAGTTAAAACTACTAATAGGCCGGGAGTGGTGGCGCACGCTTGTAATCCCCGCACTTGGGAGGCGGAGACAGGAGGACCGCGCAGGTTGGAAGCCAGCCTTGCTGGCTTAAGAGACCCTCTTTCCAAATAAAATATAAAAAATAGGTCTGGGAATGTAGCCTGGAGGTAGAAGGGTTTCATTCCCAGTACCACCCCCCCAAAAAAAAATTACTAATAGCAACTACAATTTTTAAACTTTTTAAAACATGAAAGTATTATAGAACATGACATAATAGTAAAATTTTTGGACACTTTTTTCATAATAGAAATTTCTAAGGGTCATATTAACAAATGAATTCCAAACTTACAAAATTATATTTTTATTTTTAAAATAGCTAAATCAGGGGCTGGGATGTAGCTCAGTGGCCAAGCACCTGCTTTGCAGGTGTGGTGCTCTGGGTTCAATCCTCATTTCCAAAAATAAATAAATAAAATAGCCAAATCCTGGTATGTAGGATCCTATGCTTGAATGTGCATGAAATTTGATCAAAGTAAATTATCGGGGTGACAAGACGTCATGTACGCAAAAGTATAAGGATGATGAAAATACAGCAACTTTTTATATAGAAACGTTCAATTTGCAAAATTTTGTCAAGGGTAGGTATGACCTCTCTAGTTCTTTGTTGCAACCCCAATAAAGAGGGGAGCAAAATACCAATATCCTTGTTGTATATATTACAGGGGAAACTGAGGACAGGTGGAGTAACTTATCCACACTCAAACATACATCCAGGGACGAGTGTAGTCTGGGACCCCATGTATAGGCTTCGAGTTCTACCATATCACAAATCTGTCTCTCAATAAACGAAAGTGTTAAAGATGAAGACGACTCCACTGGGCCTAAAGGCAGGCTCCATAATGATGAGTACACCAAGACCAGTAATTGATTTCTAATACCGTTCTCTAGTAAATAGGAACCAGGGATTCCTGCAGAAATGGCATTCTCTTTTTCTTTTTCTTTCTTTCTTTCTTTCTTTCTTTCTCTCTCTCTCTCTCTCTCTCTCTCTCTCTCTCTCTCTCACACACACACACACACACACACACACACACACACACACACTAGGAGCTTGTCAGGGAACTCAAAAGCCATTAAGAGAGCTTTCCCAATGGCCAAACCTAGAACAAGAACAACTAAAACAGTACTGGATTATAACTCAAAGTATAAAATAATAGCCATGAGTCCATGCTGATACAAGCACATGACTGAATAAAATGATAAAATGAAGGAGAGGAGCCAATTCACCTATGCAGCAAAATTCCAAACAATTTCTGTATATATGTGGCCTTCCGGGGGGGTGGAGAATATAACTTTTTATGTGGGGGCTGTGCAAAATGACTTCCTTCCAAAGAGTATAGTGTGCTCAGAAAGCAAAATAAGAGCATAACTTCACAGTGGAAAAACTCAATGAGACTGCTTCAGCCAGGTGATCGGGATCAGCATGAACGGTGATGAGTCACGTAAATAGTATAGGTGTCGCCAAGCATGGTGGCGCACGCTTGTAATCCCCGCGCTTGGGATGCAGAGACAGGAGGAGCGCGCAGGTTCGAAGCCAGCCGCGCTGGCTTAAGAGACCCTGTTTCCCAAATAAAAAGTATAAAATAGATCTGGGATTGTAGCCCGGAGATAGAAGGGCTTCCAGGAACCCCAGTACCACCATAAATAAATAAATAAATAAATAAATAAATAAATAAATAAATAAATAAATAAATAATAGTATATGTGTACTCCTGATAGGATGGAATAAAAATGGCACCTCAGTGCGCATCCTCCCCAAAGCCCACAAACCAAATCTCATTATGAGAACAACACCAGAGAAATCTCACTTGAGGGACTTTCTACAAACCCCCTGACCAGTTTTCCTCAAAACTGTCAGGGGCATCCATAAAAAGGAAACTCTAATAAATTGTCACAGCCGAGAGGAGACTAAAGAGATGTGAGAACTAAATATGTCATGGCGTTTGGAATCTGATATAGAGAAAGGACATCAAGTAAAAAGTAGAATAAGGAAATCTGAATAAAGTATGGACTTTAGTTAATATTAAAGAACCAGTATTAGTTCACTGGGATGACAAATGTACCATACCTATATAAAATATTAAGAGGGAAACCAAGAGCCAAGCATTGTTCTTGCAATTTCTCTGTAAATCTAAAATTACCCTAAAATTAAAATTTGATCTTAAAAAAGAGAGCCTCTCCCTACCAAAGCCCTACACATGACCCATAAACTATCTTATGTGATTAAAAACTGAGTCTTATTCTGGGGTAATTATGGAAACTTAACTATTATTTCTCTACATTGGTCATCACAACACCCTCATACTTGGTCACCTAAATGTTTTACAATGAGTATTAAAAGAAACATAAAGCCATTTATCACCTGGGCCATCCTTCCTCACCGTTGACAGGCTGGTAAAAGGCCAGATGCAACAGCTACTAAAGATAAGAAGAAAGCTTAAAAAAAATAAAAACAGTGTGGCAGCTGGTTCTCCCTGGGCCATCTGATTCTAGCCCCAACAGTCCTCCACCGAGTGGTGGTGAAAGGTAGAAAATCAGTTAGTCCCTTCACAGCTGGGGGCAGGAGAGGCAACAACTTCAGGCTGAGTGTGTCTGCACCCAGCGTGAAAGAGATCCTAAAATTGCAACTTTAAATGCCTTGGGTATTGACAGAGCAACCCATGTGGCAGCTAAGTGGACATTAATGTACTGTAAAGTACCTGTTGGAGCTGCACAAACTAAATTATTTTCCCTCCTACCTATACTCCAAGAGGGTATAATCTACTGAGGGGGGAAAAAAAAAGAATTCTTGATTTTTAAATTGAGCTAAATGGCAATGCCATGGCAGGGAGGGGGGCCACGTAAGACTCCCGTGGGTGAGGAGGGGTGTTGCGCTGAGCTCCTCTGGGCCTGCTCAGTTCACAAGCCCCCTGCAGTCAAAGCCGGGGTGACATCCCATCAGCCTGTGGAAAGAGCAGAGGCTTCCTGGCTGGACTCTCATTCCTGCACACATCCCATCCATTTAGTACACAGCAGCCACTTTCTAGCTCTTATGGTTTGGATATAAAATGTCCCCAGGAAGAGCTCGTATATTCATGCAAAAATGCTCAGAGGTGAAATGATTGATTATGAAGGGTTTAATCTCATTAGTGTTTTAATCGGCAAATGGATTTACCAAGTGGTAAGATAGGCAGGTAGTATGTGATTGAAGGAGGTGGGTCACTGGAAGTGTGGCATTGAGAAATATATATATACAGAGAGAGAGAATATATATATATATATCAGTGAAACCCTCTCTCACTCTCTCTCCCTCAGCTTTTGGCCTCCATGCTGTGAAAGCAGAGTCCTTCTGCTCAAGCTCTCTCTGCCTCCCACCACCAGGACTTGAGCTCTGCAGACTTCATTTGACTTCACATGGATTGAACCCACTGAAATCTCCAGAACTGTGAGCAAATATATCTTACTCCCTCTGAGTTGTAGTGGTCAGGTATTTTAGGTCACAGCCATGAGGATGCTGACTGAAACACTAGCTCAGAGAATCATGGTGTTAATTTTTCAGGGGACCTATAAAGCTATTACATCCAGTGACCCATCAGCATGAGGTCCCTGCAAAGGGCTCCCTCAGTATCTCCCTGGGACACCAACCTTGCTACCATTCCAAGGGTGTGATGGCCTCTGCTCAGGCCCATTCCTCTGGCATCATCTCTTACTCTTCCCTTCTCCTCCAGCCATCTAACCTCAGTGTTGCCTAACTATACCACGTACCCTCCTGTCACAGGGCCTTTGCACTTTTCTTCTGCTTTGAATGCTCTTCCCTCTTCTACTCGCATAATATCTTTCTTTCTTTCACCTTCTTCATTTTCTGTCCCAAATGTTACCTTTCTCAGCAAAGCTATCTATGACTACCTCATTTAAAATTCTTTTATTCCCGCCTCCCTTCCCGTCACTGTGTCCACCTTAAACATTTAATTTCTCCCTACTCCATGTATCACTTTTTAACTTTCTACATATGTTTACTGATTGGCTTTTTACATGTTAAGTTTCCTCTTTAGGGAATAGGCTCCAGGAGGTCAGCGCAAGTGTTGACTGCTGGCACCCGGGTCTGTGGCCGATCGTATACATGCCGCTAAATATCCATTCATGAGTGAATCAGTTCTTAATCACTTAAGCACACTTTCTATTTGGTGAACAAATCATTTTTACAGAAACCATACATGCTTCCCTCATAAAAACATTCATTCAGGGTGTATAAAAATACTTTATGGCAGTCCACTTTTATGGTATTATGAAATTGTTTATCAACATATTTTTTCATGCATGGTCCTAGGGATGGAACCCAGGGGCATTCTACCTCCAAGTTACACCCTCAGCCCTATTTTTTTAGCCTTTTTATTTTTTGGAACAGGGCCTCACTGATTGTGAAGGGTCTTGCTAAGTAGCTGAGGCTGTCCACGAGCCATGAGCCTCTGGTCTCAGCCTCCCAAATGCCGGGATTACAAGCATGCATCACCACACCCAGCCTCAACATACATTTTAAAGACTGACTTCCATTATAGAAAATACAATCACCTTGTATATTGAAAGGGATAACAGTGCCCCAGGTTTCTCTAGTTTCTTACTTTGTGGAGAACTCACAAAGAACAAAGACGTGTGACATTTCTTTCTTGTTCATCTCTTTCTTCACGTTTACACCAAACATAGCCCACACTCTACATATAGGACATGTTCAGGAATGAGGCGGTATCATACCATTGTGTTCAGAGAAGACGGGAGGTCAGGAGAACAGCCTCCAACAACACCTGATACTAAAGCAAAACTCCCCTCCTATATTACCAAACAGGAGAAAGGCTGATACTCAACCCCGAGGCCTCTCAAGATATAGAACCATAACAGAGCAGGGCACAGAAAGAGGAGTTTAAGAACAATCCCAGCCCCTCTATTTCCTAGCTGGAAAGGATGGAGATGTTTAGATAAATTCCCAATTCAATAGTGCTTTAATAGCTAAGCTGCCCAAAGAAAGAGAAAATTTATTCCTGTCCAAAAACATTCATTGAGAACAACCACTTGTTAGGGGGTGGGGATGCAGATGTAAAAGACACAGCAAAACTCAGAAGAGTTCTTTCTGGCATAACCACCCAAGATGGAATTGAACACCCCTCTCTTCTTTCCCTACAGCCCAGATTTCTTGGGAACAGAATGGCAAACACTCAGGCAAAACCACAAATCAATCTCCCTCTAGGATTCCAAGAGAAGGATTAAAGCCCTGGGATGTGCTCGTGACTTCAAAGCCTCTTCCATTTTTGCCATCTTACCACTCTCTTAGGCTTTTTTTAAATTTTATTTTATTTTTTTTGGGGGGGTAACTTTTTTTTGACTGAGCAATTTTTCATTTATTTTTTATTTATTTTTATTTTTTATAAGTGGAACATACTGAAAATGGTGTACATTTAGGTTGTGCTTCGTGCCCTCTTAGGCTTTAATGTGAGGTTGCTTTGGAGTTTACCCAAGGAAGACAATTTTTCCAAAGCGAAGAGACCCTGTGTCCAGGATTCAACCGACCATCATCTTTGGGGCATCGTATTTTAGTGCTCTTGAGTTCCCCCATGAGAGAAGTGAAAGATTGTATGTGGAAACAAGCATGAACAGGTGACAATGCCTTCCATGGCTATCTCAGACAACCTAGACTGGGGGCCAGTTCTCTTTCCCTGGAGACATTCAGACAGGAGGTTGATGAAGCATTCTAGTGCAGTTAAGATGATATTGTTTGAGGAATGTTCTAAATGACCACCAAAGCCCCTTCTAATTCTGAGATTTTGTTATCAGAATGATAGATCTATAAGCTCTTGTAAAAAAAAAAAAAAAAACCAGTAGTGATGGCCAGTACTGGACTAGACAAATGAGCCCCCCCTTACAGAAATTTTCAGAAACATTTGGAGAAGGCAGGTTTGTCAAGAATCACACAAACTGGAGTGAAGGAGATGGAGCCTTAGACTTATCTCAATGGGACTACAGCTGGAACCAGCAACACAAAAATATGAAACATCAGATGCACTGTGAGCAGACATCACAGCACAAAGGTTAGACGTTTGAGGTTCCAGGGACATTTCTGCCCTTCACTACAGCAGTTTCTGTACATCATCTATAAAATGGAAAAAATCATCACTCAAAGAGTTGTTACAAAGATTCAGTGGGATAACCTTTGAAAAGATGGGCAGTCTCCAGTATGTATGCAGCATTCAGTATATTATGGCTCAATATTATTAGTTCTTTTTTTTTTTTGCGATACTGGGGATGGAACCCAGGGGCATTCTACCTCCGTGCTACACCCCAGGCCCTATTTTTTATTCTTTCTTTTGAAACAGGGTCTCACTGAGTTGCAAAGGGCTTCACTAAGTAGCTGAGGCTGGCCGCAAACCACGATCCTCCAGTCTCAGCCTCCCAAATGCTGCGATTACGAGTGTGCACCACCACACCTGGCTTATTAGTTCTTGATCATTGACATGTCTAGTCATGACCAACATGACCAACAAGTTGACTGACATGGAAAGAAGCTATCAAATGCTCCCTATTATATACTAAAGAGATGCAACTCTGGGAAGAATACTAGGCTAGATGGACCACAGAGCTAACTTTGGAGCATCTCTTGGGCATCTTATGGATACTTGGCTGAACAGACCCAGGAAATGCATTTTAATGACAGCTCCGTACCATCTACCATGAGGCATTGATACTCCATGGAGCAGGCTAGCCTAGTGCTGAGAGAGCTGTGCAGACTTGTCACATCGATTTCTAGCTCTTTGAGAACCGTGATTCTTGGACCAATATTCATTTTAAGCTTAAAATACATCTGAGTGCCTTGTAATTTGGAGTTACACCAACAACAACAACAAAATTCAATCTGTCAGAGAAATGCAGCCAAGCCACCCTGAGAGGGCCATGCCATGACAGAGTCACAGGCACATCTGCACCACACACCTGAATCAACACATCCCTGCCCATCACGGCCCAGCTAGATCTCTAACTGTGGATATCAAGGGCCACAGGAATGGGGCGTATAACACAATCAACCGTGATGTCATCCCTAAGACTTTGAAAGAAAATAAAGTGGATCTTTCACTATTATTATTTTCTAAACTGGTCTGAACATAAGCATCACCTGGATGGGTACCACCACAATTATTAAGTACCCAGAGATTTAAGGAAGGTCCTCAGGCCTCCCTTCTGAAGTCCTCTGTTAATAGGAAAGTTAGGAGACCAGGAACTATATATTTTAACGGGCTTCGCAGGTGATTCACAAGTGCATAAAAAAATCGGATAGTGCTTGTGGTAGTGACCAAACCATTTATTGTCAGTTTGATTTCTTAGAAAGTAGTTGTAGAAGGCCTCATGTACGTCCGGCGCCTCCTGCAGTAACACCCATCAGGCATCAGCACAATCCTTCCATCCTCTGTTTGACATGGTGGTGGTTAAACCCATGTGAAGAGAGACAGTGAGGCTCAGGGAGGTAAGGGATGCTCCTGAGAATCAGAACTGGGATTCCAAGCCACGTCTCATGACTGCCACTCAGGGCCTTTTTCCATGACCTCACTGTCGCCTGTGTAATCCAAGTCACTCCTCTCTCCACAGCTCCCAGGCTGATGATCCAGGTCGCCATATGGGACTAGTCACGCGATTTTTCCAGGCTAATTCAGACATGTCTTTAATAGCAGCGAAGAGCAGCTGCACTTGAACGGGTTGTCTCTGGCTGGATATGGCGCTCTGCCCAACAAGTGGCCTCTTTAGACATCCTGTGACGATGCCCTGCAAATGTTCCTGCAAAGTGTTTATTTTCTCCGGAAATACTAAACACAAATGTTGTCTTGCTGGAACCTTGTAGCTCGGGGCCTAGCATATAACTTTATCAAAGTAACGATGTCCTCCACACAGTTTCCTACGGTGGCCTCACTATATATATCATTAGTTCACCAGCTACACTGTTGAGTAAAAATGCCATTAGAAAACATATCATTTACTCAATAGACTCAAATGGGTCCCAAGGAGCTATTCCAGTCTATCAGGTAATTATGGGGAAAACCCTGTATTATTTACTGGAGAAAATGGAATGCCTCCCTGTGAGGCACCAAGGTCCTTCCCTGTTCTTTGTGATAAAAAGATGATCCCATTTTGTGATAACAACTATTGAGCTTAGTCTGATTCTAGTGATTATTTTATCATTTTGTTGTGTTTTTCCTATTTTATATATAGCAAATGGCTCCAAGCTAAACATAAATAATAGAACACTTTGAAAATTTATTTGAGTCCTATTCATAGTTCTATTTCTCAGAAGAGAGGCCAAAATCCTCCAGAGTATTTTATTTGGGAACTCCCATAATGACCACTACACAGGCACCAGTATGCAGCATCCTCTCATCCAACTGGGACTCTGGAGGCTTGGAACTCATGAGGACCGTCAATGGAGCCATCTTCCAGTGCAGGCATCTGGGGATTCCAACTAGAAACTCAGTGAATAGTGAGGACTGAGCCTTCACACTAGTTGTCTCAAGTCATGAGGATCCCTGAGTGGGACCTTGGCTCTCACCCTTAAAGCCACTTCTTGGAACCTTAAGACTGTAATGTGGCTGCAAGGTAAGGCTATGTCCACAAGACCTACTGTAGTTCCTGGAATTCTAGGGATTTACAATAAGTGTGGGCTGCATCTAGCAGGTCTCCTCGTTCAACTCTAGTACCCTATAACTCAGACACGATCATATTCTGCCTTGCGTCTGCCGTCTACAACAGCACTGACATGTAACTCCCTTTTTACCTAGTGATTTTATTTTTCCCTTTCTTTATGGAACTGGGGATTAAACCCAGTTCCATTCTATCTCTGTGCTACACCTTGCTCTATTTTGTATTTTTTATTTTGAAACAGGGTCTCAGTAAGTTGCAGAGGGCCTCACTAAGTAGCTGAGGCTAGCCTCAAACCTGTGATCCTCCTGTCTCAGCATCCCAAGGGCTGAGATTACAGGTGTGTACCACCACACCTGACTAGTTTTTACAATTTTGTAGGGTGCTGATTTATTGCAGGGCCTTTGCTTCTTGAGTCACTATCAACTCCCAACACCCTTGGTCCTTCTACACAACAACAAAAAAAAAGTATAATAGAGGCTGGGGGTACAGCTCAGTGGGCAAGGGCTTGTGTAGCATGCACAAGCCCTGACTTCAGTCCCCATCATTGTGAAAATAAAATAAAAATAAATAAATGTGTAATGGAAGGAGAGAATGAGGGCAGAACACAGAAGTCATCCTGGACGGTAGAGGAGGGTGGAGGAGGGCCAGGTGGTGTTGTTCAAAGGCAAAGGTGGGTCATTAAAATTATAATAGGGAAGGTTAGTCAGATATTAGAAAAGTTACAAAAACAGAGTATGTGATGTATTCCATTAAAAATGCATTTCCTGGATACCAGGAGTATGCAAAAGCTGGACACACCCTGAGACAGGTGGGGAAGAGCTACTTCTAAGCCACACTCCCTCAGCACTCCTGACTGCCAGCGTCCTCGGAGCAGCATAACCGCAGGTAAAGAACAACAATCCTAACAGCAATGTCAACTCAGACCCAGATGGAAAGGACAGAACAGGAAACAGGAGGCAGAGCCCAGAGAGAAAGGCCCACAGGTAGGGAGTGAAGCAACATGCCTCCCACCACCAGAATGACGCCTATTTGCCCTATTTTATACACTCTGCATGCAAGTCAGTTTAATGTTCCCAGGATTTTTAAAAAAATGCCTCTTAAAACTCAACTTTTAGGATGCTGGGCTGCCTCAGCACCAAGAGGTAAACTCCTTGTGGGAAAGGCTTAGGCAGTGTTTTTAGTCCGACCCAGATTTCTTGGATAGATTAGTGCCCAGTAGATGCCGGGCATCCTGAGATGTGGTAGACACACAAGCGTCAAAACACAGCTGCTGTGTGTTCAAGGAGCTTATCTTCCACAGGAGGAGACCAACATGGAAAGTGATCGTTGTCACTCTATCTGGGATGTCTTCGGATAGAAATACGGAATGAGCAGATATCATCATGTGGATGAGGCAGGAAGTCATCTTCAACTGTGAAAGGTGCCTTGAAGGAAACTGGTTTCTCTGTATATTATAGCTCAGTTATCTTACAGTACTATACTCCTGCAAACAGCCTGGATCATTGTCCCAGAAAGCAAACAGCATAACTGAAAACATTCTTGGTCGGAGACCTTGGGCTAAAGGATGGTCTTGGAAATTTTAATATAAACAAGACACACTGTCCTCCATAAGCCATTATCCAGTCATTCATTTTTCATTTTAATATGCAATTATTAAATGCTTACTTTTTGCAACTCACTGAGAGTTAAATGAACATCCAATCCATGCCTCCCAGACTCTAGTGTGGGAAGCAGGAAGTAAAGGGGTGTTTTTGCTAAAGGATTCCCAGTATTATGATATCTGGTACTTTAAAACAATGGTTGTATTGAGTAAAAGTCACAAGATCTAACTGGCACATGGATGTTAGTGGGTTTATTTTTTTTTAATCAGCATCACTCAAATAACACTGTGAAAATATGTGAAGCTATAGAGTAGGAAGAAAGGAAACAGCAAATGTACCGAGTCCTTTCTTGGAAGACCTAACAGTTTCAAGAGCATTATTATTATTATTCTTTTTAATCTGACTTTGTACAACAACACAGCATGCTCTACAATCTTACTTGAAGCAGTTAACTGTAGGGGAAGAAAACTTGAATATTTCTTAGAAAAGACTGTCCATTTCTACCTGCTAATGCACAATGCAAAATGACCATTTATATGCACAATCATTTACCTGATGCATAATACTTAACTTGAAAATTATCACTAAGAGGTACTGCTGGTGCCAGCATTTGAGCACAGTTTCGGTGCAAATGCTAAAGCATCTCTACGGATAATGAAGCACTCAACAAAGTGCCCTTTGTTAGACAATAAAAATAAATGATTTCAAAAGCCATCAGCCGGCGACAAACAAATACATTTTAAAGCAAAATAGTTGTAGATCTTGGGGTAAGCCCTTATTTTACTACAATGGGTTTGCCTTGTCTCCTGTTTTCTCTTTCTTTTTAATTAGAACCTACTCAGTATTCTCTACCTATACTTATCTTTTCTTTTTTTTATATCAATAAAAGAGCCACTGCCGTTTATGGGATCTTCCTTTGTACCAGTTTGCCCCCAGAATGGCGGCGTCAATGATTGGCATTATTTGTGTTGCAACCAAGATGGCTGAGGGGCTTGCATATTATCTCCTTGTTACAGCCAAGGACACTACGGCCCACAGAAATGAAGTGACTTGCCCAAGGTGACATATTTGTCAAGTGGTTATAAAAAACTCGGGAAAATGCCATCACACTTCCCTGCCCCTGGCAGCTGCTCTCATCTGGACATTGATTTCCCCTTGTGTCTGGGCTCACCTTGGGGCTTGCTTAGACCAATCCATGTGTACAAAGGCGTACCGGGCCTGTTCTGAGGCTCAAGAGGTCTTGAACTTTTCTATGCCCTCTCTCTTAGGATCCTATTTCTGCCATGTGAACAAGCCCACACTAGCTTTCTGGATAATAATGAGATATGTGGCCCAGTCACCTCCATCACCCCAGGTGACCGCCCACCATGCCCCACATGCAAAACTGCCCAGCTAACCTTTAGCTCACTGTCAATGCATGCACAGGCCCAGCTGAGACAAGGTCCAGTTGCAGAAACACAAAAGCATAGAAAATAACTAACGGGCTGTTATTTTCATGGCTATAGCTTGAGGTAGATAGTTATCTACCAATCAAGAGCTAGCCACTATGTGCCACTGTACACAGAGAGTCTGGGTGTAGACAAGGTTATCTCAACTGGTGTATTTTTATTTGTTACAGAAAAATTAAAATTAAGCCCGGCGTGGTGGTACATGCTTGTAATCCCCATGCTTGGGAGGCCAAGACAGAAGTATCATGCAGGTTGGAAGCCAGCCACGCTGGCTTAGGAGACCCTGTTTCCAAATAAAAATATAAAACTTAGGTCTCAGAGTATAACCTGGAGGTAGAAGGGCTTCAGGAACCCCAGTACCACCAAAAAAAAAAAAAAAAAAAAAAAACAAACAAAACAAAAAAAAATAAATTATTGTGCAATTAAAAAATAAAAGTTGAGTCTGGGTGTCTCAGTAGTAGATCACTTGCCTGGCATAAAAAAAAAAAATGTTTGGATTCAATCCCAAGTATGGGGCGGGGAAAGAGTAGTGGTGGAGGAATAAAATAAAACAAAAAGATAAAGTGTGGAATTATCCAATTGAAATAATCAGCAGAGATTAATTATTCCTCTGGGTGTGTGCATTTTACTAGCCAGATTCTACCCATCATTCTACCAAGGAATGATGTCTCTCTGGGATTTACCATCATTATTGCCTATTTCTTTCTATTAATCAACCTTACTCCCTGTTATGAACAACTGCATCCACTTTGACTACATGCCCAATTTGAGCTTTGAAAATATAATGAGCAGGAAAATCTTTTACTGCCATTTACATACATAACATTACATTTTTAATTAACGTTGCATTAGCCCAATATTCCCCAAACCTTATTCATTTACTTATCACTTTCACAATCTTCCCTAATCTGTAAAATACCTATATTGTTATTTACTATTTCCTTTGATGTGAAATTAAAGTTGACTTCTATTTTTAAATTGCCTAATCCTAAGTGATAATAATCATGAGACCATTTTTATAAACTAGTTATATTTTTTACACATTACTTAAAATGTATATATTCATCTGTGTGCCATTTAAAATCATCCTGCTTATTATACACTGAGAAATACTGTTTTACTCATATTTGATTAACTACACATCTATCTCTGAATATCAACTATATAGGAAGGGCAACTTACAAGGCTTTTATCAGCCAAAAAAAAAAACTCTAATAAAGAAGACAATCCATTGGTCACTTATTTTAGCAATATCCTGCCATTTAAAGAATCCTGTTAAACTCTTCTGACTCCTGACTCAATAAGCATATGCATTTTTCATTGGTCCCAACTGAGATTTTTTTACTCTTTTCAGCACTCATGATCTAAGCAAGCAACTTGAAGTTGGCATGGGAAATATCACCAGGCCCTCCGAAGGCTCGAAGGCTGTGAAAGAGGTAATTCTCTTTCACGTGGACTAGAAGATCCCTATGCAAAACAGGACAGACTATTCTCAATGCCTCACAGCATTTTGTGAATAATTTTAATCCTCAACATTAGCTTTTTAAAAATGAGCATTTAAAGCCACTGTCCCTGCATCATTGACAAAATCAAAACTTAAAACATGGCTCCCTCAATGCCCCGGGACAAAGAAACGTACCTGTGTTTCCTTCAAGTAGGTAGATGCAAGTCCACAGTAAACCAGTTTCCACCTTAGGGAACATATTTTTTTATCTTTAATTATTGCCCATAAAAAATATCAAAAAAATTTCATGAACAAAGTAAATCTTAGTCAAAACATGGGATAAAAAGGTTTTGATTTCTTTGAGGATAAGATGGTATGCTCAGGTGCATTACTGATGGTTAGAAATCACTGTAACTAGAAAGTATTATAACCAGGAAATACCAACGTATCAGCACCTACCACAGAGATTATAAAATAGCTGAGTTAGAATTAAAAACACTGATTCAAATCCCCTCACGTTCGGATCCCATCTCTGCCTAACTTTTTTGGATAAACCATTTCGTTTCTCTCTTATTATTTAGTTACATAATAATTGTTATTATTATATATAATAATTATATATACTTATTATTTAGTTATATACATTTTTGAGGAATGGCCACTACCTTGAAGACTTCTTGTGAGGATTAAATGAGCTAATTTATCCAAGGCTCTTAGAGCAGAGAGATCTATTAAGAAACATTGGCTGTTAGTATTGTAGGTACTTGCGGTCAGATTTTTAAGAAATGTCAGTATAGGAGGTCTATATCAGGTGCCACAGCCTCAATCTGCCTCTATAGATTTGCCAGTTCCTTGCAAGGAAGGTGTATAAATCCTGTAGTTTAACCAGGTAGAAGTAAAATAAAGATAAGAGAGAGTTCATACAATAGATGTCACAATGAAAGTTCTAAGAAACCTTGACAAACAGAAACTTGGGAACAAAGCCAAGAAAACTTAATTTAGCAAGGACAAAAGTAAAGTCCTGCATGGTCAACTACAATTGTGTGAGGAAAATCTTGCTTCATAAAGTCTATTTGACCAGTAGCTGATGTGTGAGTTACCTGGCTGAAACAGCAGTTTAAAAAGAAAAAAAAAAGCCACTAAAACCTCACCCTGAGAAAACAATACGGAGGTCTGTTGTCCTGTGAAGAAACTTCTACAAAGCCCCCTGAGTTGACTAGATCATGCTTGGTGTATGGTTCTTAGTTTCACATTTGAAAAGGAATAAGATCAGTAGCAGGCTGAGGAGTCTGGAGTAGAGGCACACACTTGTAATCCCAGTACCTGTAAGACTGAGACAGGAGGATTGCAGGTTCAAGATTAGCCTCAGCAGTATGAGACTCTCATAAGCCTAATGAAAGCCTGTTTCTAAATTTAAAGATACAAAGGGCTGGGAATGTACCTCAGAGGTAGAATGCCTCTGGGTTCAATTATCAGTACGAAAGAAAGAAAGAAAGAAAGAAAGAAAGAAAGAAAGAAAGAAAGAAAGAGAGAGAGAGAGAGAGAGAGAGAGAGAGAGAGAGAGAGAGAGAGAGAAAGAAAGAAAGAAAGAAAGAAAGAAAGAAAGAAAGAAAGAAAGAAAGAAAGGCTGGAGAAAAAATGAAAAAAAAATAAAAGCACTAAAACCAAGTCATCTGAGTAGTTTGAGCTCTTGGATATAATCCTGGTGAACAAGAGAATCAAGACAGTCAATTTCTTATGAGCACCTCGACATGCCTGGCTTTCCCAGGCACTATGATTAGCATGACGTGTTCACACAAGACACCAGCACCTGCCCGCACTAAGGGGACATTACAGGGTGGAAGCAACGCAATAAACAACCAATCAAAAGAATCACATAAATTACCCCAGGCTTTGAGGAATGCTATGAGGAAGATAACACACTTATGCAATACCTTGCTAAAGAGATGACTCTAAGTAAACACCATAGAAAGAGGACCAGAGGGAATAAGGATGAAATCACGGGCTGGATGCAAAGCATTTATCAAAGTCCTGGCACGTAGTAAAAGATTCAAAAGCTGCTGGTAGGAACAACGATCACACAGGCAAATGCTTCTCCGGAAGTTACTAAGTGGCACACATTCGGTCACCACTCCTCATATACGAAGTCATCCCTGTCGGGTAGGAACACTTTTTGTTCCCATTTCACAGATGAAGACACTGAGGTCCAGGGTGCTTTGAAAGTTGACTATGATCACAGTGGTTACAAACTAGGCTCTGGAGCACATAGTCTGGCTCCAAAGGCCAAGTCCTTGACCACTACTCCTTCCAACTACTGAAGGTTTATCTCATCTACAGAGTGTCTCTATGTTCTGTGGGAGACCAGAGGCAGAAACAGAATCAAAGTTAGGAAATGTCTTTTAAGGTCTTGAGAAAAACGTGGTGGTGGTCATCACCTGGTGTCTTCCTAGTACCTGGGAGGTGCTAGATTGGGGTAAAAACCATGTTTATGTTCAGAACAGACTTGAAGTGGGGCCCATTTCTGTGATACAAAATAATCTTATCGTGTGTGCTGGTTTTCCTTCCTCACTCCTCTCTTTAATTCTCCCTTCAGTGACCTTATTACCTATATCAGGGACATCTGATCTTGAAAAAAATCTGTTTGTGATAAAAAGAAAAAATGTAAGATTCAACTTAGTGCCTGGACTCATGGAAATGTTTTCTTAATGAAACATTCTGGGAGCCCTGACTCTGGAAATAATCAGTTGTCAAGTTGGAAAACAGATACAAAACTTCATGTACTTAGGCCTGATATGAAAAATACTTTCTTACAAAAACAAACAACAAAATAAAAACCTGCCAAATCTTGCTTTGCTACATTCCTACATTCCTTTTTTAGTTGCAGTTATATCCTCTGGTACCAGTATGTGAAGTGTGAAAAAGTACTGTAAAAGTATTACTAAACTACCTGGAATTTGTGATGAAAATTCTAGAAAGCCAGTGGACGTGGAGCCAATAAAAACACCAATGATCACAGTAGCCAACAGATCTTGAGTACAACAACATGCTTGGCACTGTTGTAAGTATGTCACCCAGAGTTTGGTACACTAATTTGATAATTAGTGTCTCAGTCAACACTCTCACTGATGTAATCAAAAACAGCTGACCATCCCACACAGAGAAACAAAGATTTGTTTGCTCACAATTGCTTTTATCTATTTTTTTTAAATTTCAGGTTCAGGCCATGTGAGGCCGAGGTCAGCAGAGCTCAGGGCATGATGTCAGGAAACAGAGGTAGAAAGTGAGGCTCTGCCCTCACATCATGGAAGCCAGGAGCAAGAGAGAAAATATTCAAGAAAAATTAAAGACATAAGCAAAACCCATAAGACCACACCCCCAGGAGCCCACCTTCTCAGCCACACTGCACTGACCTAGGTTACCACCCAGTAAATCGATTACAATGGATTTATCTACTGATGAGATTAAAACCCTCATGGCTTAATTACATCAACTCTGAATATTAATACCTGAAGGGACAATCTATTTCTAACCATAACAATTAGGAAACTGATTTCTTAATAATATGTAAATATACTAAGGGATAAAAAGGATATGCTCTATTTTGGGGTGAGGCAGAACATCCAGTGATGAGCACTAAACTCAATTTTTCTCCTTTATCTCTCAGATGTATCTTTTAAGGCTTCTGAAATGAGTACTAAAGAGGTATTAAGAAATTAATCAAACAGTTCTTAGCAGGTATTCATTCCATACCTATGGTTGTAAGAGGTGTCTTAGTATTTCAACAAAAAGACTATCAGGTCCCCAAGGGGAAATGGTGTCTCCCCAGCTGAGTGCCTTGCACACAATAGGTACTCAATAAATACCAGCTGAGTAACTTGATGTCTATCCTCTGTGCCTGCTTCAGCCTAAGATCCATGAACATGGTATGCTATTGTTGATGCTGGTGACTGTTTCCTCTTCCCATTTGCAACATTTTGGTACTTCAGAGCCAACTTGAAATTTCACACTCAAGAAACATAGACTAAGGTACTAAGTCTCCCATTGGACTCCAAGAGATAGCAACTCGAATCATCTTGTAGGGTCAAGAAAAAGCTTTTCCCAGAAGAGATATGAGGAAGAAGGAGGAGTCAAAGAAAGAAGGGAGAAAATGAGGGGAAGAGGCAGGGATGGAAGAACAGAACTGGGAAGAGAGAGCAACATACCACACCCATGCTCCTGTTAGTAATGCTTCAAGATTCTTAAAAGGCACTGAGCTCAGAGAAGAGGATTGTATTCACTGTCTAACAGGTGTAGAGACTTAATTATGATTTTAACAGTGTGTTCAAGAAAAGTGCAGACACTGAACTATACAATTACTCTCTTCAAATACAGACATTTGCCTCTGTTTTCACACATATAAAATGAAATCATCAGATGTACCAAATGTTGACATTTTCCCTCATGAAATACTAGATATTTCCTGAAACTTGGGTAATTATGTCCTTCACCACCCTCTACAAAAAAACTCAACCTGTCACAATGCAATTCCAAAAATCATTAAAAATCTTTTTTTTTTTTTTTTTTTTTTTTTTTGGTGGTACTGGGGTTCATGGAAACCCTTCTACCTCCGGGCTACACTCCCAGACCCATTTTTATATTTATAATCGGAAACAGGGTCTCTTAAGCCAGCATGGCTGGCTTCGAAACTGCGTGATCCTCCTGTTTCCGCCTCCCAAGTGTGGGGATTACAAGCGTGCGCCACCACGCCCGGCTAAATTTCTAAAGTCATATAGCAGAGAAACAGAGAGGTACGTGGTTCTCTCATCTTAAAAACTGAAGACTAAATCAGGCTCCTGATTACAAAGAGAGTCTTGGAATTTTCCAGAAGCATTGAAATGAGCACACATTGAATACCCCAGAAATTTTCATCTCTGAATCTGCAGTCCTCCAAGTGCACATAATCGGCAAGGAGCCCCAGCTCCCTCTCAAGGGGAGAGACGTTAGCACTTTTATTTGTCCCCTTGCCAATCCAAAAAGCAAAGTAGAGCAGTTGCCAACTTTCAGTTTAAAGATTAGACTCTTTGTATGGGTGATTTATTGCATGTTTATAGCTGGAGAGAATGGATTTTTTTATTTTAGTTGAGAACATTGCTTTCTCTCAGGGCTTCAAAATTTTTACCTTTTTCCTCTCCTTTAAAGCACCAAAAGCTTTAAATGTATGAAAAATCATCCCTATGTCAGATTCTACTCACAGATATGAGGTGGGGGAAATCTTATACCGATCTTTGGTTTTTCATGTGCAGCAAGTTAATTTGGATGCTCTTGAATTTGTGGCTTGTTGATATCTCTACTATCCGTGTCAATTATCAGATGTACAGACTGTGTGCAGGTTGGAGACTTTAAAGCCTCCTGTGAGGCAGACGGTAGGGAAAAGAGTGTGGAAAGAGGAAGATCAAAGAACAGCAAGAGAGAGACAAAAGATACACCAACAGAGACAGAAGAACAGACAGAGGCGTAGTGCTGGATATCTTTGATACAAAGAGGATGCTTCTGTGAATCCGTTAAGCTAGACTCAAGCAACCCAATAGACATTTCAGGCTAACTTCAAATAACTGTGTCTATCACCTACTACAGCCATCTCTCCCATGGCTCAGAATCATGATGTAATCAAGAACATGGACTCACACAATGTAGTAGTGCATGCCTGTGATTCCAGTACTTTGGAGGCTTAAACAAGAGGACTGCAGGTTTGAGGGAAACCTCAGCAACTTAACAAAGACCTCAGGAATTTAGTGAGACCCTTTTTCAGAAATGTTATAAAACAGAATAAAAAGAACTGGTGGTAAAGCTCAGAGGTAGAATGCCTCTAGTTTCAATCCAGAGAGAGAGAGAGAGAGAGAGAGAGAGAGAGAGATTGATTCTCCTATCCCACTGTCCCAAAACCTAGGATTACAGGCTTGTATCACCATGTCCAGTTTAACCATGCTTTGTTTTAAATTGCTAAACATTTCACTTCCTATAGAGTTAAACGAATACCTACAACTCCTGTTGCCTTTCTGGAGACTTCTGGCTTTTAAGGAAATAAGATGCCATGAGCAAATCCCATTTAGACAAATGTACCTCAAGATGGAATTGCCTGACATCTGCAAACGCCCCCATTGACCAAAGATAATGATGGAGGTGGTGCTGGTAATGCTGGTAATGAAGATGCCTAACATTTCTAGAGCACTCTCCAGGGATCACACCTCTGGAAGTCTTTTATACAGGATACCTCATTTTTTCTCATGGCAACCTGATGAGGTGGATAGTCTTTTTATGCCCATTATAAGGTTGAGAAAGATCAAGTTCCTGAAGGGTTGGGTTCTTGGCCCATAGTCATTCAGCAAGTAAATGCTGACTCCAGCCTCTTCACCCCCAACCATCACATTAGTCTGTCTCTAAAATTATCTAAAAGTAGAATCACTAGATAGAGTTCAGGAAACCTAGGTTCTGTTTAATCTAACCTGACTTAAAACACTGTACATCTTTGATTTCAGTGTCTTCCTCCACAAAAGAACGTTTAATTTTAGCCGATGGGAATGAAACCCAGGGACATTCTACCTCCAAGCTATAGTCCCAGCCCTCATATATATATATATATATATATATATATATATATATATATATATATATATATATTTTATTTTGAAACAGGGTCTCACTAAGTTGCAGAGGGCCTAAGTAGCTGAGACTGTCTGCGAACCCCAATCCTCTCATCTCAGCTTCTCACATGCTAGGATTACAACCGTGCACCACCATGCTCAGCAATGAAAGAACTTTTATGTTAGATTTCTGTTAAGGTCCCATTCAGATCAATAATTATAGAATGTATTTTTTTCATTCACTCATTCACCTAGCAAATAATAATTGAAGACTTAGCAGCCGTTATAGTATAGGCACTGTATCAGCCCTTATGCAGCAAAAGCAAAAACATGTTTTGTGTGGTACTGGGGATGAAACCCAGAGGCCTTCTACATCCAGGCTACACCCCCAGGTTTATTTTTATTAGTTATTTGGAAATAGTGTCTCACTAATTTACTGAAAGCCTCATTAAGTTGCTGAGGCTGATATCAAACCTTTGATCCTCCTGTGTCAGCCTCCCAAGTACTGGGATTACAAGTGTGTGCCACCATGTCCAAGTAAAGCAAAAACATTTTTAAAAATTGCCTTCACAGAGCTCATAGCCTAGCAGAGAAAATGATGTTAAGTAAGCATACCTGTAAATATACATTCTTAGACTTCTGGTAAATATCCTAAGTAACATGAAGGACCTAACTTAGGTTGGGGGATCTTTTGAGAATGGCATGTTTAAAATAACACCTGCAGCATGAGTAGAAGCTGGCTAAAGTGTGCAGGAAAGGTACTGTAGATTGAGGGAAGGGAACACGCAAGAGTCTTAGATGGAAAAGCCCACAGTGTCTTGCAGGAGCTGAACAAAAGCAATGTAGCCAGAGTCCAGTGAGCAGGGCTCTTTCCAACATCACTTCTGGTAGGAAGTCCTCCTGACATGCCTTAGAGGTGACAAAACCTCCTTTGGTCATCTACCACTCTTGCTTCATTCTTTTTTTTTTAATCATACTCAGTTTATTAGGCAATATGTCATACCATGTCTTCACAGTGTGCATGGACCAATGTTTCAGGCTCTGGTTTTATTTTGTCGGACCAACTCCAGAATTCTGAATGCTCTATGTTATTCTTTTTTTTTCTTTTTTCATTTTTTATTGGTGCATTATATTCATCTTGCTTCATTCTTAGCACAGGTGATTATGACCAGTAGGTCACTAAAAATGTTCAAACACCAAATAATTTGGTATCTGTGAGAAAAGTTACTAAACATACTTGAATTTGCATCATAATAGGTCAATAAGTCATCTAAAGAAAATAATTATCTCTATTATTCCTGAACCTCCAAAAACTTCCAGGTTCTAATCCTGTCAAGAGCCCATAAGCTCCATTTTATGAAGAGATAAACTTGGTTTCAAAGAGATTACGTGACCTTCTTCCCCAGGCATACGCTTAGTGCCACAGGCAGATACAGCCACCGGTCTCCATAGCCTGGGTCTGTCAAAGGCAAACTCCCACCAGTGTTCAACCTGCACTCAAACTCATGATATTTCCCATGCTGGTGGTGAGTGATCAACAGCCCACCCTCCTCCAGAGGAAGTACAGTCTGTCCTCATCACAAAAAGAAGCCGGTGTGGTGGCACATGCTTGTAATTCCAGCATTTGGGAGGCTGAGACAGGAGGATTACAGGTTCGCAGCCAGCCTCAGCTATGTAATGAGACCCTCCACAACTTAGTGAGACTCTGCTTCAAAAAATAAAGAATAAGTCAGGCGTGGTGGCGCATGCTTGTAATCCCCGCACTTGGGAGGTGGAGACAGGAGGATCGCACAGGTTCGAAGTCAGCCTTGCTGGTTTAAAGAGACCCTGTTTCCAAATAAAAAAGATAAAAATAATAGGTCTGGGAGTATAGCCTGGAGAAAGGGTTTCCAGGAATCCCAGTAGCACCAAAAATAAAATAAAATAAAAGAAAGAAAGAAAGAACAAAAAATAGGGCTGGGAGTATTGATCAGAGGTAGAATGCCCCTGGGTTCAATTCCCAGTACTGCAAAAAAAAGAAAATAAAAGAAAAAGGGCTCAAAGAAGAAAGTGGAAGGAGACTTCCCCAAACATTTCCCCCTTCTATGAATCCAGGAAGGCCCAAAGTTCCCCAGGTCTCAGGTGCTAGGTAAAGACAGCAGCCCCCTTCACCTGTGTTCACACCTCCAATGTCATGGAAGAATGGTATACAGTCCCTCACCAACAGTGAAGAAGTGAGCTGTGTGTGTTCTCCAAGCCAGCAATACAACGCATCTCAATGGACTGAGTGTCCGCTTGGACGTGAAGGAGGAAGGAGAAACAACATCTAGTAGGTGCCGGTGCCAGGCTGGGCATCTGATGCACCTTATCTCTGAACTGCTTTTAGAGGGATGCATTAACTAGAGCCCTGTTGTGCAGAAAAGGTAAACTGAGGCCCAAAGGGGTGATTTGTAAGGTGTTACATGGCTAGCAAACAGCAGAGTTTGGAGCCAGGCCCGGATCTGGCTCCCTCACAGGCCAATGCTTTTTCCATTATACGATAATGTCTCGCCTTTGCACGCTTTCTGGACTCCGTGTGTTGTGATTTTCAGCTGCTTGGATGGATTGCATGCTTGGAAATCCACCAAAAGCAGATCCTACGTCTTTTAGCAAACCACGGAAATGCTAGGCCAAATTCCAGCCATCTTTTTTAACGAGAGAAGTTTCTAGCCTGAGTAATGGGGCTTAAAAAAAGAAGAAGAAGAAAAGGAGAAAGCCAAAAAACGTCATCTTCCCTGGCAGGGGAGACCCGTGGGATGAGGACGTGTGGGTAGCCACAGCTGGCAAGGATGTAATCACAACCCATCCTGAGAGCTGTAAGGCCAGGACTGCAAGGTCTGCAGAATGCCACTCATTTCCTCACCGGACAATTACTGTGGAGTACCTATTTGAACACGGAAGAGCACTGTGGGAGTGGTCAAACACTTAGGCCTCACCCTTAGGGAGCACACAGTTTCCCATTCACAGCCCTGAAGGAAGGCCACAGGCTTATCCTCGACCATGGTATTATTCAAACACACCTAGATGGACACCCCAGGCAAGAACCTTCATCCCTGTCTCTACCTTCACGTGCTTGATTTCTGGCTTCGCTGGTGTTTGTTCTTATTTCTTTGATCTTTTTTTATACATGCCTCTAGTCCTATATCCTTACCTCTCTGCTGGATTATGAGTGAGAGAACCATTATCCTAAAGATGAAAAAAATTGTGTCTCAGCTCAGCTCTACAAATCTCCAGCCCTGTGGTCTCAGGCCAGTTTGTAGTCCCTTGAGCCTCCCAGGAGTCATGGGTAAAAGTATAAGGATCCCTGTCTCTAGGGCTACATAGGGATACATGAAGATGTTAACATGTGAAAGTGCTTTAAAAATAAGAAGTGGCTAGGGAAAAAAATATGTATTTACTGCCAGTGCTAAGAGTTCTCCAATTATGATGTTAATGGTTAATATTTATCTAACAGGAAATCCTGCCAATGGACCTTTACCCCTTTTTGGTCTTCTCTGGGCAAAGGCTGGCTAAGCAGGAAGGAAAAACAAGACAAAGAACACTGCTGTGTGAATTCTCCCCCAAAAGGGCAGCATTGTGAGCCTGCCATGAATAAAGAACTCAAATTATATTCAGCATGATATAAGTAATGACATATCAATTAACTGTGTCAACAAGGTCTAAAAATATGCAAATTACTGTACTTCAATTAGAAAAAATCTACATCCTTAGAGAATACTGTAAATCAGGAAATTTGGGAGACATTAAGAGTAATCAGTGAGGGAAAGCATGTACTTTTTGCTGTATCCTATTTTTATACATACATAATGAAATAATTATAGCTACACTGTATTTATGCCTCTGCAAAATATTAAAATCTTAAGATCTTTACAATGATAAGTTAGATCTGTATTATGTTTTCAGACAACATTAATTATAAGAAAAATAAATCTATTATCATTCAATATAAGTAAGTTGAAACCAATTTGGCCATGTAAATGAGAAATGCTTTTTTTTTTTTTTCTCAGCACCGGAACATTAAAAAAGAGGAATAAGAAAAGAGGTCTAGATCAATGACTGAGTCTATAAATGCAAACGCTCTAGCGGATTTAAGTTGTAATGCAAATTCAAAGATGTTTAGTAACTTTTCTCACAAATACCACACTACTTGGTGTTTCAATTTTTGAGTGGACTTCTGGTCTTCTTTGTTTAAAATGTATTAATCTACCTGTTTGGGATGTATTTGCTTATACCTAGGCTGTTTCCTGGCTGTGACTCCCAGAGCAAATAACAGGAGTCAAGGCAAGGAATGCATAAGGTGATTCCAGTTCTCAATGACTCAGATCCTCGCCATCTTTGCTTTGAAATTCAGTTTGCATCCATTCTAGAGATGCCATAAGAATGCAAGGGAGAGACCGGGGATCAGCAAGCAACACCTCACATCTCCCCAGCCTTTCAGGAGCACATCATGGCAAAGAGCATCTCACGGTGAGAGCAGCAGGAGGCTGACCTAGTGTACCTTCATTGCAAGCTGTGTGAGTCTCCATCAGAACCTGAACATTCTGGCTCTAGAAAGATACTTTTTCTGAGAAGTTTTCTGTTTTTGTCCCATTTCCACACACTGGGAATGCCATTCATCTTTCAGGACCAAGAGTATTTACAATCACCTTTAATAATACCTATGCCAGTGACTCCCCCAGTGTGGTTGCACCGGGAGAGAAGGCACTGAGCCTTTTCACTGTTGATGTTCTGGGGTTCAATACAGTGCCTCCCACAAAGCAGAGATTCCATCAAGAATCCACCAAAAAGTAAAAAGGAAGGAAGAAGAAGCAGCTAGTGTAAATAAGCAACTCTCTACCAGGAAGAACCTATTTTCTAGTGCTGAGTGGGGGGACTTCTGTGAAAGCAATCAGAGTGAGAGCTGGTTTAATGACAGAAAGGGAAGAGAGTGTTCACCTCCCTGACTCCTTGGCAATGCCTTCCTATTTTTCAACCTCACTGTCCTCTTTGATTCCCATGAGTCTTGACTTCTCCTCATGGTCTAACTACTGTCATCAGAGCCCATGTCTCCAGAAAGCATGATACAAAATTGTTTATAACAGGTACCCAGACTTACCCATCACACACCTTGCAAGATGTTAGGCATTGAACATGAAATAAAATGATATGCCCAAAGAACGAAGATCTAAGAGAAGAATTGAGAAATCAGTGGCCCAGGAATGTATCCTAGGCAGCGAGACATAATTCTTCTCCCTCTGCAAACACAACACACACACACACACACACACACACACACACACACACACACAGAGCTACTCATTTTGCCTCTTTGAAATTTGGCTCAGATGGGCACAGACATTTCTTAAAATGAGGCTGTATGAAATGTTTTTAACCCCATTGTTTCATTCATGGTGGGAATGCAGAAAGACGGGATGCTTTCAGCTGGGAAGAGGCTAAGACGCAGCCTTGAAAATAAATATTAACCAACCATTATCCTTTCCAGCATACTTTCTCTCCTGAAGTACAAAAATGATTATTGACATTTTAAAAAGTAGTATCCTTCCTATTCTGTTCACTGTAACTTCTAGCATATTAGAGACTAACAGCTAAGGTATCGGTTGTGGCTTGGATCTGCAATGTCCTCCCAGTGCTCATGTGTTGGAGGCCTGGTCCCTGATGCAGCAGTGTCCAGAGGTGGGGCTTTGGGGGAATGATTAGAATATGAGAGCTCTAACCTCATCAGTAGATTAATCCATTTGTTGGATTCGTGATCTGAATAGACTACTGGGAAGATATGGAAACCGTAGGCAGGTGGAGCATGGTTGGAGGATGTTAGTCACTAGGATGTGCCTCTTTCCCTCTCTCTACTGCTGCTTCTTGGCGGTCATGAGCTGCGTAGCTTTTCTCTGCCACACGCTTCCACTAGGATGTCTGTGGCTTGAAGACAGCCAACCATAGACAGAAACTTCTGAATTCAGGAACGAAAATAAATATTTTCTCCTTTAAATTGTCCATGTCAGGTATTTTAGCCACAGCGATGAAAAGCTAACTAATTCAGTATTCAGTGATCATGACATACAATCACAAATAAACATATGCACACGCACGTCCACACACATATAAGTTGCATGTCTGTGTTTGTATGTATATGAAAGTAGATCAATAGAAGATAGATAGATAGATGATAGATGGATGTCTCATCTACTCTGCTGGATGAATATAATACATATGTTATATTTTAATAGTTTATTAAACAGTCTCAGATCTGCATTACCTAAGCCTGGATCTATGACTAATGATTATGGATAACTTATTTAAATTCTCTAAGGTTTGGTTTCCTTATTTGTAAAATAAGAATGATTACAATCTTACCCATGGGGCTCTTATGAGGATTAAATAAGATAATATAATAAAAAGCATAGTATGGTTGGTGGCATAAAACCTTGGAATGGTTGTAATTTTTAAGTATCTCTATTATACTATTATGCCTGCCAATAGTTTCATTGTAGTGCAGAGTATGGGGACCAGTGGTATTTTATAAGGTAGTACTTACCTTGGTGTTTCATAGGCTTACTATAATTACTCCTGTAGTTCACATGACTCAGAGTAATTCATCTGCCTTACTCGTTTAAAAATTTGAGAAGGTAAATACCTGGGCCAGAATTGCTTAGACAAGTGAATTTCCAGAAAAATTAGGACATTGAACAGCAAACAGGAATTTAAATAGCACTTTTAAAACCATAAATTTAACACATTTTATGCAGACAACCATGATATTGGAATGCTTATTTTTCTCTGCATTATCAATGAATCCATATATTTCTTCCTATTTTCTCTGTGATCCCATTTTCTTCATTTTTATGCCTCATCATACAAGTTGTCCATACTCTAGAATTTATAGCAAAAGCTTCAGATTCACATGTAGGTAAGGTTCTGATAATGACACACACTCAACTGAGCATGGCGATGCATACCTGTAATCCAGTCCCTGGGAAGCTGAGACAGCAAGATCACAAGTTCAAGACCAGCCTCAGAAGTTTAGTGAGACTCTCAGACATCTAGTGAGACTCTGTTTCAAAAAGATTTTTTTAAAATTAAGAAGTATAGCTCAGAGGTAGAATGCCCCTGGTTTCAATACCAGTGCAACAGAGAGGGGAAGGGAGAGAGAGAGAGAGAGAGAAAGAGAAGAGGGTAGAAAGAAGAGAGGGAAAGAAAAAGGAAGGAAGGAAGGAAGGAAGGAAGGAAGGAAGGAAGGAAGGAAGGAAGGAAGGAAGACACTCAAGCATTAATCATCAAACTGTTGATCAAACCTCAGAGTATAAGCACCACCAAAAATAACATTTCAATCAGCAGCCTATTTAAAAGTTGAGAAGTCAGGAAGGAAGAGACCACTCTAAATCTGTCCATCTCTGGATGAGGTGGTGGGATTCTGTCTGATCCATCTCTTCTGTTTTCTCACTTTGGGTCCCAAGAAACAGAGGAAAAAATTTACCAGCCAAGACTTCTGGTTAGCACAAGTCAGCTTTGGTGAATGCCGCCACCCCCATCCTGATGGTTCTGTAGGATGGAGAACAGATTGGGATAAGGATAAATTCCACAATGTTAACTTAGTCATCAATCTGTGTAAAAAGAAAAGGGGGAGCTAGGAAGATCAGTCTCCCCAGAGAGGAAAGAAAATGTAAAAACAAGGGGAGGAAAGGCCCGTTCTCCACACAGCCCACCTTTTACGGTAGTACGCCTGCTCTGTATCCCAAACTTTGCAATTATTTGACTATTACTTATCTTTAAACATCAGCTAAAGAGATCTAGCGTTTTGGAAAGGTAATTATACCGTAATGCAGATGGTAGTAATAACAATTACCCGAGATAAGCCCTTGCAATGATCTTTACAAAGCAGAGCAGAGCAGAGGCTTGTCCCGACTCAGGAAGGACCTCCAGCGGAGAAGACTGCAGTGCAGTATCCAGGTGTCCCCGGGGAAGGCCAAGAGACATGCGGAGCCTCCAAACTTCTCCTACATGCATGGAGGTGAAGCACTTCCCAAGATCAACAATTCTTGGCACAGAAACAATTTCTGATGGTCCTTATTTGCCGTGAACCCTAGCCCCTCTCACATGCTAGAGGAAACGATTTCTTCCCTTGCTTTGCAAAGCAACTTTGGCCGCTGGTCCTATATCTGAAAATGCCTGCCACACGCATTTCTGTGGGGAAGGCTTTCTCCTACAACATGATAGTTGTTGGAACAGGGGGATCTAATTGCTTAGAAATCATTAATTGCTATAAATAGATGACTTCTGGGAGTCAATGAACTATAAGCAGAAGAGGCAGTGTCTGAATGTCACGCTTGTGCACTGGATATTTTTATGACTTGTCAGTGGTTCCATAAAGAACTCACATAGCGAGAGGTGCCTAGTCAACCTGGACTGATGGGAATTGCCTGTTAGAAATAGATCGTTCTTGTTTTAAACCTTGACCACCCTTCTAACAAATCAGGATGTGCATTTATGATGCATTACTAAGGAAAGTTAGTATCAGCCATCCAAGAAGGAAGGGGGTTGGAGAAGAAAGGAAGAGGACACGGTGGAGGATCCATCTGATCTTTGCTATTTTCCAGGGCATAAAATAACAACCTGTCATCTACCTTTTACAGGTCATTTTTATCACGTTGCAGGCCAAAATGAAATTTGACCTCTCTTTTCCAGCTACGCTAGCGATGAAAAATTTAATGTACACAGAGCAAATGAACAGGAGGTGCAGAGAAAGTCAGATCAGCACTAGATTATTCATTCCCCATTTTCCAAAAAGAAAAGGGGCATTTCTGTCCTTTGAGCTTTTAGCATTTCCTCTCCTCTGGGCCCCACCTTGTGCTCACACCTTGGCCACCCAACCTGGTACTCATACACAGACTCTCTGTATTTTTATATCACGAGGCCCCTTTGCTCCTACAACTTAAAGAGGAAGAGACACCATTTTTCTGCGTCATCCTATCCTGTGAACAGATCAAGGCATTCATTTTCCAACAAAGCAGTAAATAAATACTATAAATGCCTCTTTTAAAAATGCCAGCAATAAAGGAAGAAGGTAGCACCTTGCAAAGGAGAAAGCGGTACAGAACCCAATGATCCTGTGCCGCTTCGCCACAGGGAACACAAAAGTAATTGAGCTGCCAGTTAGTAGTGTCTCACTCGCAAACCTGATGAGTTAGCTCACATCCCCTTTAGCTGTGGGGCTTGGTTTTTGTGAAGGAGGCTTACCTTTATTCACAGTCCACCTGCTCAAAAACATTGCTAAGCAGTGAACACGCTGACTTAAATCTACCCATCCCAAAGCAAGAAGTCATCTGTAACCTCTTTGCTTCCTCACATATGATTTTCAAAATCCTAAGAATCTGGTGAAATTCCAACTGGCCTCAAATCAAATCCTTACAGCCCACCTCCCCCACCTCACTCCTCCCTCTCTCACAGGCTTACCAAAGCAACTTTTGAGGACAGCTAACTTTGAGGTTATCTAAGTGTGGAATCAAATCAGTCCTGATCAGAATAGTTGGTTATGACTCAACACTGTCTCATGAAATACAATTGCCCTTCAGATCTGCATGACTTGAAACCTCTAAATCATCAAATTATTTGGTTAGGTCTGTATCAATCAGAAGTATGCCTGCATACACTCATTCATTTTGAAACTCAGCTACGCCCTGCCTCTCCTCTGTTGGGATCCATCCAATTCATTCTTTCAGGATGAGTTGCACACTCTCTACCTTGACTTACAGGGTCCTCAGCTCCTACTCCAATCTTATTCTCAGTTCTCTGCCTTGGCCACCTCTACTCCAGGTATTTCTCTTAACTGGCCCTCCAGCACACTTCCTTCCATCCAAGACACCTTTCTTCCTGGTGTCGACAAGCTCATTCTCTTTCTATTCAGGTCCCCCATTAAAAGATCTTTTCCTAACCATCTCTTTATCAATATACAGCCCCTCCAGCGTTCTGTTAGAGTTCCTCAGTCATAAGGTGAGAACAAGGAAGCAGAATGCTTATTGGAAAGATGGGAGGAGAGAGTCTGGAAGTAAAAATGAGAGGAGAAGAAGCAAAGAAAGGGTAAGAGATTGAGCTGGCAATCACTGTGGTCTGTTAGAACTCAACCTACCAAAGGGAAGAGCCAACATACTGTCTGCAGAACACCTACAGGCTGCTGCTCCAGGGATGAGCAGTCTGCAGCTTTGGAGAAAGCTGTGAGGCAGAAAGTACCAGAGGTGAGAAACTGTCACAGGCAATCTCCTCTTCCTCAGCTGCAGCCAAAGTCAGTGGTGGTAGGAGGGAAGGGATGCCAGAGAGCAGCAGCATCCCCAGCCCTCTCCATGCTACTCTGGTGTCTGTCCCTGTTGCTTTCATTCCCTGCTATAATATACATTGGTTTGTTGATGATGTAGCACCTGTCCCTCTTCCCTCCCTGACTCCAACCCCAACAAACACATGAGCGCAAGGTCCATGAGAACACAAGAGTGTACAGGTTGGTTCTCTGCGACACCCCAACACCCAGAAAAGCACATGGCAGATTTGGGTTGATGGATTTATTTGTTCATGTATTTATGAGACATTCACCGAGATGCCCTAAGGGAGTAAAAGAGTGTCAGATGAATATGGTGCATAGGGTCGCTGCCCCAAATCATCTCAGCCCAGTGATGGAGGCAGCCATAGAAAGTAACATGCATTCAACTCAACGTCATTAGGTACAACAAATGAGATCTGTCCGGCAATCTATGAGAGCAAGAGGCAGGAGCACAGGATGTGTTGGGAAATCCAAAGGAGTCACACAGAAGACATTTTAAATGAGACCTGAAAAATGAGTAGTTTGCCATTCAAAGGCAAGAAATGCATTCCTGGCAAAGGGTATGGCTTTAGCAATGGTGTGCTGGCCATGCAATATTACCAAATCTGGATCATAAAGCACCCTGGCAGAGGTGAACTTTGTAACACAGCCATGACCAGCCAGAAATAAACTTTCATTAGGAAAGTCAAAAGAGAAAGAGTCTGATGACACCACGCGTCAGCGAGAGGACACGGAGGCAGGCACTTTTCTATACTGCTGCTGGGGAACATCAGAAGGCACGTCTTTTGGGAGAATATTTTACTAATCTCTAATAAAGTTGAAAATATAATTCCCCCACACTTGAGCCATTTCACCTCCAAGTGCATGCCTAAGGGGAATGTGCTCACGAGCAAAGGAGAGCTCCAACAGGATATTGATAGCACTGTTAGCAACTATAAAAAACTAGGAGGGAAATCTGTATATCCATCAATAGGGGAAGAGGTATGTATCAACAACCAATAAATAAATCCAGGAGTCACACTGAGCCATTAAAATGAATGAACCAAATCTCCATTATGAATGTGGTAAAATCTCTCTTCTAATACTGCGAAGAAAGAAAGTCGCAGAAGGGGTCTATGCACCATGCCATTATGTAAGCTTTCAAACTCAGGACCCTAGGTGGCATAATAAGGTAGATTCTTGAATGAAAAGTGAAAGTATAAAAAACATGGATGGTTTCCTATAGAGGAGTGGCTACCTCTGAGCGGCGAGAGAGGGAAATGGAACTGGAAAGAAAAAAAAACAGGCATTAACATAACTGAAATGCTTTATTTCTTAAGCAAAAAAAAAAAAAGACAAATCTTATGCAAACATGATAGACTGTTAGGATTTGTTAAAACTGGATATGGAACACATAGGTGCTTCTTAGACATTTGTATTCATTATATTATTCTCTCTGTTTTTTTACTGTTCAGAGAAATTTCATATTTCAAAAAGAAATTTCACTGAAAAGCCATGTGTTTTATGTGGCTCTCAATCTAGGACCTCATTTATATTGAGTGGACTCTGTTTTTTATATGTTCACTAGTAAAGAAAGTCAGAAACTATTGAATTCATTAGTTCAACCATTTATGCAATCAAAAAGCACTTATTAAGTGTATAATATGTAACAAGGTCCCAATCTACATAACTATAGGGAAAACTTACAAGCTAGAAGGATCCTTGACTTGAATGAAAAAAAAGAACATATACATTCAAATAGCTCCTTAGCAGTTAAGTATATAGACATTATATGCCCTAAACCTACATCACCATAATGTACCTTATTTTTATTAGTATATGACTGGCATCAGTGTAAAATGAAATTGGAGCCATAAATACAATATTAGCTCGTTCATATCTCAGCAGCAGTTGTCAAGGTCTAAAAAAGTAATGACAGAAAAGGACCTTAAACAGTCATGTTATGACTGTCCTGAGGACAAGGAGCCAAAAGGTACCTCGCTAGTCTTCACCCCCATTAACACAAATGCTTTATATAGAAGGAGAAAATGAAGACAAATGGCAGGTCCCTCCATCTGGGTGTCGATCAGAAGCAGAGTCAGCCATTTTTAAAGTCCTATTGATTATTGCGACTACTCTCCAGGCTGGGCTCAGGAGAATCACCTCCAGCCAAAGCCCTGGTGTTTCCATCAAATGCAGCAGCTCACTTTAGAGAAGGGGAGAACGAGAATCCTCACTCTACCCCTCAGCTCTGTTGCTTCTCTCTTCTGATCCCATGCAAACCAGACACGGACTTTCGTATTCTTTTTTGGGATTATGTAGGGAATAGGTGAATGCAAACAGATGAACAAAAGCACATGTGCAAAAGTGATGGGCATCACTCTTCCATGCCCTTCTCTACCTCCATGAACAAATCTAATTATTCTTCGGATAGAGGGTTCGCAGTATAATTAAGATTCTTTTGTTTCCACTTAGCAGAGTCTTGGGGGTCTTTCAATGTCACCGCCTATTTATAGCATTCTAGCATTCTTTTTTAACAGGGGCAAAATACCTCATCATTTGGTTATGTCACCATTTGTAACCACCCCCATTCTAGTGGACATCAAGAGTGTTCCTAATTTCATTGCAACTTTAAGTAATGTTGCGAATTCATTTCCAAGTGAAGCTCAGTTCTACACAGCCAAGCACTCTTTTCTAGCTGCATCCTATATCTCTGCTTTGGGTTCCTACATGGTTCCAACACCACTTAGAAGGGAGTGACCAAGACATATATCTGTTGTTGTGGCGGTGGTGGTACCACTAAACCTAACACATGCAACGACGAGTTCAGGAGATGATCATGAGCCAGGCACCTTTGTGACCCTGATATTCCCATCATCTCTAATCCTCTGATGAGTGGAGGGTACTGGCGTGAAAGCTGACATGTGGCTTTACCTACACAGTTGACACACTAATAAATATTAATTAATCCCAACAGCTTAAATAGATCTAAGAATTGTGCCAAAAAAATAAAAATCTGCCCATGTGAGTCAACTCCCATTTTACTGGCCCTGTGGGGACAGACAGGGCACTGCCCATCTCTCTGGGGCAAAGAGTCAACCCCTTCATAACCCCACCAGGCCCCTCAAACAAGACACCTGCCAGACTCTTCTTGCCACTGCCTCCCAATAGTGGGTCCAAGAGAGGTCATTACCCAGCAACATGAACTCTTCTTATCTGTCTGCCCCTTGTTTAGAAAATACTCATTGAGAGCCAGGATCCAATCTTCCTTCTAAAATTCTTTCTTGGATAAACAGGCTTTATATTTTATTTCATTTTATTTTTGGTGGTACTGGAGTTCCTGGAAGCCCTTTTACCTCTGGGCTACACTACCAGACCTACTTTATATTTTTATTTGGAAACAGGGTCTCTTAAGCCAGCACAGCTGGCTTCGAACCTGTGCAATCCTCCTGTCTCCGCCTCCCAAGTACGGGGATTACAAGAGTGCGCCACGACGCCTGGCTAAACAGGCTTTAAAGAGTCCATAGTACATAGGACCTTTGAAGAGAGCCATTCCTCTAATCAGCAGAAAAGAGGTCCAGGAGGCTGCTGACTAGCAGTCAAGACACTCTTTCTCTAGAAAAGCTTGTGGCCTCAGAAGAAACTTCCAGGGGCCACTAGAAATGTATAACCAGAGGGAAAATGGCTGAAAAAAAATGAGCCATTATCTGCTGAACAGGGTGAGGCTTTTAGAATTCAACCTGTGGTCCTCCAATGGGAAGGGAAGGGATGCTGGAGGCAGGAAAACTCCCTGATGGATGGTCCTGGATCACCCACGAGTAAGAACACAGAAACCTGGGCATCTTTTCTGCAAATGGGCAGTCCAGAGAGCTGTTCTTTCAATAACAGAAATAAAGAACTATCCCCAAAGGTGAAGGAAGTAAAAACTAGAGAGAAGGGCAGATGGGCGGGGAGAAAATGGCCAAAGAATAAAAAACTATTTATGAGCTTGTCTTTAAACATCACTGAATATAAAATCCATTCTTCCACCTGCAGATGTGGAGGGGGAGAGGCCAAGATGAAATCCCAGCATGAGCGTCTGATGGGCAGCCAGAGCATCACAGAGATAAAACACACAAGTTGCTCTGAGCACTTTGAAAGCAAAGGGATGTGCTGAAGGACTCACTCCGAGTGGTTAAGATTCTGGATGACTTGAAGGCAGCGGGCTCAACTCTACGCCTATGGGTGCTTTGAAGTGTTCATTTGAAAATGAACCCGTTGTTACTATGAAATTAAGTTGCCGGAATAGTGCATAACCTGTAGGAATAAACGTTCAGGGGATTTGCTTATTACAGATACAGAACTGAAACCACCATCGAGTCTACTCCTGTGGAGCTCCGGCTTGAAAATGAGATAAAAGTCAAAGATGTAGAAAACTAAATTTTAAAAGCAACCTCAAATGTCTCTTAGGAAACTTGCAGAATCAGCCAACTAATCAACAAATACTTAATGAGGGCCTACTATGAACTCAGCAGGATGTTAATAAAACTCACACTGGGCCAGCAAAGAGTTAAAGAACTTACAAGGAGCCAAAAGGGACTTTCTGCGAAGACAGAAAGTCTTAGATCACAGCTGAAACATTTGTATATGGAACTTTGTAATTCCATCCTTTATCAGTGCCAATCAACTGGTCCACTGGAATAGATGCTCGTTGAGGGCATAGACCGGCTCTGTATTTGTCCTCATGGTATCTAGAGCCTTACTAAGTGGATAAACTAGGTAATCAGTGTAACCAGGGGAAGTAGGAAGGACCTCCCAGAATGATTTTCTAGGAAGCAATTCTTGCCCAAATGCACATATCCCTGAGCATCTTGGACGATGGAAACAGTTAGGAGTGACAGGGACCTGTGGGTATCAGAGGAGTGCCAACTGTGGTGTCCTTTCTCTGGGATCAACAGTGTTTTGTCCACAGCTTTTCGACGGCTCTTGACTGTATTACTTATTTAGGCGTTTTTTTTTTTTTTTTTTTTTTTTGCAGTACTGGGGATGGAACCCAGGGGCATTCTACCTCTGAGCTATACCCCGGCCCTATTTTTTATTCCTTATTTTGAAACAGGGTCTCACTGAGTTTCAAAGGGCCTCACTGAGTAGCTGAGGCTACTGTCTCACCCTCCCAAATGCTGGGATTACAAGTGTGCGCCACTATGCCCGGCTACTATTTAGGGGTTCTTTTACTTGGCCCCTCCATAAAGACATGGGAACTGACAGACACATACATAGGAGCTGAACACATCTGGAACTGAGTATTACAAGGTAAAAATCCATGTGATAGATACCCTACTTTTCTCACATTTTTTGATAAATTAAGTCTGATAACGAGTCAAGAGAAGAAAATAGACATAACCAATAAGACCACTGGCTGGAAACCCAGAGTGCTCATTCAAAAGAAGAGACTTTAGATATACAGAGTCATGTTTAGCACAACATAGTACATTTAGAAGATGACATCTCTCATAAAAATAACAATGTAGATGGGAGAAGATGCAACTCAAAGAAGCAGATATGCAAGATATGCACCCTGTACCTTTCTCCACATGCCTGCTTCCTGATTCTATTCTTACAACATGGATGAGAGCAATCCTGGCTTTTCTTCACAAAATGCGATCACTAAGAGGTACAGTGTCACTCTGAACATAATGATCATGTGCAAAACCTGAGATTAGAGACAGGTATTTGGAATAATTTTGTTACAGGTTTGCATTGGAAAGCTCATGGCTGCAGTTGGCAAACCATATGTTTTCTGCATAAAAGAATGACCCATACTCAATAACAGCAATATATGCCCAAACATAACAAACTTCTGATAACTCAAGATTAAAAGTAGGTTTGCAAAGGAAAAACAAATCTGGAATTATTTAAACTAAACTCTTAAGGGAAAGGCCAGGATTCCTCTCCTGGCTGAAGGCCATCTCCATTCTTTAAACCAAGGGTAATAATGTCTTCATGCCAGGGTCAAGAGTTGAAGTTGAGTTGCAGTAAATCACCCAGGTCCTCTTTTTACTTGAAACCAGTCCTTGCTAAAGATGAGGGGTTTTTTCTTTTTCTTTTTTGTACTAGGAATGGTTGGGTTTTGTTTTTATTTTTTTTAACAAGATTTTGTTAGGTTGCTAAGAATCTCACAAAGTTGTTGAAGCTCTCCTTGAACCTGTGATCCTCCTGGACTGGGAATATAGGTGTGAGCACCAGGCCCAACAAAGATGTGAACATTTTAATAATAATATGAGGCCAAATAGTCTAGGCTATTTTGTTTAATAAATAAGATAATACCACAAGGAGTGAGTATAGGCAAACCACAAAACTTTAAAACCTAGAAAAAAAGGTCTTGGGCCAGGGCAATTACGTCTAAAGTCTGCAGTTTTGTGTAACAAAAATAAAATGGAAACAACCTAGATTTTTGGTAAAGAAGAAATAGTCAAGTTGGGCATAGTTGTACATGGTTTTAATACCAGTACTTGGGAGGCTGAGACAGGAGGATCAAAGTTTCGCAGATAGCCTCAGTTTAGTGAGGCCCACTGCAACTTAGTGAGACCCTGTTTCAAAATATTAAAAAATAGGCCAGGCGTGGTGGCACATGCTTGCAATTCCAGCATTTGAGAGGCTGCGACAAGAGGATCACAGTTCATGGACAACGTCAGCTACTTAGGAAGGCCCTTTGCTATTCAGTGAGACCCTGTTTTAAAACAAAGAATAAAAAAATAGGGCTGGGGGTATAACTTAGAGGTAGGATGCCCCTGGGTTCCATCCCAGTGCAGAAAAAAAATAGTTTAGTCAATTATGGTTGACTCATCGATGCAGATATGAAACTGCTGCAAATCTGCAATTACACAGAATCATGATTATAGGATACATAAAAGAATACTCTGGATACAGAAATGTATGTGCAGTATTATTTCAACTCCTTTCTTTCAACCCACCTATAGACAAAGACCAAGACTCTGCTAAAACTGCTAGCCATGGTTGCAATGAGGTAGAATTTTATTTAACTTTTAATTTTATTTCCTTTTGTCTTTTTCTGCTTCTTTTGGAGGGATAGTATATGTTTATAATTAGGGTAAAAAGAAACTTGAAACTCTCAGTCTCTTGGTTATTTACTTCCTTTGAGTCACAACATCCTTTCCTAGACACAGTGGGAATAATGGGACTTGTCTTACTCTCACTTTTTTTTAATATTTTGATGTGGAGAGGCAATTACATATAATTTAACATAAAATCAGTCTGAGTGATACCAGACAAGGCAAAATGTAGCTCCTATTCACTCATTCCATTAATACCTAAGGAGAGGTTATTCAATGAAGTTGAGAGGTAATATGTTTTTGAATACATGTTTTCCAAACAAAAGGAACATTCCAATTGCATATCTCATTTAGATTAAACGACAAAACCACACACGCACTTATATACACAACTCTTCAATATACTCCCAGCACCAGTACCAACACCAAAATAAACCCAGACGCAACTTCCACTTTTATAAAATATATTCTGAAAATGGGTTCGAGGCACTGAAAATTTTAAGAATACACATAATCATTGAGTCAGAAAATGGTGGAAAATTTCCCCTCCCTTTTTAATGAAAAGATGCAAATATCAACAGTCATTTGCTGAAAAGAAACTTGCTCATTTTTAAACAAGACAGAAATTAAAATGGATGTTGCTCCTGTGTTTGAGCAATGACACAGCCGGGCATTAGTTTAAATCAGCCACTGCTGCTGCAATCTATTTTCTTCTGAATTTATCAAGTGTTGTTATGTCTGATTTGTAGATGATTTCTTATGTTCCCAATTAAAAAAAATTTCTTCCTCAACCTTCTAAGATTTTTTTTATTTCTTTCTTTCTGTAAAGCCACAAAAGAGTTCTAATTTCTCTAAAACTAGCCAGAGGGCAAAAAGAATCCATCAAAAACCTGAAACCAGATAAGCAAAGTTGCATTATGAAATGAAATTCAGGAAAATACCATGGCAGTAAACATCACGGTCAAATCTGAGGAAGGAATTGGACAGTCCCGTTGATTTAAGTATCTGAATTTTCTTAGACTAGATAAAAATATGAAGAATTCCTTCTCCTCGGGCTTCAAGTCATAAGGAGAGGAGTCTGAGCTTCCATATTCCCTTCCTCCATGGTAAAGGTGAAGTTCCTTTTCATGGGCTCACCACAAATAATTATTGCCCACCTATGTATTAGTCAACTTGCTGTCACTATAACAAAGTACCCAAGCAATCAACCTATGAAAGAAAAAGGCTTATTTTGGCTTATAGCTCTAGTCCAAGACCAGGTGGCACATTGCTTTGAGCTTCTGGCAAAGACGGTGCACCAGGGTGGGAGATCATAGCAGAGCAAACTACTAACACCCTGATCCAGAAAGCTAAAGAAAAGGGAGAGGACAGGTCAGGGTCCCACGACCTTCTTTAGGGCAATGCCCCAATGATCTAAGGGCCTCTCGTGGGCCCTACCTCTCAAAGGCTTTACTGCCTCTCAGTACCAACATCTGGAGGACCAAACCTCCAACACATGAACCATCGACGAGACTTAACACCCAAAACACAGCAGTGTATCATATACCAAGGTGAACTAGAGAATGGGATCGGATCCAGCAACAAATAATACAGGTCTGGGACTCACTTCATGGAATCCATAATCAGACTCACCAAACTCAGATACATATAATTTACATTACATGATAATTATGTGTGATTCATTGTGTGCTTACTATGTACCAGGCAGGAGTCTGCCTTCTATAATCATTGACATAATCAAACTAAGAGCTACTACTATTTAATAAGAGCTAGGAACAGCCATGGTGCTAAATACCACAGCCCTCTGTAAATATGTGTTTCATTGCATCTAGACACCAAGAGTGGCTTAGAGAGAGTGAGGAAATTGTTCAAAGTCACAGAGCATAATGGCAGAATACAGATTTGAACACAGGTCTACCTAATCCTAGAGCCGGAGCTCTGAGCCACTGTGCTTAGGATACCTTGCATTGGACCAGTGTGGTCTTCTGTACCAAGCCTTGCTGAAGTCCATCAGCACAACAAAACACAAGCTAAAATTAGATGTGATGTGTATGGAAAAAGAAGCATCCTTCGTCTGATATCATCCCTGAACAGCTGGACCTCTGTTCTGGCTGGACAACCTCAAGAACTGACAGATACAGATTGAAATGGAGCCCAGGGGTCCTCTGGAGGGATCTAAAATGTATCAGATAAAGCCTCTTCCAAACATGTGCTTTGAGCTATCTTCTTCTTAAGACATAAGCACAGAGGAGAACATTCTTACTGATGACCCAAAAGTGGTGGTTTCAAGATGGGGACAATTTTTTTCTCTCCATCCCTCCCTAGAAGATGTTCGGCAGTGTCTAAAGACATTTTTAGTTGTTACAATTGTGGAGGGAGCATCACTGTCATCCAAGGATAGAGGACAGGAATGCCACTAGAGATGCCAAAAAGCACAGCACAGCCCCTCACAACAAAGAATGATGCATACAAAATGCCAACTGTACAACAGCTAACAAACCATGCAGCAACGTATGCCTGTGCTGTCTAGTGGATCTTTCCAAGACACCGAGGCATGAGCATAAACTTTATGCCCCTAATGTGCTGAGAAAGGAGTGTAGCCTAGCATGTAGTCTTCAAGATGGGGTGCAGAAAGGATCAGGGTGTCTTCTACTAATATCATGCATCTCTTTGGTATTTTACTGTGTATGTTTAAAAATGCTGATGGAGTAGCAGGGTAATGGTGCACATATGTGATCTGCACGTAAGCAAATGCCCATTGTTTGAAGGTATAGGAGTATATAACCAGAGGAGTCACCTGAATGGAGAGAAAGCATCCTCTGTGTTAATGCTTTCTAAAACTTTCCTCTGACCATGTGACCCACTTCCTCAATGTACATGGCTTCCTCACTGCCTCTAAGATGCTGTCAAGACTCCTGCACAGGCCCAGTGGGACCTTTCTTGATCTAACTCCAACTTTCTCCACCTTCTGTATCTTTTCCAGACTTCACTTCTTTGACCCTTGAGCATAATTCATGTAAAATCAAGGATGTACATTTTTTATCTATCTTGCACCTTCTATACCCTCATAGTCCTATAAAAATATTCCAGATGCTGAAAACAAGTGTTCATTGACTTAGCATTATAACCCACTTGAATGTTGAATACAGATTTGGGATCAAGGACATTTAGGCTCCCATCTCCACCTTCAGTCCTAATTAACTCTATGACCTTAGTTGAATCATCTATAAAATGGGAAGATGGACACTGATCTCCACAGGATTGAGTACCAAATTACATTGCATTGTGTATTAAATGTCAAGAACATAGTAATTGCTGAATAAATAATCATTTCCCTTAGCGTCTTCTCTCTGTCCCTTGTCCTAAGTTTAAGGGCCTTGGTTGAGTCAAAAATTCTGTTCTAAGTGTCATCATCTACAACCTATTATAAATATCCCACCTACTTTACAGCATTGGCATGAAAGAGTAAATTCAAGATGGATCTTAAAGTGCTACCAAAAATACAAAGGCTTTATAAATATGAAGTTGTTTCCCAAATTGTGATCTCACAACCTTTTATCAAGGTTTTCCTCATAATTACCCCTTTGCCCAATTTGGAAACTCAAAGGTCAACATTAAAAAAGGAAAGGGTTTGATTCAAATAAATGCATGTGGCTTTTTATTTTCTGCTTACCCCATTTTACCTTCTCAGCTGAGAAAGTGCTTAAATATTGCAAAATCAGGCATTTCAACAGTGGTGTATCCAGTGAATCAGCATGGTGCGTGTGGAGGTTTTTCCTGGAGGGAATTGATCCTCGGGCTATGAGAACACATTACCTCACAGGCTGACTCCGCAAAGGTGCACAGACAGACACCGCACACTCCTGGGCGGGTCTGACGTCAAATTGCAGGGCACATGGTCCTCGTACACTCCCAGATCAGCACAATCCTCCCACCCACTCACAGCCTGGGATTTGTGCTTGATCATCTACAATTCCGAGTGCGTATTTTTAAACTTTTGAAAATAAGTGTGTTCATGCAAGCACTCTCCCGAAAGGTCAAAAGCAAGCGAGAACCGCGGCGCCCTCCTCAGAGGGGCCTGCACTCTTGGAACCTCGCCCAGTGGGAGCCTGGGAGAGGCAGAAAGCTCAAGCCCCAACCTAGATTTCTCGGGCATTTTCTGACTTTCTCCCCCCACTCTCCCTAATCGAGTTAATAACAATAATAGCTCCCCATTTTAAAGCACTTCAGGTTTTTAAAAGCGATAATGAATACTATCTCCCTGATGCTTGGAATTGCAATCACTTAGTTACTTACTGGTATCAGCACAATATGCTCATCAGCTTCAGGGCATTTTCAGGGACATGTTCTTATCTGGGTATCCCTGGTGCCTGCCTCTCTGGCATGTGCATAAACCACAATAGGTGCTCGACACTCATTCCTTGAACTCATGACTAGAGGAATAAGTAGTCCCAAGTGATGAGAAGCCTAAACTCAGGGATCTTGAGCCATGAGTGCAAAGCCTGCTTTCAGAAGTAGTGTAAGGCTGAAACAGGAGGTTCACGGGTTTGAGGATAGCCTCAGCAAATAATGAGACTGTCATCAGCCTAGTAAGACTCTGTTTCAAAATAAAAATAGAATAGAGCTGAAGGTGTAGCTCAGAGGTAGAGACAGTCCTCAACTTGAATCTTCTGATCTCAAGTTCAGCAGAGACTTCAATAGAGAATCTAATTTTTACTTAAGGTAAGTCAATAAAAAACAAGCTGAATGTCATTTCCCCTGAATACAGGATTCAAAAGAGGCATGGACAAGACCATCAGAGTAATAATGCCGGTTCCCTTCCCAAGCCCCCAAGTGCATTTCGACCTTGGTAGCGGGTGTAGATGCCCCCATGCACATGCACAGGGCTCCCCATCAGGAGAAGATAATCTGGAGCCTGACAGTCTGCCTCGACCTAGAGCCTGACACCAGGCAGAATGAAGCAGGCTGGGACTGGGTCCAGGTTCTGCCTGTCACCCATCATGTCACCTGGGGCGAGGTGCTAGCCTCTTTGTCTCACCATCTCCTCGTCTGTAAAATTGGGGAAAGAACACAGCTTACCTCCTAGGGTACTATAAGGATCAAATGAGTTCATGCATTTTTAAACTGCTTAAAACGACAGGTGCCTGGTCAGAGTTTCCTAATAAATACGAGCTGCCATTTTCTGCACACGGGGACACTCTACTTCTACAATTTTATTTCCCATTTTTGCATGACCTCTCCTGGCCAGCATCTTAATGTCACTCATCTGGATTGTTCCAGGCCGTTCCTAACAAGACCGCCTGTCTACTGGCTTGCCTTTCCCTGAAACATCCTCTTTCTATGTCTTTCCTAAAACTCTCATCAGATCGTGCAACTCACTGGCCTGAACACTCATGGCTTCTGCAAGCCCTGTAGGATGCTGTACAAGCTGTGACACAGGATTATTGACACCTTTCCAGACCAGCTCTAGCTTCCCATTCAGGCTGAGGCTTCCAGGCCTTTCCCAGCCTACACCAAATCAATGGCGTGCACTGTTCACCTAGTATATTCTCATGGCACCTACATAGCCCTGAAAACATACCAGGTGCTCAAAAACAAATGTTCACTGAGTTCACTTCATCACATGACTGATTATTTCATAATGTCACACTTAAGAGCCTGGTCTTTGGTGACAGGCAGATACAAGTTTCAATCTCAACTTTGACATGTATTAGTTGTGTAACCATGAACAAGTTACTTAACCCCTTTGGGTCTCTGTATCTTCACTTACAAAAGGCAGATGTTGTCTACTTTATAGGATGTTGTGATAATTAAATGGAGTGATGTATTCAAAGTATTTCTCACAATGCCCAATGCCTGGTATACTCACAAAAAAATGGCAGCTAAAACTAAAAGTACCTAGTAAACATCAACAGGAAAAAGGTTGATGGTGATAACTGGGGCACTTCTGGAAATTCCAGAGCCAAGTTGCACATCAAACTAAGCCCCTCACGAATAAGGCTCCAGGAAGGACTACAAGACCTGCTCCTAGAAAAGCCAGGCTGGCCTGTGCGCCGAGATCACATTACATACGCACCTGCAGGCTGTGATCCACACACATTCTCCGCACTCCTTCTTATCCAAGAAAAGTGAGGGAACAGTGATCACCATCTTTTTACTTTCCTAACAGAAATGACTAGAGATGTGGGCAAGAAGGAGGTTGCCTTCAGGTATACTGCAACAGCCTGTGCGTCAGCTCTTCAGACCAACAGTGATTGGATTTAATAAAACACAGATGCTAACTAGACAAATGTATGTGTACATGCACATATATGTACTTCATATCTGCACATGTGCATGCGTGCTTTCACCTATCTGTGTCTATACATGTTCACTGGCCTTGCATAATACAAGCAAAGGGAGATAAGAAATTTTTCTGCCTTCAACAATTCTTCATTAATTATCCAGCATGGCATGTTGGCTCAGGTAATTTAGGAAATTGAAATTATATGTTTGTACAGAGATAATCTATGCTTAAAAATATCTGGCATGGTAGGAGGAACACTGATGAACAGTTTAAAAACTGGCTCCACGCAGGCTTCATATGGGGCTAATTCAGAATTACAGAGTTGGAGAGTTATGGGACTCGACATAAAACGTACCAGTTCGCCGAGCATCGTAGCGCTGGAGAGAACACACATAAAAATTCCACTATGACCGAAATGTGAGGCAAAAGCACAATTTCCTCCCAGTCTGGAATATCAGCAGGATTTGCGCCTGTTGTTGGTG